>NC_136291.1:639928-1001423 GCF_964198595.1 Lampetra fluviatilis | reverse complement strand
GGAGAGGGGGAGGGAGAGGGGGAGGGGGAGGGGCAGGGGGACCGCAGCCTCCTCACTTGAGGCTCTGCAGCAGCTCCAGGAGATGCTCCCTCTGGGGGGCCCCTCCCGGGCCCCCTCTCCACGTGCTCCTCACAGGGGTCCGGGACCCCTCTCCCGTGGGGGGCGCAGTCTCCTGCAGGGCCCTAAGAGGCCGGGAAGGGGGGGGGGGCAGTGCAGGTGTGATTCATGGATATTTATTTAAATGAATGAAAATTACAGACTTCACTTGCCACTGATGTTAGCCGTGGTCGGGAATCGAACTCGTATGCATGGGACCGCAGTATAGTGTGCTACGTAGAGTGTGAAAGTTCAACATACATACACATTCACATACACACACATACACAACATACACATTCACATACACACACATACACAACATACACATTCACATACATACACACACATTCACATACATTCACATACACGCGAATTCACACGCACACGAAGGCATCGTCACAAAGACAAAGATCCCCCGTATAGCCTGAACGGACCTCTGGTGCAAGTGCTGTAAGCGAGTAGCCCCGATGAAGGCCAGCACGGCGCACGAGGGGGAGGGTGGACAGCACCACGCCCCCACCGCCTTTGTCTCCCGAATTGCGATGTTTACACATCGCACCAGGTACTCATTTGCGGCCGAGTCAACCTAGGGGAGGTCCAGGCCCAGTTCAGATCTACGTCAGCGGCGTTGGCCATGAGCGGGAATCGAACTAGGGTTCAATCAAAGATTGGTTGATTGAGGCTGTGCGCTAACCGCTGCGCCACCGATCCCCACGCAGACACACGCAGACACGCAGACACACACATACACACACAGACACACGCAGACACACACACGCACATACACACACAGACACACACAGACACACGCAGACACACAAACACACACACAGACACACACACGCACAGACACACACAGACACACACAGACACACACAGACACACACACGCACGCGAAGACGCCCACACACGCACATACACACGCATACACACACACGCAGACACGCACAGACACACACGCAGACACACACAGACACAGACACACGCAGAGACACGCAGACACACACACGCAGACACACGCACGCGAAGACGCACACACACGCACAGACACACACACGCAGACACACACACACGCAGACACACACACGCACGCGTCTCACGAGAGTCAGGTGTGTGCGGTGTGTGCGACGCAGCTCACCTGTGCACCTGGGCGCGCAGGTTGTTCGCGTACAGGTCCGGGTCCTTCCGCTCCTCATCGCTGGGCGAGTACACTGGCAGGTACTGCGTCACGGGGTACACGTGCACAGCGGGTGTCACGTGGTACACGTGCACAGCGGGTATCACGTGGTACACGTGCACAGCGGGTGTCACGTGGTACACGTGCACAGTTAGTGTCACGTGGTATACGTGCACAGCGGGTGTCACAGGGTACACGTGCACAGCGGGTGTCACGTGGTATACGTGCACAGCGGGTGTCACAGGGTACACGTGCACAGCGGGTGTCACGTGGTATACGTGCACAGCGGGTGTCAGCTACGCGCGTACGCACCGGGTCTGTGGAGAGTAATAATAATACTTCGTGCATGCTCTGATCGAGTGCTAATCATGACGTCGACTTGTAACGCCCTGAGCATCCGCTCGCTCTCGTGTCTACGTGAGTTGCACTTCTTTCGCACCGTACGTAGCCACCCGTGCTAAGAGGAGGTGCTCTTGAAGGGAGGGGGACGACTCCGAGACGGCAGGCGGACGAGCGGGAAGGCAGTGCGGCCACGCGGCGAGCCGGCGCCACCAACACTTGCCCACGCTCTGACGCCCTCTCTTTATGAAGTTGTTATCGACCCAATGAACGATGCTTAGTGTCCATACACGTGGGAGGAAACCGGAGCGCCCACGCGTGCGAGGGGGCGACGCTCTATCCCCGTACAGGTGTAACAGGTGGGGTTCCACATTTGCTGTTCTGCCTTCCCCGGGTGATCCACCACCCCCCGGCTGGTGCCGCCGCACGGCGGGCGGTGGGCCGCACGAGGGCCGCCACGTGCGGCGTGGCCGTCACGGTGGACGGTGCGTGCGGAACTCGTCACGTGGCAGACGGCGCTCGTCCAGCAGTGGATCGAGGCGCGCGGCTCGCGACGGTGACGCCGACCGCTCGAGCGACGTTCTCGGCAGGACCCTCACCTGGATGAGCACGCGGCATCGCGGCCGGCACATGGTCAGCCACAACACCTTGATCCTGCGGGGTGGGGCGGGGGTGGGGGAAGGGGTCGGTGTCATTGGTCGAGAGGTCATGGCAGCAGGGGGGTGTGTTGTGTGGTGGTGGTGGTGTTGTGTGGTTGTATTGGGTGTGGTTGTGTTGTTGTGCGATTGTTGTGTGTGCGTGTGGTTGTATTGTGTGGTTGTTTGTTATTGTCTGGTTGTTGTGTGTGGTTGTATTGTGTAGTTGTATGGTTGTTGGGTGTAGTTGTGTGGTTGCTGTGTGGTTGTGTTGTGTGGTTGTGGTGTGTGTAGTTGTGTGTGGTTGTGTGGTTGTGGTGTAGTTGTGTGTGTTGTGGTGTGGTTGTGTGGTTATGGTGTGGTTGTGGTGTGTGGTTGTGGTGTGATGGTGGTGTGGTTGTGGTGTGTGGTTGTGGTTGTGTGGTTGTTGTGTGGTTCTGGTGTGGTTGTGTGGTTGTGGTGTGGTTGTGGTGTGTGGTTGCGGTGTGTGATTGTGGTGTGGTTGTGGTTTGTGATTGTGGTGTGTGGTTGTGTGGTTGTTGTGTGTGGAGTTGAGTGGTTGTGGTGTGGTTGTGGTGTGGTTGTGGTGTGTGGTTGTGGTGTGGTTGTGTGGTTGTGGTGTGGTTGTGTAGTTGTGTGGTGTGGTGTGTGTGTAGTTGTGCGGTTGTTGTGTGGTTGTTGGGAGAGGGAGCTCACGGGGATGGTCCGTGCACGGCCCACGAGACGACTTCCTGCACAGAGACACCGAGAGAGAGAGAGACGCAAAGACAAAGAGAGACAAAGAGAGAGACACACAGAGACACGGAGACACCGAGAGAGAGAGACACACGGAAACAAAGAGAGACAAAGAGAGAGACACACAGAGACACGGAGACACGAGAGAGAGAGAGAGACACGGAAACAAAGAGAGACAAAGAGAGAGACACACAGAGACACGGAGACACCGAGAGAGAGAGAGACACGGAAACAAAGAGAGACAAAGAGACAGACACACAGAGACACGGAGACACCGAGAGAGAGAGAGACAGAGACACAGAGACATGATGGTTGGGCCAGTGTCGTCGAGGAGCAATGTCAAAGCCAGGAGGCGATGCGAACTCGAATGCGGTGTGTCCGTTCTGCGCGTCCGCGCTGGTCCACACGCGTGTGCACGTGTGTACGTTGAACTTCTTTCACACCGTACCTAGCCAAACGCGCTAATCGGAGTTGCTGGGGAAGGACAACACCACGCGGATAGAGGCCGAGTTTGCGCGTGCTCGCGGATGACTGTCAACAACAACACAGCAGCGACAACAACAGCAGCAGCGGCAGCAGCAGCGGCGGCAGCAGCAGCAGCAGCGGCGGCAGCAGCAGCAGCAGCAGGCCTGTGCCTACATCTCCTTCATGCAATGGGGGACTGAAGACGCGAGCCACGAGCAGCGCGACTGTGGCCGTGCAACCCAAGCGAGGGAGCCCCACAGTGACCCCACTGGGGCCTGGCTCCTTCAACGGAGGAAGGAGGAGGGGACAGCGAGACGACACCAACTCTCTCTGTCTCTCTCTGAATTTTGAAGATCACATTGATTATATTGGTAAAAAGACAAAAATTAAATTGGTTTTCTGTATCGACACAAGCACTGCTTCCCCCCTATGTTCCGTTTGGAATTGATAAAAGCTACCACACTGCCTCTACTTGATTACTGTGACATCGTGTATACATCAGCCCCAAGTACTGTACTGAAGAAGCTTGACTCAATGTATCACTCGGCCTTAAGATTTTCATTGAACTGCCCACGTAGGACTCACCACTGTGATCTCTACATTGGGTCAAACTTAACATCTCTCAATGTTCGACGGCTTGTGCATCAGATCGTATTTATTCACGATGTACTTACAAAAAAATCCGCAGATTACCTGCTGGATCTCCTCTCTGTTTCAAAGAACAAATGTGACCTAAGGTCTTCGCTCAATTACTAGCTTCACATTCCCTATTGCTGTACAAATACTGGAGGAAGGGCCTTTGCTATTGATGCCCCCAGGGTCTGGAATGCTATTGCCAATAAACTGCAACTTGAGTCACTATCTGTGAGAACTTCACTCAAAACTGCTCTAGAGGAGTTGTACACCCCTCGTTGGCCAGTGCTATTCAGTGGCCTAAAATAAAATAAAATGTTTCGCTCCGGATGATCGCTGCAAAGTATGATCTGTGTTTTGATTTAGTGTGCTGATCTTAAAGGTGCATGAAAAATATTTGCGGTGGTGGTGGCGGTGTCCCGGCGTGCGCGCCTCGCTCCTCACCGTCTCGTACTTGAAGAGCACCACTTGAGCCGCCACCCCCGCGGCCAAGGGCGCCTGGGAGGGGGAGGGGAGAGAGGGGAGGGCGGGGGGTGGAGGGGGGCGACGTGACCCCCCAGGCAACGCAGCGGCAACAACAACCACGGGGCCTCTCCCCTACCTCCCTCCCTCACCACCCCCCCAAATCTCGCACCCCGCAATCTCCCTACAAAATTGCCCCCACGCCCTAATCTCCCTCTTTGGCCCCCTACTCCCCCCACCGCCCCCACCCCTCACGCCGCCTTCCAGGTTCATGGCGCAGTCATCCAGCAACAGAACGACTCGACGGAGAGGCGGCACCCCCACAGAGGCCGTCCATCCACACCGAGACGTGCGCGAGCATGTTCTACCCATCCCATCAGCCACGTGGTTAGTGTCAGCAGCGCTGCGTCAACGAAAACTCCGGAGCGGTTTCGACATTCCGGTGTCTCATCATCGTCATCATCATTGTCATCAATCATTGTCATCATTGTCATCATTGTCATCATCGTCATCATCATCGTCATCATCATCGTCGTCGTCATCATCATCGTCATCATCATCGTCATCATCATAATGGTCGAGGCTTGCTTGAACGAATGCTGCTGAGACTGTCCGATGTTGTTCATCGGCAAGGACCTCCACTCCGTTGGCTCTGGGCCCCGCTTCGATATGACGCGCAAGGCAGACTCATCATTCACGTCGTTGTGGAGAACACGATGACGATGTGAGGGGATGACGAGGGAGATGAGGATGACAATGGAGAAGATGACGAGTGGAGAGGGTGACGAGTGGAGGGGATGACGAGGTGAGGGGATGACGTCTCTACTCGTGTTGGACTTCGGGAGGTGGCGCGGTGGCCTGAGCGGTCAGGGAGGTGGAGCCGGCAGCGCTGCTGGTGGTGACCCCGGGTTCGAATCCGGGTCTCAGTCGCCGTGCGCTAAACCACCGGTAGCTCCAGTGCAGTCAGTTCATGTCTCGGCCCGGTCACCAACGTCGATTTAAAAAAAATGGCAATCTTAAAAGTAGCAATTTGTTTGTCATGCAACGGACGTTACCCCTTAGCAGGGCATGTGGGAGAGCAAACCCCCCGAGTCGCTTGGTGCAATCGTTCTCAGCGGTAGCTCTGTGCAATCTGTTCCGCGGGCCGTGTTGTCCCGCACGACGATGGCGAGGGAGCTCCGAGTGAAGTCTTCGTCTGCGCCCGAGGCCTCAGGGTGGAGAACGTGGAGCCGTCCACTGGCCGCGTCAGCCCAGTGTCTCCCCCCCCCCGTCTGGCGGGTTGGGGATGGCCCCGCGGAAGAGGATACCAAAGGACTGCTTCTGGGAACCGTTCATTTAAGTTCGGCAAATTGCGTTTATGGAATTTTTTTTTTGAGAATTTCATAATGACGCCGAATCCTTCACCAACAACGCATCGTCGCGTTTCAAAGACTAGTCTTTTGGTGAGGTTCTGCTACATTGGGATGTCTCACCTAAACCCATTCACTCTTCTAGATTTGAAGCTTTCGTGACTGCAAGGATTCATACTCTTAGGTTTTTTCGGCAAAGTCACGTAGGTAAAAACAAGTAAATAATAAAGAAAAAAGAAGCTATTATTTTATTATTTACTTATAGAAATACTTATTTCTATTATTTTATTATTTACTTGTTTTTTGCCGACGTGACTTTACCGAAAAAACCTAAGAGTACCATTCACTCTTCCTTTTTGTATGTATGGTATTACGTTGAACTTCTTTCGCACCGTACGTAGTCAACCGTTCTAATCGGAGGTTCGGTTTTCACGCTCTCACCACACTCCCCCTCGCTCTCTCACCACTCTCACCTCTACTCACCACTCTCCCTCCCTCACCTCTCTCACAAGCGCTGCCGGCTCCTTCCCCGCCTCCGTCTCCTCCAGGAACACCGCCACGTGCCTCTGGAGACAGAACGCGGCCCGCACAACGATGATGATGATGCTGCTGCTGATTATGCTGCTGCTGATATTGAAGATTGGGATGCTGCAGATGATGCTGCTGCTGGTGCTACTGATGCTGCTGCTGATGATGCTGCTGATGCTGCTGCTGATATTGATTGGATGCTGCAGATGATGCTGCTGATGATGCTGCTGATGCTGCTGCTGATATTAGAAGATTGGGATGCTGCTGATAGATGCTGCTGATGATGCTGCTGATGATGCTGCTGATGATTGCTGCTGATGATGCTGATGATGCTGCTGCTGATGCTGCTGCCGATGATATTGAAGATTGGGATGCTGCTGATGATGGTTGGGCTGCTGCTGATGCTATTGATGATGCTGATGATGATGCTGATGATGCTGTTGGTGCCGCGTGCCTGTGGGAGCGCTCCCTTGGCTGCCCTCTCCACCCGGCGCCTCGTCTCCTCCGCCGCCCTCTCCGCGCGCACCGCCCCCTCCTCGCCTCCCACGCGGAACGCCTGCAGGGCGCCCAGCACGGCTAGAGGGGGGGGGGGTATTGATTGGGTATTGATTGGGTATTATTAGTTCAGGATTGAGTGGATGGGTATTGATTATTAGTTCAGGATTTAATGATTGGGCATTTATTATTCATTCAGGATTGAGTGATTGGGTATTGATTATTAGTTCAGGATTGAGTGATTGGGTATTGATTATTAGTTCAGGATTGAGTGATTGGGTATTGATTATTAATTCAGGATTGAGTGATTGGGTATTGATGATTAATTTCGGATTGAGTGATTGGGTATTGATTATTAGTTCAGGATTGAGTGATTGGGTATTGATTATTAGTTCAGGATTGAGTGATTGGGTATTGATTATTAGTTCAGGATTGAGTGATTGGGTATTGATTATTAGTTCAGGATTGAGTGATTGGGTATTGATTATTAATTCAGGATTGAGTGAATGGGTATTGATGATTAATTTCGAATTGAGTGATTGGGTATTGATTATTAGTTCAGGATTGAGTCATTGGGTATTGATTATTAGTTCAGGATTGAGTGATTGGGTATTGAGTTGAAGGAGACAAAGGAACTCATTCCCATTTAGAGAAACCCACGCCCCCCCTTTTCTGTCTCAGCCCCCCCGCCCCCTCACCCCCCTCACCCCCCGCCCCCTCACCCCCCTCACCCCCCGCCCCCTCACCCCCCGCCCCCCCCCCCATGGTCACCTCCCACGAGGGGCAGCCCCGGCGCCGCGTCCGCGTCACTGAGGAGGGCCGCGAGGTGGATCGCGACAGGGATGACGTCGAAGTGCGAGGTGTGGGGGGCGACGAGGAGGAGGGGGGCCTCTAGGGGGGTCGCGGGGGGCCCCCCCTCCTCCCGGAGCTCAAAGCCGCACAGCAGCCACAGCCAGCGCAACAGCCGCCGCAGCAGCCGCTCCGCCAGCCTGCGTGGAGCGAGTTGGACGGAGACACACGGAGACACACAGAGACACAGAGAGACACACAGAGACACACGGAGACACACGGAGACACGGTCACACATAGAAACACACAGAAACACACAGAGACACAGAGAGACACAGAGACACAGAGAGACACAGAGAGACACACAGAGAGACACACGGAGACACGGTCACACACAGAGACACACGGAGACACGGTCACACATAGAGACACACGGAGACACAGAGAGACACAGAGACACACACAGAGACACAGAAACACACGGAGACACAGAGACACACACAGAGACACACAGAGAGACACGGAGACACACGGAGACACAGAGAGACACAGAGACACACGGAGACACGGTCACACATAGAGACACACAGAGACACGGATACGCACAGAGACACGGACACACACAGAGGCACAGACACAGAGACATGGATATACACAGAGACGGGGACACACAGACACACAGATACAGAGACTCACGCAGAGAGACACACACTGCAGACTCGGGACCAGCTTCGACATTCAGGATCTCATCAGCAGCAGAGTCAGGCTCGCTGGCTGGAGAGCCGCCCCTCTTAGCGATACCATCAGAGTGTGGAGGCGACTTGGCTGGGATCACAAAAGCGGTGGCCACCGCATCACGTGGTGCTGTTAGATGCGCTTCTGGGGCCGTCTGGAACGCCTCTTCCTTCCGATATTCGGAAGCCACTTCAGCTATGCACCTTTAAATCATCATCATCTAGATTTGACAAACTCATTTCTTTAGAACCGTGTTTTTTTAGTGTGTAACTTGTCCTTCCCCCGTACCTCCGATCAGCACGGTTGGCTACGTACGGTACGAAAGAAATTCAACGTACACACACACAAACAGCACGTCTGTGGGTGAGTGGGTGACGAGTGGGCCGCGTGAGGCTCACGTGAGCGAGGGGGGCCGGGACAGCTGCGTGCCGATGCTGGCGACGAGGGCGAGCGCCCAGGCGGCGCTCGCAACGCAGGCGAAGAGCAGCAGCCGCGCGGGCACCAGCAGCACGGACATGAGGACCACCTGCACCCAGACAGAGGTCAGAGGGTGACCCCCAGAGGCGAGGTCAGAGCGTGACCCCCCAGAGGTCAGAGCGTGACCCCCAGAGGCGAGGTCAGAGCGTGACCTCCCAGAGGTCAGAGCGTGACCCCCAGAGGCGAGGTCAGAGCGTGATCTCCCAGAGGTCAGAGCGTGACCCCCCAGTCAGAGCGTGACCCCCACAGGTCAGAGTGTGACCTCCCAGAGGTCAGAGCGTGACCTCCCAGAGGTCAGAGCGTGACCCCCCAGAGGCGAGGTTTCAGCGGGATCCCCCCACCCCTTCCCTCCCCCAGCTGAGAACTCATCAAGGTGCAGGTGAGAGCCTCATGAGACAAGGGTGACTTGGGGGCATCAGTCTGCCAGTCGGGGGCGATGGTTGCTGCCGTCTGTACGCGTCATTCGCGGTGCCATTTTCGACAATTTGCCAAATTTTTATCCCGACCGGCGGCTCACGCGATGGCCGACTCTTGCAAATGACGCCAGAGGATCGTTATCGTCGGCCGTGCGGCAGACGACGCGAATTGTTGGCGTGAAGACGCTCCGTGGTATTGATCAGGGCGGCCGCTGGGTTCGAACCGTGAAAACCTCTTGCTACAAGTGGCGTGACGCGCTGCCGCTTGGCCGTGCCATCGTCCATCGTACAACTGCATCGTAAAACAAAAAAGTTTTGCTGGCTGGCTGGACGGTCACGCCCAAAGGACGTACGCGTTGCTGGTATAGTACTGCACACACACATATATCCATAATATACACACACACACACATCTATAATACACACACATATCTATAATACACACACACATATTTATAATATACACACACAGCTCTTCCCTGGCAGCGAGATCGTGCCCCGCTCTGCACGACTGAAGCAGCGCAGGGCGAGTCGAGGTTGGGTCGCGTTGGCCGCCCCGCGACGCGAATCCAAGCCCGGGAGCGGTGGCGCAGCGGTTAGCGCAACGCGGCTTGGCGAAGATGGCGAGGGGCCCGACCACCGTTTGGGACATCGGTTGCCACTGACGTCAGCCGGGGCCCGGAATCGAACTCGGGCGGCTGGGTTCAAAGCGTGGCGCACGCAAACAGCGGCGCCACCGCTCCCTCCTCGTGTGTCGTGCATGCTCCTCGTGTGTCGATGTCGCCTGCTGACCCTCCGCCCCTACTGGACATCTGTGCAATAAAGAGCTTTATAGCTCATCTGATTCCTCGTCCGCTTCGTGAAGTCAAGATTCTGGTTGTGTGTCTGTGTGTGTCAGTGTGTGTGTCTGCGTGTGTCAGTGTGTGTGTGCGTGTCAGTGTGTGTCTGTGTGTGTGTCAGTGTGTGTGTCAGTGTCTGTGTGTGTGTGTCTGCGTGTGTCAGTGTGTGTGTGTCAGTGTGTGTGTCAATGTGTGTGTCAGTGTGTGTGTGCGTGTCAGTGTGTGTGTCTGTGTGTGTCAGTGTGTGTGTGTCAGTGTGTGTGTCAGTGTGTGTGTCTGTGTGTGTCAGTGTGTGTGTGTCAGTGTGTGTGTCAGTGTGTGTGTCTGCGTGACGGTCGGTGGCGGTGGGCCCACGGCTCGCCCCGAGAGTCGCTGACGAGGCGAGTCGCATTCCACGTGGGGCGAGACGTGAAGCGCGCGGTGAGAGAGGCGAGGCGTGGTCCTGTCTGTGTGTGTGTCTGTCTGTGTGTGTGCCGTGTGTGTGTGTCTGTGTGTGTCTCTGTGTGTGTGTCTGTCTGTGTGTGTGCCTGTGTGTGTGTGTCTGTGTGTGTCTCTGTGTGTGTGTGTGTCAGTGTGTCTGTGTGTGTGTGTGTGTCAGTGTGTGTCTCTGTGTGTGTGTCTGTATGTGTCTGTGTGTGTCTGTGTGTCAGTGTGTGTGTCTGTGTGTGTGTGTCTGCGTGTGTGTGTGTGTCTGTGTCTGTCTGTGTGTGTGTGTGTCTCTGTGTCTGTGTGTGTGTCTCTGTGTGTGTCTGTGTGTGTCTCTGTGTGTGTGTGTCTGTGTGTGTGTGTGTGTCAGTGTGTGTCTCTGTGTGTGTGTCTCTGTGTGTGTGTCTCTGTGTGTGTCAGTGTCTGTGTGTCTCTGTGTGTGTGTCCCCGTGTCTGTCTCTGTGTCTGTCTCTGTATCTGTCCCCGTGTCTGTCTCTGTGTATGTTCCTGTGTCTGTCCCCGTGCCTGTCTCTGTGTCTGTCTCTGTGTCTGTCCCCGTGTCTGTCTCTGTGTATGTTCCTGTGTCTGTCTCTGTGTCTGTAGTGTCTCCGTCTCCGTGTTTGTGTCTCCGTGCTCTGACGTTGTGTCTCGGTGGCTGCGTCTGACTCGTCGTTTGTTTCTCTGACCCGAGTTCGATTCCCACTCACGGCCAACATCAGTGACAAATATCTAAACTGGTCCTGAACTTCACCTAGGTCGTCTCAGCCTTAAATGAGTACGGTGCCTGGTACGGTATGCAAACATCACCAACATCCTGTATAGGCTACACGGGGGACATTTGCCTTTATTTGTATGTGTTTATGTATATGTATACACGTGTGTATGTTATGTGGGTGTGTATATGTTACGTGTGTGAGTTTGTATTTATTATGAGTCTATGTTGTGTGTGTATACATTTGCCGTGTGTGTGTTTATATACCTTGTGTGTGTGGGTGTTTGTGTGTGTTTGTATGAGTCGACTCAAATGAGTACCTGGTGCGGGGTGTAAACATCGCCACTCGGGAGACAAAGGCGGCCGGGCGTGGTGCTGACCACCCACCCCCTCGTGCGCCGTGCCGGCCTTCATAGGTGCTGCTCGCTAACAGCACTTGCCCCAACAGTCTGCATGGGCTACAAGGGACGGGCCTTTGTGTCTTTATGCACTCTCTCTGACCCTCACCCTGGCTCTCACCCTGGCTCTCTCCTTGGCTCTATCCCTGACTCTATCCCTGGACTTTCTCCCTGGCTCTCACCCTGACTCTCACCCTGACTCTATCCCTGACTCTCACCCTGACTCTATCCCTGACTCTCACCCTGACTCTCACCCTGACTCTCTCCCTGACTCTCACCCTGGCTCTCACCCTGACTCTAACCCTGACTCTCCCCTGGCTCTCACCCTGGCTCTCACCCTGACTCTCACCCTGACTCTCACCCTGACTCTCACCCTGACTCTCACCCTGACTCTATCCCTGACTCTTTCCCTGGCTCTCTCCCTGACTCTCACCCTGGCTTTCTCCCGGCGCGACCAGAGCGCGATGGAGCCCCGTGGCGTCGCCTCCATTCGCCTCGGATCAGTGCGGGGCTCGGCTCCACGCGAGGTCACGAACACGCAGGGACGGCAGGGCGAGAGAGTGCTGGTTGTTGCTGGCCGCTTGACGTGTTGGACCTTGAGCCCCTTTGCTCAGCGACGCTGTAAACAAAACACGGGCAACGCGCACAGTCAATGTCCCGCATTGTCCCTGTATCACACACACACTCACACCTGTGTACCTGTGACACACACACACACACCTGTGTACCTGTGACACACACACACCTGTGTCTCACACACACACACCTGTGTCCCTCTATCACACACACACACACACCTGTGTACCTGAACCACACACACACACCTGTGTGACACACACACACCTGTGACACACACCTGTGTCTCACACACACACACCTGTGTACCTGTACCACACACACACCTGTGTGACACACACACCTGTGACACACACACACCTGTGTACCTGTACCACACACACTCACACCTGTGTCTCACACACACACCTGTGTCCCTCTATCACACACACACCTGTGTCTCACACACACACCTGTGTACCTGTACCACACACATACCTGTGTGACACACACACACACCTGTGTACTTGTGTAGAGTTGAACAGTGGTTCACGCGGCGCTGGGTACCCGCTGCATACCTCTCGGTGCGTCGTGTGTGGGCGTGTATCTAACGCGGGCATGATTTGTGTGCTTTGTGCATGTCGTGTGTGTGTGTGATTTGTGTCTATGTCTGTGTCTGTGTCTGTGATTTCTGTGTGTTTTATGTGCATGTCGTGTGTGTGTGTGATTTGTGTCTATGTCTCTGTGTGTGTGTGATTTGTGTGCTTTATGTGCATGTCGTGTGTGTGATTTGTGTCTGTCTGTGTGCTTGTGTATGTTTGTGTTATGGATGTATGTGTATGTGCGTATATTTATGGATAAACAACAGCATTGGGGAGACAAAGGCGCTCGGGCGTGGTGCTGACCACCCACCCCCTCGTGTGCCGTGCCGGCCTTCATAGGTGCGACTCGCCAACAGCACTTGCCCGCACAGTCTGTTAAGGCTATACGGGGGATCTCTGTCTTTGCGTGGGTGTAAGTTATTGATCAACCTACATTTGTGTGTACGTGTGTGATGTGGGGAGCGGTGGCGCAGTGGTTAGCGCAACTGCGCTACGAACCCGGCGACCCGAGTTCGATCGGCGCTCACTGCAAACATCGGTGACGAATATCTGAACCGGTCCTGTGCCTTAATAATGATCTAGATTAGCGTGTAAACAACAGCACGGGGAGACAAAGGCGCTCGGGCGTAGTGCCGACTCACAACACTTTCCCGAATAATCTAATCCGACTATACGGTGGATCTTGGTCTCCCTGCATGCGGGGTGTGTGTTTGTATGTTTGTGTGCAGTGGACGCTGTGTGTACCTGTGTGTGTCTGTGTGTATCTGTGTACATGTTGTTACGCTGTGTGTGCACGCCTCTGGCTCGCGCTCGCCTGTGGTACCCGTCACACACCTGAAGCACACGTGTGTACCTGTGTGTATCTGTGTGTATCTGTGTTTATCTGTGTGTACCTGTGTGTATCTGTGTACATGTTGTTACGCTGTGTGTGCACGCCTCTGGCTCGCGCTCACCCGTGGTACCTGTCACACACCTGAAGCACACGTGGCGAGAATGAACCTGCCCTTGTTCCCCGCAAAGCACCCGCACCTCAGGTGTGGGCGGGTCCCTTCCGTCACCCCCCCGCCCCTACCTCCTCCAACCCCTGATAATAAAAATAATAAATATAATAACGCCCCTTAAATTACCCATGCAAGCCTCATCGAACCTCAAGACTCGCTTCCAGGAGGGTCCTGCTACACCGATGTGTGGGGGCGCCACGGTGGCGAGGAGATGTTAACTACCTCGCCTGGTATGCAGGAGGTCGTGGGTTCGATCCCGACCCTGATGCTTGCTGTATATTTTGAGTTGGTGTGTCTCTCTCTCTCTCCCCGTGGTCGCGTGGATTTTTCTCCGGGTCCTCCGGTTTTTCCCCTCCACATTTAGAATCAACATCGCCACGCCTTTCGAGTGTTTGGCTGCTGTAAAATTCGACACGGTGCTAAGTTGACACTAAGTTACGTGATCACGTGTGGCCAGGTCACTTCTAAAAAAAGATCTGTGTATCTCAGTGGGCTTGACCTGGTGAAATATAAAACAAATAGCTGAAGTAGTTGAGTTTCTGTTTGGCCAATTCATTTGTTAACGCTGCGAGTTCAAATCCTGGCTGGCGGTTTCGACTCGGCTTGTCGAACACCAAAGGAGGACTCGGGACTACAACTGCTGACGAAACACTCCCGAAGACGAACACGCACACACGCACGCACACACGCACGCACACGCACACACACGCACACACGCACACACACACACGCGCGCACACGCACGCACACACACACGCGCACACACGCACGCACACACACGCGCACACACACGCACACACACACGCGCACACACGCGCACGCACACACACGCACACACGCGCACACACACACGCACGCACACACACACGCACGCACACGCACACACACGCACACACACACGCGCACACACACACGTACGCACACACGCACACACACGCACGCACACACACACACGCGTGACGCGGCAGTCGGGGCAGGCCGCGGGTGCCGAGGTGGGGGGGGGTCGAGACCGGCGATGGAATGGCAGCCAAAGGCGGGACAGCTTAACACGCGGGCTTTTGCGACCAATATTATTCACAATAAAGATTGGCCAGATCGCCGGATGATGCTGGATGTAATTACCAGCGAAACGTCGCAGTACTCACATTGTAAACGTTGTGGATTTACTCTCCAACACACCGGTGGGCTGAACTAGTAACTAATTGGCGTTTTGTCTACGTGACAAATCTCTTACTAATTGGCTGTGTCGGGTGGTGGAGGGTTACGACACAACATTAATACTTACGCGATATAACCCAAAAACCTTTATTATGAAAGGCGAGAAAACTCGCCCCGAGACTCCGGCCACGTGGAGATGGAGCGATGTGGAATCTCGCTCGTCGCGGATCGCGAGACCGTGACAAGTGGCGACCGCTTGGTGGAGGGGGGCTCCCTCCAGCAGTGGATGGATCATGGCCGATGATACTCGTGAGGATTCGCAGTGGAAGTGCGGCTGACCGTCTCTCTCATCCCGCCTCTTCATCTCGTCGTCGCCATCGCAAGGTGCCGCCTTCAAACAGCGCCCGAAGGTGGCGCGCGGTCAGACGGCGTCACTCCCACGAGGAGCCGTCTCCGATTGTCCAGTCGCGAAACTCGCCCTGTCCAGCGCTCCCTTCGCTCATGAGTCGAGCGACTTGGGCAGCGTTCTTCATCTTTATCCAATTCTTATAACTTATTTTTGGCGGGGTTGGGGGAAAGGCCTTCATCCAGCAATGGTTTGATAATGACTGCCACGGCTGATGATGACGCTGCTGCTGTTGCTAATGATGATGATGACGCTGCTGGTGCTGATGATGCTGTTGCTGATTATGCTGTTGCTGTTGTTGCTGACGATGATGCTGCTGCTGATTATGATTACGCTGCTGCTGCTGATGATAATGATGCTGCTTCTGCCGGTGATTATAGTGCTGATGATGATAGTGCTGCTGATGATGATAAAGCTGATGATAGTGCTGATGATGATAATGCTGATTATGATAGAGCTGATGATGATAGTGCTGATGATGATAGTGCTGATGCTGATAGTGCTGATGATGATAGTGCTGATGATGACAGTGGTGATGATAGTGCTGATGATGATGCCGATGTCTCAGTGTAAGGGGCCCAACCCCTGCGCGATAACTCACGACATTGGCACCACCGAGTGGGGGTGGGTGGGTGGGTGGGTTGGGGGAGGGGGTTGGGGGGGGCACGGGGGAACTTCAATTACGCGAGGTGCCCCGTGGAGCCCCGCTCTGCTGTAAACAGGTGCCGAGTCAGGAGCCCAGGAACAAAAAAAAACATCCAAAACTTAAACAGCCGCGACGTGTGTGGCCCAGCGGAGAGGGGCGGACATGGGGTGGGGTGGGGGGCAAGGGAGGGGGCTTTCTACTTGACCAGGCGCTGACAGTCTCCTGGTCCCAGGGCTGGACCAGTCAATGGTTCTCTCGCCCGCTCGACGGCTCTGCAGGTCCCCAGATCATCCAGGACCTCAGGAGCCCTCCTGCAGCCCCTCAAAGTCGTCCTCTCTCGTGCCAGACCCCCCCCCACGCCTCTGTCCACCCTGCAGTACAAATGGGGCGCAACCACACCAGGACATTCTGCTGTGTCGTGGCTATCGCCGCACTCGGCTTGGGGAGTTCGGAAGTCGCCGGTTCGATTCAATCTCCCGGCGCGGCAGTTTAAAATAACGGGAGCGAGTCTCAGAAACCGCCTGCCCCAAGCCACGCACCACAGCGAGTCGGCAGGCCGCGCGTGGTGGAGAAAAGCGTGGGGACTCCCACCTCTCCGCCCGGGCGTTTGGTGGAAGAGTCGAGGCGACATCCCCTGCCGAGGTGCTTACCCCGAAGCGCCCCCGAGTGGCGCGAGCACCTTCGCCTGAACGTGATCGGGGAGTCGTTGCGCGCTCCGCCTCCACGGGTCCCTTGCCCCTCGCGACTGCCGCGCCACGCGCCGCCTGCTTCGCTCTTAGCAGCGACCCGGGAAGTACTCAAAACGCAAAATTAAGCGCCGACCTACTTGCTGTGCTGCCTGCTACAGCTGGGTGCGTCTCGCTGCGCGTGTCTCCCCGTCTCCGTGTGAGCCAGCAACCCCTGACCCCGCAGGCGTGTTGTCGTTACGCGGGATGGCGTTCACGACGAATTTACGATTATCGAATGGGGAAAACAGATCGATTAGTAGTCAGCGCCGTAGATGACCCGATGAGGTTGACTAATCGATGCTATGAGTTGTATTTGTACATCATTGTTGACATCGAAATTGAGGACACGTGAAGTGTCGAGGGCTCAGATACAGGCACCCGCAGACACCCACAGACACCCACAGACAGACACAGACGCTCACAGTCACTGGCGCATCGACAGATACACGGGCAAAGACCCCCGCCCCCTCCCCGCCTAAACAGACTGTTGGGGCAAGTGCTATAAGCGAGCACCTATTAAGGTCTACAGAGATGCACACACAGACACACACACTGATATTACACACACAGACACACACACAGATATTACACACATCATCATCATCACCACGTGCCTGCCTACGAGTAGCCGTGCAAATCTGCGTGTGTGTGCGTGTGTGTGTGTGTCACACGCACGGAGCACACGTGTGCACGAACACACACACACCGCGGCAGGGCCGTGAGATTTCAAACACACTGACGGCTGAGTTTATGCGCTGGCCTGGCCGGAAATCTTTTTCCAAATAAACACAGATTGTCACTGCATGGGTGGCCTTACCAGCCCGCCCGCCCGCCCGAAACAGCGGCGGGCGCTGTGTGCCTGAGCGAGTGAGCGTGAGTGAGTGAGCTTGAGTGAGTGAGTAAGCGAGTGAGAGTGAGCGTGAGTGAGTGTGAGTGAGTGTGAGTGAGTGAGCGTGAGTGAGTGAGCGAGTGAGAGTGAGCGTGAGTGAGTGAGCGAGCGAGAGTGAGCGTGAGTGAGCGAGTGAGAGTGAGTGAGTGAGCAAGTGAGCGAGTGAGAGTGAGCGTGAGTGAGTGTGAGTGAGTGAGCGAGTGAGAGTGAGTGAGTGAGCAAGTGAGCGAGTGCGAGTGAGCCTGAGCGAGTGAGCGTGAGTGAGTGAGCGAGTGAGAGTGAGAGTGAGCGTGAGTGAGCAAGTGAGCGAGTGAGAGTGAGCGTGAGTGAGTGAGCGAGCGTGAGTGAGTGAGCGTGAGTGAGCGAGTGAGAGTGAGTGAGAGTGAGCGTGAGTGAGTATGTGAGCGTGAGTGAGTGAGCGTGAGTGAGCGAGTGAGAGTGAGTGAGAGTGAGCGAGTGAGTGAGCGTGAGTGAGTGAGTGAGCGTGAGTGAGCGAGTGAGAGTGAGTGAGAGTGAGCGAGAGTGAGTGCTAGTGAGCGTGAGTGAGTGTGTGAGCGAGTGAGCGAGTGAGATTAAGCGTGAGTGAGTGAGCGTGAGTGAGCGAGTGAGCGTGAGTGAGTAAGCGAGAGTGAGTGAGCGTGAGTGAGCGTGAGTGAGTGTGAGTGAGTGTGAGCGAGTGAGAGCGAGTGAGAGTGAGCGAGAGTGAGTGAGCGAGTGAGAGTGAGTGAGTGAGCGAGTGAGAGTGAGTTGAGTGAGCAAGAGTGAGTGAGAGTGAGTTGAGTGAGCGAGAGTGAGTGAGTGAGAGTGAGTTGAGTGAGCGAGAGTGAGTGAGCGTGAGTGAATGAGAGCGAGTGAGTGAATGAGAGCGAGTGAGTGAGAGTGAGTGAGTGAGTGAATGAGAGCGAGTGAGTGAGAGTGAGCGAGTGAGCGATGTTTTTAAACACAACCAGCGGTTGGGACCGCCTCGGACCCGACCATCAAAGACACCGGACGGTTCAACTGATGTCTCGAACACGGTCACTGGTCGGGGGAGGCGACGCGTGGGTTGGTGAGAGAGAGAGAGGAGAGACCGGGCCGCGATGGGTGACGGTCGGTGAGGTCCTATCGTTCTCTGCCTCTCAAGTTCGTCAGCTCGGTGATGGGAGGCAAACTTCACCGCGCGACTCCGCGAGTTCCACGTGGACCCCCCCCCCCCCGCTTCACGGTTGTTTGAGCCACCTCGCGACTGGCTGTGATGTGTGGGGGGGGGGGCACATACGACGGTGGTGCTGTCAGCAAAGAGCGCGGTAGGCGGGGTGGCGGGGGGCTCACCGCACACCTGCGCCGCGCGCGCGACTCCGCGTGGCGCCCCCCCCCCCCGCCGCTTTCCACGCGAGCGCTTCTCAGCTTAGACCATAGATGGCTTCGTCTGAGCCCCTCTCTCGTGTGGGCGAGCAGAGGGGAGGGATGGAGATGGAGCAGGGGGAGACGGAGGGGTGCTGGAGGTTTTGTTGTAATTACCTTGGGGCGAGCGACGCACGCACGCACGGCGGCGGAGAGAGAGCGGAGAGAGAGGGGAGAGAGAGAGAGAGAAAAAACGGTTGTTTATTGTTCACTGTTGATTTTTCTTTCCGTGTTGTGTCAACACGAGGGCGAAACACACGGGGCGAGATGTTTAATCTGAAGCGGAAAGCAAAACAATGACGGGTGAAGCGCCAGGCGCGCCGCTCCGCGCGACACAGCGCAGGTTCCAGGGCGCGCGGCCACCTCCTCTCAGCGACTCTCCAGAGCCAGGCAGAGACCGCGACTCTCCAGAGCCAGGCAGAGACCGCGACTCTCCAGAGCCAGGCAGAGACCGCGACTCTTCAGAGCCAGACAGAGACCGCGACTCTCCAGAGCCAGACAGAGACGGCGACTCTTCAGAGCCAGGCAGAGACTCTCTTTCTCCCTCTCACTGCGAGGCTGCAGTAGAGTCGTGGACTCGTGGATTGTGAGTTTGAGACGGTGTTGGTCGTTGGGACGCCCCAGGCGGGAGTCATCGAAAGCCCCCGTGGACCGATTTGATTGATTTGATTTGATGGTCACGGTCCTCTGGAGGAGTTTGCGGACTCGAGAGGAGGCTGCGTGGAGTGCAGGAATGTGGGCGAGCTCGGGAGCGAGTGAAGGAGCCGAGCGAGTGAAGGAGTCGAGCGATTGAAGGAGCCGAGCGAGTGAGTGAAGGGGCAGGCGAGCGAGTGGAAGATCCGAAGCGACTGGGTGAGTGTGGTGGTGGTGGTGAGTGAGAGATCGAGCGATTGCGTGGCGGACTGACCGAGTGGTTTAGCGAGCGAGTGGCCGGGGTGGTTGAGCAACCAAAGCGAGTGAACGAGTTGCCACGTTGGATGGTGGCGGTGCATCATCAACCCGAGCTGCGACTGCCCTTGCCAGTGACCGAGCGACCTCTCTGGGTAGACGCGTGAGCGACCGACTCGGTGGGTCGAGTGTCTGAACTAGCAGGTAGAGCGGAGTGACCGCGCGGGTTGCGCCAACGCGAGTCTCGAGCAGACGGGGAGACGACCTCACGCTACTGGCAGCGTGGAGAGGAGGCGAGCGAGTGACCGGCTGAGTGACCGACCGACCGACCGGACCCAGCCCACGCCGCCTCGCCTCGTCACCGCCGACGATGTCCTCCTCCTCCTCCTCCTCGTTCGTGTGCGGCGCGAACCTTCACGCGCTGGCCGAGAGCCTCTTCCTCTACCCGGGCTCCCCGGCTCTCCTCGCGGGGCTCCACGTGCCGCCCGCGCTGCAACGCGGGTGCAGCAGCGGAGCAGCAGCGGCGGCGGCAGGAGGCGCCGGAGGAGTCGGAGGCCTCGGCTTGGGCGGCTCGGCAGCGAAGGAGTCCCCGCAGAAGCCCCCATACAGCTACATCGCGCTCATCGCCATGGCCATCGAGAGCTCCCCGGAGCGCCGCGTCACACTCAGCGGCATCTACCGCTTCATCATGGCGCGCTTCCCCTACTACCACGACAACAAGCAGGGCTGGCAGAACTCCATCCGCCACAACCTCAGCCTCAACGAGTGCTTCGTGAAGGTGGCGCGCGAGAAGGGGCGGCCCGGTAAGGGCAGCTACTGGACGCTGGACCCGCGCTGCGCCGACATGTTCGAGCACGGCAACTACAGGAGGCGCAAGCGCAGGGCGAAGGCGGCGGCTGCTGCTGCTGCAGGAGGAGGAGGAATGGCTCCCTGTGTTGGTCGGGGCCCCTTCGGCAGGGATGGAGGGGACGGCCCCGGAGACCCGGCTGACGGGAGCTCGGGGGAAGGGGTCGGGGGTCGTCACCACCACGGATGCGCGCCGGGGCCGCTTCCCGTGGCACCGACTCGTGATGATGAGGACGACGGCGGTGGCGGTGGTTCCTCTCGTGATGCTGGTGGAGCCGCTGGTGGTGGACCCCAGCCGCTGATCGCGATCAAGGAGGAGGACGAGGAGGACGGAGCGGCGGACGAGGGCCTCGTACTCGGGGCCCCGAGTCGCGGGCCGCGCGGCGGCGTCTGGGCCACGGCGCCTTCCTCGGGCCGCGCTGACCGCGACCCCGACGCCAACTCGGAGCCCTTCCCCGCCAACAGGGACCGAGGGGACGCGGCTAAATCCGGGCGCAGCGGCGGCGGCGTGGGGGGCAAAGCGGCTCCGCGCGCCGCCGCCGCCGCGGCCGCCGCCACCGCCGAGAAGTGGAGGACTTTCAGCATCGAGGGGATCCTCTCGGGCTCGCGACCCCCGTTCGCTGCGGACCCCCCGCCCAGGGGGCCCGTGGCCACCGCGGGCTGCTGCGCGCTGTGCCGCTCCCTGTCCCTCGCGCCGCTGCCCCCCCCGCCGCTGCCGCCGCTACCGCCGTGCGGCTTCCACGCGGCGGGGCCGGCCCTGCTGCCGGCCTGGCTGGCACCCTACGGGGCCCCCTACGGATTCCGCGTCTCCCTGGCGGGCGGGGCCATGTGCGCGCCGTGCGCCCTGCACCCCGCTTGATGCGTGGACTCGTCAAGTGGGTTGACTGGGGACGCTCCCCGTCACAACCCCCGCGACGCGTCGGTGTGCCCAGGACGCACGGCGACTGCGAGGCGAGTGATGGACGTGAGCCCCCCCCCCCTCCCCCCCTGGAACTAAAGCAGCATCGCAGTAGTGGGAGTGTTGTTGTTGTGATGGATTCTGTCTATTTACAAGCCTCACCGAGTCTCAAGAGTCGGTTTCTAAGAGCGTCCTGCTAGCGACATTTGGGATGTTTGGCCAAGTCGGCGTTTTTATTTCATGGAGCAGAGCCGCGAACTCCAACCAGAGGCCGGACTCCTCCTCCACCGCCTGCTCCTGCGGCTCACGAAGACGTCCCTCGCGACCCTCACGAGGGACGCGCAGGGAACGGTCTCGACGCGTGGCCGTCGTGAGGACGCAGACACGTGGCTCGTTCCGAGCGCGTTCCGCGGCGCGGAGTTGGGGCCACGGCGCTCGCCACACCCCCCACCCCACAGCGCGCGACCCCGACTCGGGCACTCGGTGCGAGCGCACGGCACCCTGGGGGCACGCCGCACGGCACCCTGGGGTCCCCTGGGGGCATCGAGCAGCCGCCACCACCACCCGGCAGTTCTAGCGAGTACTCAGCCTCGACACCAAGCAGCAGCAGCACCGCCTCCTGGCATCATCTGGGTTCCACAGACCACACGGCACCACCCGGCTAGCCTGCACCACTATCCAGCAGACACGCGCATTAACCATCAATGACCCAGCATCACCCAACACCGCACCCGGCACCTACCGCGAACCACCACCCAGCGCCCCCCCTCCCCCATCTCCGTCACAGTAGACCCGAGTTGCGGATAAAGCGGCGCATCCACCCCCCAGATGTGCGGCGCGTGGTGGCGCTTCGTGAATGCCGCGACACAAGAGGGCGAACTCCCCCCTCTCCCCACTCGCTCCTCTCTGGAGCAGCCGCGCTGGGAGTGGCCGCGTGGCGGGCTGCTCCCCGATCGGTGAGGAGCCGGCCACTCGGTGCCCACGTGATCGCAGACGCTGCTGCTGCTGCTGCGATCCGGTGATGTGGGGGCAGCAGCAGCAGCAGCAGCAAGGGTTGGTGGATCACGCACAGATGTTGTGGGAGACTCTCTTCTACTCCCCGCGGGCGTTGAGGAGGTCCCGTACCCCTAGCTCGCCAGGAGAAGGCGGTACAGCAGAGTGTGGACTAATCGCCATCTGTTTCCATCTGTACGGGGATAGAGTGTTGCCCTCTCGCACGTGCGGGGCTTCTTCGGGCGTTCTCGGTTCCCCCCCCCCCACGTGTATTAAACAAGGGGACCGCCTCGTCACCAATATCGCCTCCCCCCCCCCGCACCGATTCGCGTTCACAGGGCGCACCCCGCGGTGATGGTGCTGGTGGCGACACACGACGCAACTGCTTAACACAATGACCACGTTGTTGTTGTTGTCGTTTATAAACTTTATACAGATTCTATATATTATATATATATGTGTGTGCGTGTAGAGAGACGAGGACAAGCATAACGGGGTTCTCTCTCTCTCCCGATGGGTGCGTTTTTTTATTCCGATGCTAAACGTGCGGTCGGTCGGTCGGTGGATCTGTCGTCGACTCCGCCGCCGTGCCGCTGCCGGTCTGTACCGGGCAGCTGTAACCACCGCTTCAGCAAAGTTACGCAATAAACAAAACGTTACCAACTTCTCACGTGCCCCCTCCTCCTCGTGCTTCCTCCTCCTCCTTGCCCCCGCTTGTTCCTGAAGGAACGCGCCGGATAATAAGACGCACCCCCCCCCCCCCCCCAACGGGTGCTTGGCGTCAGTGACAAGTCACACAAATGCGGCCACGTGGATTCGCACGCGCGCGGCGACCGGATTACTCGACGCATCCCCACAAGTTCTGCTCGAAACAAACAGGGGATGAAGTGCGCCGTGTCATCTGGAGAACACGGCGGTACGCCGCAGCGTGCTCCGGTCGCGCCACGGTGCGATGCCCGATGTTTCGTTCCGCGTGCCGCTGGCAGGGTCTTCTTCGGGAACGGAATGAAGGCAAAATGAAATCCCGAAGAAGCTCCCAAGCGGCACGTGGGAGCGAAACGTTGGACACCGCGGCGGACACCGGGAGTTGCAAACTCCCAAAAACGCGCCGTAGAGCGCGCGGCTGGAGCTCGTTCCTGCCGTCAGAGTCGGCGGAACGACGCACGGATCGCCCCCCCCGACCCCGTCCCCAAAGCCAAGCAGGGACGAGGCCTGGGCAGCGCAGCGACCGCCACCAGGCATCGCGCAGGGCGGCGGCACAGGCCGCTGCGAGGCCACGCGGGAGGGAAGCCGGCGGAGCGAGGCCACCGGTGTCGCGGGGAACTTCGACGCTGCCAAGTGCGGAAGAGCCCAGTGGCCCCCCCCCGCTGTCCCCCGCCCCGAGCGCGTGGAGCGGAGGTCGCTTGAAAACATCTCGGGAATGGTTTCTTCGGTATCCGCTTCCACGCTCCGCCACCAGAGCCGCCGTCACTCACGCGGCACGTCCCTTCAAGTTCACCGCGGCGAGTAACACGCAGCACGCGGTCACGCGGTCTCACCGTCACAGCCAGCGCTTCATACGGCACCCAACACATCCCGGGTCACCGGCGACTCGCTGCAGCCACCGCATTCATAGCGGGCGGGGGGTATACTGGATGTGGTGTGCCGGGTGTGTAAATATTCTCACCGTTTGCCGACCCGGAGAGAGGCGGCTGAAACTAAGCGCTGGCGGAGCGACGCGAGGCCTCACGGCGACGCCGTGAGGCCTCGCGTGGGAGCGGGGGGGAGGGGCGAGACCGGCGGGGTCAGGTCAGGTCAAATGGACGCTACGTGACGTCGTTCAACTGGGACCGACTGCGCTCCCACGAAGGTCTGGGACGCCGCTGGGTCGTTGCGTGGTTTGATCCGGGGGGGGCGGCCTGAGGGGTGCCCGGGGGGGGGGCACGGCTCGAGTCTGGGACGGCGTTTTCTGAACAAATAACTGACGAAAATATTCGTGGACAAAATGTGATTATTTATTTTATTTGAGCCGACGGTTAAATGATGACGACCGCTGCCCGAATCAAAGCTCGTCCACACTATGGAACCCCTCGTCGATCGGCGTTAGCGGTCAACCGCGCGACCCCCCTCTCACGCCGAGACGCGCGACACCGTTCGCCGTCGCGGTCAGCCACGGCAGCACGTCCGCTGCCGGATGAAGGCCCTCCCAGAGCCGTCGGCCGCCTCTCGCGACCCCGCGGCCACCGGTCCGCTCGGCCGCCCGCTCGGCTCTCCAGGTGGCGGGGGGCGGCCTCCGGCGCGGGGTCACTCCCGCGGCTGCCGCTCGGCCCCCGTTCCCGGCGCGGGTCTCGGTTCGGCTCCGACCACAGGGTTCTCTCCCGCTGGCGCGGGCAGCCGTCGGCCACGCCGTGTGCAAGCGCCACGCGCCGAGCCGCAGCACCGCGGGCTGGAGACCGACGTGTGGGACCGTGGTGTCCGCTACCGCGGTGTCCGCTACCGCGGTGTCCGCTACCGCGGTGTCCGCTACCGTGGCGACCCAAGTGCTCTGGTCCCCCTAAGCCGAATCTCTCCTCCTCTCCTCCCTCGTAGAAAAATAATCCCCCCCAACCCCTTCCATCGTGGACGGCGCTCATGTCCCTTCGTTGTCCAGCGCCTAGAGAGGGACTTCCACTCGGACGTTGCAATCTCTCGCACACTCACTCACACACTCACTCACACACTCAATCACACTCACTCACTCACACACTCACTCACACACACACTCATTCACTCACACTCACTCTCACACACTCACTCACTCTCACTCACTCACTCTCACTCACACACTCACTCACTCTCACTCACTCACACACTCACTCACACTCACTCACACTCACTCACTCACTCACAAACTCACACACACTCACTCTCACACTCACACACATTCACTCACTCACACTCACTCACTCACATACTCACACACTCACACACACTCACACACTCTCACTCACTCTCACACACACACTCTCATACACACTCACTCTCCCTTACACAGACTCACTCTTCCTAACACACACTCACTCTCACACACTCAACACAAATTGTTGTTCTGCACCGGGATCTTGTGGGAATGTCGTAGCCAAGCTCCTCCCCACAGCCCCCCCCTCCTCCTGCACCCCCTTCCTCCCACCCCCTCCCGTCCACCCCCCCCGACCCTTAC
Organism: Lampetra fluviatilis; assembly: GCF_964198595.1. Lineage (NCBI taxonomy): Eukaryota > Metazoa > Chordata > Hyperoartia > Petromyzontiformes > Petromyzontidae > Lampetra > Lampetra fluviatilis. The sequence continues at coordinate 975,543 of NC_136291.1, read as the reverse complement.
AGAACCCCCCTGCCCCCCACCCTACAGAGTCACTCGACTCACCCCCCCCCCTCCTCAACTCCCCCTCGGAGGCCAGCTCCCTTCTACACCACCCACCCTCTAACACCCCCCCCCCCCGCCTCCCCCCACTGATCCCCACCTCCCCCCCCGCCTCTCCCCACTGATCCCCACCTCTCCCCCCCCCCCACTTTATTCTGGAACCTCCTGCCCCCCCCCGCTCCCCCCCCCCCCCGCTCCCCGGGGGTCTTCACGCGTTGGGGTTCTTCTTCATGAGCTCCATGTCAGCGCTCACCATCTCTTGCACCAGCTCCTGGTGGGGTGAGCGGCGAGGTGAGCGTCGCCACAGAGACGACGACAACAACAACAACCAAAATGACAAAGGTTCCCCTGTGTGGCCTTACCAGGCAGTTGAAGCAAGTGCTGTCAAGAGCGCCTATCAAGGCCGGTACGGCACAAGAGCGAGTGATGTGGCCGGCACCGCCTTTGTCTACCCATTGCCGATGTTTTACACACCACACCAGGTACTCATTGAAGACCAAGTTGACTTAGGGGAGGCCCGCGACCAGTTCAGATATTCATCACTGACGTTGGCCGTGAGCGGGAGTCAAACTTGGGTCGCTGGGGATGGCGACGTCACGCGCCCAGCTGACGTCACGTTCGCCAACTTTACGGGAAGTCACCCTGGACCCAACGGGAGCCCCCCAACTCCCCACTTGAGCCCCTGCTGCCCCCCCCCCCCCACCAGTCTCTCCCCGCTCCTCCTGCGTTTCATTCTCAACGAGGGCGGTGGACGAGGACTCACCTCGAAGGTGACGCGCGTCGCCCAGCCCAGCTTGGCCCGGGCCTTGCTGCAGTCGCCCTGGAGGAAGTCCTGCAGGGAGACGTGGGGCGGTGAATCGCGCGGCGCCAGCGGACGACGAGGCGCCTTACACCGCGGCGCAGGGCTAGCGGCGCAGGGCTAGCGGCGCAGGGCTAGCGGCGACTTCGGCGCAAACGATGGGCCGCAGTTTAAACCTCCCTCTCCTCGCCCCCAGTGCCTGTGCTCTTCCACAACACCCCCACCACCTCCGATCGCCCCCGTCTCCCCCGCAGCCCCCACTCACCACCTCGGTGGGGCGGTAGTACTTGGCGTCGACGCGCACGTGCACCTCCCCCGTCTCCTGGCAGCGCCCGACCTCTTGCAGGCCGCCGCCCTCCCACACGATGCTGCGGCCCACGCAGCGGAAGGCCCGCTCCACAAACTCGCGCACGCTGTGCACCTCGCCCGTCGCGATCACAAAGTCGTCCGGCTCCGGCTGCTGCAGCATCAGCCACATGGCCTGGGGGCGGACGAGAGGGCGGACACGCCGGTCGCTCGCACGCCTCGGGACGGCTTCTCCCGAGCCAGCGGTGGGGGGGGGGTTAGGGACCGACGGGGGTGGCAGAGCGCGGCCGCCCGCGGTGCGAACGGGAGACGGGGCGGGGGAGAAGCCGGGGCGCTGGGGTTGGCGGGTGGCGTGGGTGGCGGGGGAGGGCACCTCGATGTAGTCCCGCGCGTGCCCCCAATCCCTGCGTGCGTCCAGGTTGCCCAGGCTGAAGCAGTCGAGCTGGCCCAGGTGGATCTTGGCGACGGAGCGCGAGATTTTTCGCGTCACGAAGTTGGAGCCTGCGACGAGGTGAAAACGACGATTTTAGATAACGAAGCCACCACCACCACGACGACGATGGTGATAATCGTCATGATAACAACTACAACTGCGGCGGCGTCGTTAGCGTCTAACGAGCGCGACTTTGTCGTGCGTTCACCATCATGGACGATGACCGGGGAACTGGGGCCAAAGTTTGGGCAGTGAAACAACGGTTGAGGTGGTGTCCAGAACTACTTGTCAAGCCAAGCGCTGGTAGTCACAAGTTATGGGTCAAGGTGTTTGAGAATGGCAGTGTGGCCGAGGTAGCGGTGTGGTGGTGTGGCTTCTTGGCGGTGTGGTCGGATGGCAGTGTCGTCGGTTGTTGGTGTGGCGATGTAACTGGGTGGTATGGCCGGATGGTGGCGTGGTTGTCCGTGTGGTGGTGTGGCAGGACGGCAGTGTAATCGGGTGGTGGTGTGGCCGGGTGGTGGTGTGGCCGGGTGGTGGTGTGGCCGAGTGGTGGTGTGGCCGGGTGGTGGTGTGGCCGGGTGGTGGTTTGGCCGAGTGGTGGTTTGGCCGTGTGGTGGTGTGGCCGGGGGTGGTGTGGCGGGACGGCAGTGTAACCGGGTGGTGGTGTGGCCGGGTGGTGGTGGTGTGGCCGGGTGGTGTGGCCGGGTGGTGGTGGTGTGGCCTGACCCCGTCGAGGACTCTCGTGGTTGAAGAGGATGCCGTTGCAAGCGTACATCCCGTAGGCCTCGCGAAAGTTCACGACGATCCAGTACGCGTACAGCTTGGCCGCACCTGCACGAGACAAAGATCCCCCGCGTAGTCTTAACACTGTTGGGGCAAGTGCTGGGAGCGAGCATACAAGGGGTGGATGACCAGCACCACGCCGGCTGCCTTTGTCTCTCCGGCGCTGATGTTTACACACCGCACCAGGTACTCATTTAAGGCTGGGTCGACCTCGAGGAGGCCCAGAACCGGTTCAGATATTTGCCACCGATGTTAGCCGTGGCCGGAATCCAACTCGACCGAGCGATGCTTACCGAGTTCGTTGTCATTCACCGTACATCTCAAAAATGTTCATAGCAGCTGGCCACAACAACCCCTTCCACCAGGCCCCACTGACCAGCGTGGTGAAGTATGGTCAAGCAACCTCCGTGCCCGACACGGCGTTGGCGGGGGGGGTGGCGGGTGGGGGCCGGGGTGCTCTTCACGCGCTCGGCGCATCGACCGACCCCGCGACTCCCGAGGCGAACGCGACTGGACACCCGGGTCCCCCCCCCCCCCCCCAAGGGGCTGCGGGCCCCCCCCCCACGGGGCCCCCTGGCGGCCCGAGCTGCGTTCTGCACGCAACCCGCGCCGGGCCGACGCGTGCAGCGCTGCACAGCGCACCTCAACTAGAACGACTCAAATTTGTAGTTTAATTTGACCAGCTAATGCCCACCGAGCTCTGTAGCTCTTTTTTCAGAAGCGGCCTGGCCACAAATGACAGCTCAACGAAGTGGCTTATCGCGTGGACGTTGAGAGCAGCGACCAAATACTCTCTAAACGCGCGGTGTCGATTCTGAACGTGGTGGGAAAAACCTGGGGACCTCGGAGAAAAATCCACGCCAAGCTGCCAAGGGGGCCGGGGCTGGAACGGATCCTTTAACCGCAGTCGCAACATTCGCACAACTCGTACGTACACGCTTCCTACACTTGGCCATGTTGCTGCTGCTGCTGCTGCTTTGGCGGTGATGCACAAGCACCAAGAACAAGGGTCAACACATTCGTCAATAACGCTGCTAGTTTTGTGAATGAATCTTGGCAGGCAGCAGCAGCAGCGGTAGCCGCCGCCGTGTTGTGCTCAGTGGGAGCCAGACGCCCCGAGTCGAGGTCTGGTACTCGCCACGACGAGCGGTGCTTCACGCGGTGGCCTCAAGCTGTCACCGCCACCTCGTGGCCAATCACACCAGCACGTGTGTGCGTGCGCGTGTTTCATCCAAGAGTGGACCCATGTGCGTACAAACACATCCGTGCATGTGTAGGTGCGCGTGTGTAGGTGCGCGTCGGACCGGAGTGTGAATGTGCGCGTGTGCGTGCTCTCGTTCGCGTACACGTGTGCGCGTGCATGCTCAAGCACAAAACAAAGATCCCCTTGTAAAGCCTCAACAGACTGCTGGGGCAAGTGCTGTTAGCCAGCACCTATAAAGGCTGGCATGGCACACGAGGGGGTGGGTGGCCAACGCCACGCCCGGCCGCCTTTGTCTCCCCAGTGGCGATGTTTACATACCGCACCAGGTACTCATTTGAGGCAGATTCGAACAAGGGGAGGCCCAGGACCAGTTCAGATAATCGTGATTGGTGGTGGCCGTGAGTGGGAATTGAACCTGGGTTGTAGTGCACTTTAAGGCCACGTCAAGTGTCGAACGCCGACTGGCAGGTCATGGGACAGACCCAGGTGCCATGGGTGGACTGACTGAGATCACTGGCCGATGCACCACCTGTGCCCCCTATTGTGCTGACTTGTGTTTTAGCCACCTGGCGCTCCTAACATTGTTGTGAGCGTCGCTCCTCCGCCCTCCGTTGTTGCTGGAGGGCAACTGCCTCCAACTGCCTAGTAACAGCGTCCTTCACGAGCCTCCTCCACAGAGGCCGATCTTGACACCGCTGGTACCAGTCTTCGACAAGTTCACTCAGCTAAACATCTTCCCGTACCGCATCAGTCCATCTCTTCTCCAGTCCGTGTCCTGCCCATTTAGCCCCCTCTAACTGGCTAAACACAATCTGCTTGGGCATTCGGTGGCTGGGCATGCGGGCTACGTGACCCAACCAACGCACAGACGCACATGCACGCACGCACGCACGCACACACGCACGCGTCTGCACGCACCGTAGGGCGAGCGCGGGTAGAAGGGGGTGCTCTCGCTCTGCGGGATCTCCTGCACCTTGCCGTAGAGCTCGCTCGTCGACGCCTGGTAGAAGCGCACGCGGTCCGCCAGGCCGCAGGTGCGCACCGCGTCCAGCAGCCGCAGCGTCCCCACGCCGTCCACGTTGGCCGTGTACTCGGCCAGGTCGAAGGAGATCTTCACGTGGCTCTGCGCGCCCAGGTTGTAGATCTCGGCCGGCCGCACGGCACTGATGATCTTGACGAGGCACGAGCTGTCCGTCAGGTCGCCGTAGTGCAGCTTCATGCCTGGGGGGGAGGGGTGGGGGCAGGGTTGGGGGGGGTGATAAAACCGCCACGTCTTGAACGACGATGACATCAACGATTGTTAAAGCTCCCTAGATTAAAAAACACAACAACGAGAACATCAACACACCAAATCTCACGCCACGGCAGTAACACCGCAGAAATATAACACTGCAGAAAACACAATATCAACCACATCTACAACAACTTGTGCGGCTAAATTCCTTCCGAGCGGTGGCACAACGCACGAACGAGAAGCGACGTAGACCGGGAGAATGTTTCGCTGCTAATGAACTTCCTGCGCCCATCTCCCTGCGCCTGCACTCCTGGCACCACGATGGTCAGCCCCCAGTCCAGCAGCGCACCGACAGCAAGCGGTGTTTGTGTGACACCGTCCACTCGAGAATCCGGTTTGGCCACGCGTGGCCGACACCCGGACCTCGACGGTGCCGGCTCGGCGACTCTGACGCGAGAGGGGGTCGGCTCCCCGACTCACGGGGGCAGCTCGGTCATTGTCGAGGCGCGACCGGTTCTGCCAGATCCTGCCGCGCGATTCGGCTCTCGCCAAATGCCCCGGAATGCCCCACGGCCCCCGCAGACTCGGCAAGATCTGGGAAGTTAAGCGGAGGCTCAGCCTGGATAGCGCTTAAGACGGGCGACCACCGTGCATAACAGGCGCTATAGGCTGCTGCTGCTGCGGGATACATGGTCGGCAGCAGAGAGCAGTGCGGCAAAACCCATTTCTGCAATTGTGGTGTAACTCAGGCGAGTGGTGAGCCAGGTAGGATGATGATGAATCCATGGGGAAGGGTAAATCGTGTCTAAGTGGGACACTGTGTCTTTGTATAAAAATACAATTAAGTTGCTAGTCCATTCACCTGTTGGCTTTGCAGACCAATGTTGACCAGCAGTATTTGTTTAAAGCAATAGGACTCCGGGCCTCATCAGCAGAGTCGTTCTTGTTGAACAAGTGCTGCTGGACACAACCAGATGTTATTGGCAAGAGCACTCCGTATATACTACGGGGCCCCCTGCTCAATGGGAAATGCAATACTGCATTGTTTTAAAACTCATCATTATTCTGCGTGGTCTTGGAGCATTGTGGGGAAAGCCATACATAGGCAGAGCTAAGCTCTGTGTCTGCACAATAAATACTGGACTGGACTGGCTGCACATATTTCACCCTCCACGGTAAAAAACCGAGCAGGACCCTCCCGAAGAGGAGTCTTGAGACTCCAGTGAGGCTTTGCTGGGGCAAAAATCCGCGCAACACAATCACCTCGGTCTATTTACTTTCCAACCCTGTGTGCGCGATCCAACAGCAACTGTTTAAACAAGACAACTCTGGCCCCGGCTTCGACATTGGGGGGGGGGGGGGGGTCTCATCAGCCCAGGGCAAGCAGGGGTGGGGGTGGGTGTGGGTGTGGGTGGTGATTGTGAATTCAATCCACGGGATAGACCAAAAGGGTCGGGAACCAATAACAACAAGACGAGACACTTCGAATTCGGTATAAAAAAAAAACCCCCAAGCGATATTTCAAGAGCCGCAATGCACTGCCGCGGTGGTGAGCACGAGACGGTGGTGAGCACGAGACGGTGGTGAGCACGGGGGGGGGGGGGGTGGTGGAGTGGGGGGGGAGTGGTAGAGTGGGGGGGTGGGGGAGTGGGGGGGTGGTGGAGTGGGGGGGTGGTGGAGTGGGGGGTGGGGGTGGTGGAGTGGGGGGTGGTGGTGGAGTGGGGGGTGGTGGTGGAGTGGGGGGTGGTGGTGGAGTGGGGGGGTCACTCACTGCCCTCCTGGTGCGTGGCGGGGTTCTTGTACAGGTGCTCGATGCGGCCCGTGTTGAAGGAGCTGGAGCGCCGCACGATGCCGTGCACCTCGTAGCCCTTCTCCAGCAGGAACTCGGCCAGGTAGGAGCCATCCTGCGGGCACGGCCACACGGGGGGGGGGGGGGGGTCAGAATAGTGAATACAATGTCAACGATGACGATGCAAATAAAACTGCTGCTGTTGATTCTCATGACACTGCTACGACTGCTCCTGCCGGATGATAAAGCTGCATGATGATGGTGCCGATAACGGTGGTGCCGATGATGATAACGGTGGTGCTGATGATGATGCCGCCACTGATGATGATGATGCCGCCACTGATGATTATGGTGCCGATGATGATGCCGATGATGATGATGGTGCCGATGATGATGATGGTGCCGATGATAATGATGATGGTGCCGATGATGATGATGGTGCCACTATTCCTGGCTCCGTTAGACCGCGCACCTGCCCGGTGATGCCGGTGATGAGCGCCACCTTCCGCTCTCCGTTTCGCTCCGCATCGGGGGACGCGTCAACCACGGCCTGTGCGCCTTTCTCCAGGTCCACGAAGCCCCCCCTCGTGCCTCCCACCCCCTCTCCTGATCCCCTCCCTATGCCCCCCTCTGCTCCCCTCTCCTCGCCCCCCTCTGCTCCCGTCTCCTCGGCCCCCCTCCCCTCTGCCCCCCTCCCCTCTGCCCCCCTCCCCTCTGCCCCCCTCCCCTCTGCCCCCCTCCCCTCTGCCCCCCTTCCCTCTGCCCCCCTCTCGTCTGCCCCCCTTCCCTCTGCCCCCCTCTCGTCTGCCCCGCTTCCCTCTGCCCCCCTCTCGTCTGGCCCCGGCCCCTCAGGCCTGGGGCTGCTGCTGCTGCTCGCCATGCGACCGCGATGCTCCGTGGTCCTCGCTCACGTGACCGCCGCAGCTGATCGCGGCTCACTTCCGGCGAGTGTCGAGCGAGACGTCAACCAATGGCGCCTTCGCACGGGTGGAGGGGGGGGGGGCGTGTTAAACGGAGCCTTGGCCAATCGGGGGCGAGCACGCGCCGGGGATGGGCGCGTGCTCACCCCCGCGTGGCTGCCCCCCCCCCACGTGGCGCTACCGGCCACCCCCAGCGGGGGCGTCTACTGGAGGCAGGCCGAGGCAGGTGACCCCCAGGGATGTGGAGGCAATAACAACAACGACGGCGCTTTAGAGAGAGACGCTGGCCAGGCTGAATATTGAAAGTCAGACCGTGATGTGTGACACGCCTGGCCCAGAGGCGACGCTCCGTTATATCCCGAGGGAGCGCACGCGCGTTACCTGCTTTACCTGTCTAAGTTTGCATGTAATTTTACGTTTCTCGGTTGTAAATATGTAGCTGTGGAATGCTTTGCTCGGAGAAATATTATTCTGATTCTGCTCACCTGGTGGGGTACCGCATTAAACTTGCTGATTACCTGCCAGGTAACGCACTTGGCTACACGCGTGTGGGCTAATCGCGAGGGTTCTGCTAGATTCTTGGGCTACACTTGTTGAGTCATCCGACCTCCCTCCACGCCTGAGGCCAACTTTGTGACCCACAACCCCACGGCTGCCGGTGACCGTGGTGGTGGTCAGAGACCGGGCGCGTCACCGCCGCACGTTGTCCACGATTGCGTCCCGACTTGCCTCCGTGGTGACCTCGAGGATCCATCCCTCTCGCACCGCAGTTGTCATCGCCTGGCTCGGACAAGTGCGACTCACGTGAGCTCCGTGCAGTGTGGACCTCATGCGGCTGTGTTGCTGCTGCTGCTGGTCAGTGCGCATTGTTTTCACTCGGCGATACCCATTCACCCCACCACCCACCCACATCGATGACCCAGGACAATCGCATCGATTGTGATATCTTTATTTCGGATAAAGGTTCTAAAAAGGTAATCTTTTAGAGAGAATAAAAATAGATTTACACTATTATCCCAGCAATGGGCGCCGCGAGGTAACCTGTCTATCGTCGTTTCAAAGTGTTACAAACGAGAAGTGAGACGCTCATTTCCACGCTCAACGATCCACACTCCTGCAGCACGACGCTCCACTTTATAAAATTCACAGCTTTTCCCTAAATAGCGGAGAGGAGGGGGGGGTACGGGGAGGCGGAGGCTTTTTTTATATCGAAGAAAACAAATCATGAGATACTTTATAAAATTATATGTATATTATATTTGTACAAGACAATTGTTATAGAACCACTCATCAAAGTTTGCAGCCTTCGTTGTTTTCCCCATCTCATCAACAACATCATCATCACACAGCGCAGATTCCGGCACGGGCCTTCATAAGCATCGCGAAAGATGCTGCTGCTGCGGTGACCGCACTTACTCCCGCGGACGACTCACTGGCGCCACATCTCTCCAGGACAATCAAGACAGATGCATGAGCGGAGTCGTCAAAGAGCGTCAATATTCAGTAGCAAAGAAGGGGAGGGGGGGGAGAGAGTCCCAATGAGCAGCGGACAACGCCACACGAAAAGCGGGCAAACTGAAAACGAGCCGGGCGTAGCAGCCGTGAGCGAGCTTATGGGTCGCGGCAAGGTCATAACTGCTGAAACAAACGATGCCAACAGGCCAAATGACGAGCCATATATTGTTTACATAGGAATACGGAACGGAGGTCATCCTCAGTGTTGGTGATTACCGTACTCTGTACGACGTCGCTCACGTGCACGTGCAAGCACCTGGTAAAACCACTGATGGATGAGGTTATCTCCCATGCCATGCGGGTCGTGGAGGGGCTATTTAACCATACTTCACCAAGCTGGTTACTGCGGGTTGGGGAAAATAAACAAACTTAGTGGGACCAATTTGCTCAATAAGAATCAATTGTGTTACTTCACTCAAATTATAATATCGATCTATGGGGAATGAATGAAAACTAAGTTTATCTCACCACGTGGTACCAACAAGCACATATTTGTCCTGGCTCCGTGGGCTTTAGGGCTTGAGAATTAAGCATCGTGGACGAACTTTGGGCACAAAACTACAGTAGCCTTTGTCACTGGAAAATCCAGCTCACCCGGTGGAATCGCCGCTGCATTAGTGAAAGAGGGGAAAATGCGTTCCTTTGACAAGAGGCCTCCACACCCAGCGCCTCTTGCACGGCACCGCGCGGGTGACGCGCTCAGAGCCCTCCCCGTTCATCCACCACGAGCGACAAGGCAACACACTGGAAAGTGGCCCTAACGGAGTTGCTGGAGGCCAGGTAACAAGGTAGCCTTTAACGCCGAGGGCGAGTGCTCGCGGTCGTTTGGCTAATTGGTGATGGCTTGGGGTTCGGTGCCACCACCTGGTTGGCTGGGATGCGCCACATCCCAACACCGTTTGCTCCTCCCTCCCACCCTCTGCAATTAAGGCCTATTCAGGTGTTGGCCGTTTTTTGTATCGGGCGTTCAGAGCGATGTCACGCAAGGGGCGCGGCACATCCCGGCCACAACTTCCGACCATCGAAGGGGGCGCGAGCAGGGAGCGAGTGTAGACACCGCGGTCGTCCCTGCCGCTCAGCAGGTCAGGCGAGGTCACATCCATCTCGTGCAGTGGTTCTGAACATTTACTGCAGCCTTGCACCCCCCCCCCCTTTGGTTCTCAATCGTTAAAATATTTATGTTAATAAATACATAGGTTTGATGAAACAAAGTAGTTGTGCTTAAGTGCCCGTGCTTAATTTGTGTTTTGATGATTTACCTTCTAAAAAAAATCTGACATGTCTCGCACCCCAGGTTAAGAACCACTGACCTCGTGTTAAGTTCAACCTTGCCCACACAAAAAACCATCCCAGACTCCCATTCTTAAAAACATTCTCATGCAAGTACTCTTTTTCCCTGGGGCAGGGTTCTTAATCTGGCGGCGAGCGGATGACGTGTGGCTTGTCGAGCTACGACCCCGCTGAGAAAGAGCAACAGATTGGCGAGATGTGAGAGACGAGCAAGTAGGCGGTAGCCGGGAGCTGTAGACAAGAGGTAAACACGTCCTGTCTACAGCGCCACGATGCAAGGTGAAGTTTATCTGTACACGTGACACTCGTGAAGTTACAGAGATCCTGTGACATACGACATCGGCCCATGAGTACCTGCTCGTTTTATTATGTGAGTTGCCGGCTGAGCATCAGCTGTTGCTCAGAGGAGATATGTGCAACAGCCGAGCGACAGTGCGACCTGTACGTTGAACTTCTTTAGCACCGTACGTAGCCAACCGTGCTAATCGGAACCGTGACAGCGGCTGCCACACAACTCCGACCCAAACCCAGCCGTGCTGCCAGCAGCAGCAGCAATCAGCACTGTCTACGGTGCATGGCAATCCACCGACTCTGCAATCACTACCCCACACCAAGGCGAGTCAGCTTACCCCGAGGACGCCCAACCCTGTTGTCAGTAATCGATTCAAACCGGTGATTAATTTCGTGGCCAGGTCCGTCTGGATCTGCGCGCCCGGCACACCGCATCCAGTATAGCTCTTGCCATGGCCGTGGCTACTACTAGTTGTGCGCTCAATCCAAATTAAGCCCGGATTCTAATGGACTCGAGGGACCGATTCCTTCAGGTGAATCTTGGTATTTCGAGCTGGAGAGGCGTGCTGTGCAGGGAGGGTGGCAGCAGTGTGCGGACTTCGACCTGTGTTTCAATATTGCAGTGGAGTTAAAGTAGGCGTACATGAAGCCATCAGCTAACATTTGAAAGAAAAACATCTATACACAAGCGAAACGCACGGCCGTTCTCAATCAACGAAACAGCCAGAGGAGTTAGGAAAATATTAAACGGTTACCTATTAAAATAAACCTCGCTACAGTAATAGACCATCATCGTTACACTTTGTACATATTCCAATGCAGCAGCAGCACCACCGACAGTACTGCTCACAGCATGATGGGTCAAACGTCAGCCTGGGGTCAGACCAAGGTCATGTCAAAAAACTTGCATTGCAGTGCGCTCACCGCGAATGGTTTGTCTCTATGATGCAGCATCGCCCTGACCTCCCGAAGCCGGCTAGAGAAGTGAGATTTGTAGCTGCACGTGAATTTTTAGGGTGTCGCTAAAGCAGAGAGTCCACCATGTGACGTCACCGATTACGCACATTATTGGACGACAACGAAACCCAGCAAAATATTCCCGATCCTTGGGGCACGTGTCGGTAAAGTCTCTTCATTAAGAATAAAAATTCGCCTGGAGTTTACGTAGAGGACAGGGGCAACGGGAGGAGCAAAGGTCACGGCGCAAGCAAAGGTCAAGATGGGAGCATTTGGGGGGGCCCCGTCACGTTCTGCCGATAGCAACGAGACCACCGCACTCGCCCCCCACGATCGATGTGCAAATCACAATTAAAATCAAGTTATTACAGAATGTGTGCAAGAGATGTCCCACCCCACTTAAAATAAGCTCATCTCTAAAATGCAAAGGGTACACAACTTGCGCGACTTATATCTCTCTCTCTCTCTATATATATTGATAAATGACTATGTGTTACGTATATATACATGTACAGTCTCAGCGTCGAACATGTAAATCATTGCCGAGGACCGTCATGGAGGCACGTCCAAAAGCGGATGTCCATGAGCTCTGTGTGAAAGAGCGAGTAGACGGGGCGAGCTGATAAACGCGCCCCGAGAGCGTTCATTTACAAACAGATCCGTTACGAAAAATTGACGTCCCACTCACCTTGCCCCCTTTGCGTGATGGGGACAGGGCGGAACCACAGCATGACAGTGCGCGCACACACACGCAGCACGCACGTCACCGACACGCATGTTACACTTCATGTATGAAATTTTAAATCTCTGTGTGCAATTTAAGTGAAACACTGAAAGAATCAACGTAGAAAAGAGAGAAGAGACTTTTCTACTTTCGACTAATACAATACGATAAAAATATACACGTTTCTCGAGGGTTTAAAATCAAATGCTGGGAATTCACTCGCGCAGGCGGTCCCCCCACCTCCTCGAGCGTCTGGACCTGAGTTCGGCCATTCGGCAAAAGAAACAAACCCTCCGGCGCAGTGACGACGGACAGGGAGAGCAAAGCGCAGGCGCCGGAGGAGCGACGCGGTCACTCCGCACTGCCCCCAGGAGAGGTGGAGCCACAAAACTTTTAAAATAAACACGCGGGAGGCAGTCGCCTTGCGAGCGATCTCTACGGACGCCCCCGCAGGAACAGAGCCGCAGGTCCACGCGTGGCCCGCGACCACGGCGCAAAGCCACCTCGGAATAAACTCCCAATGCCGAAGAGCCGAGCGCCGGTGGCGAGCGGAGATAAACAGCGGGGGGTGGGGGGGGGGGTCGGAGGGCGGGCGGGGGGCCGGAGCTCGCGTGCCGCACGGAAGAAGGGGCGGCAGAGAGCGGCGGAGGGCAGTGGGTCAGGCGAACGGCGGTCACTCTTGTCCGAAGCCCTCGGTCTCCTCGATGGCGTACAGCAGCTTCTCCTTGAGCTGCTCGAAGCTCTTGTAGGGGGGCAGGTCGAGCCGGTTGAAGCTGAGGGGGACACGGGCGCACGGCGGTCACGCGCGGGATAAGGGACCTCCGCTGGCGCCAAGGTGAACACGGGTGGCGGCGGCTGCTGCGTGGGAACTCACCAGGTGTGACTCCGGGGGAGCCACGTCTCCTTGCCCACCTTCTCGATGCAGAACTTCTGAGGTCCGTTGCTCCCTGGCGTGGCGACACGCAGGGAATAGTCGGTACAATCCGGGTTCAAGCGAGGGAGGGGGGGATGCGAGTAATCACACCGCTTTGGAGGTAAGGTTTACTGGAACGCTTAAATATTTCCAAAAACCCCAAACTGTTTGGCAGCGAGTATGGCCTTGAACAGGATCCCATGATTTAATTGGAGTGCTCTTACCACTAACATCTGGTAACCCAGCAGCATTTGTTGAACAAAACCGACTGCTGATGATAACCACAAGGTTTAAATATGTCCAAGATTTGATTCGCTTCAATAAATGCTGCTGCACTAAAATGTTTTTTTTCTATTTAGAGACATGCTCTGCCACTCAACGGTTCATTCAGCAACATCTGCAGCCGTCGCGTGGCTCTTAAACTCGGACGCAGGATCTGAAGCGTTGCTACTCGCCAAGCCGTACGACAAGGAGGTAACAGCAGCCATGCTACTGGTGGGGCGGTGAGAACGCGCTGAGCCGCCACAGGTGCCGGTGCGAGGGGGGGGGGCTCACCGATCAGCTCGGCGAAGCCACCGACCGGCAGGCGGCACGTCCCCGTCACGAACTGCAGCAGCCGCAGCCGCTTCTCGTTGTCCATCTCCTTCACCACCTGCGTGGCGGCAGAGTCGGCGCGTGCCCACCACGCACACGATGACGCACCCGTGTAACCGGCTCACGATTCGAGCAGCACCGTGCGCACACACATCACACACTTGCCGTGCAAACCGCAACACTCGATAAAAAAAAAAGCCCACTACGAAACCCGACGCCCTGCCCCCTTCGACGCTACAGCACGAGGCCGCACGTTGATATCAACCGCGGAGGCCGTGAGCACGTGGTGGAGAGCGGGACTCGCCTGCCAGAACCACGAGATCTGCTTGCTGCTACGGTTGTAGTGCCTGTAGATGGTGCTGCGCTGCCAGTCGGCGAGGTCGATCTCCTGCATGCCGCACAGCATCACCTGCACAAGAACACATGCACGAGCGCGTGAACAACACGAGTAGAGTCAAACACGCACCACACATGCACGGGTGAGAAATTACTAGCCTGGTGAAACACGTAACACACGAGCCCACGTGCACAAACACACGTGTGTGTGTGTAAGATTATTACTGAAATAAAAGTATACGTAAATTCCCGTTTAGGCCAATAGAACAAGACGGAACAGGACAAAAGATACGAAGGAGACGAACAACAGACAGCTTGTGTGCTGCCAACAGGGGATGTTCATGTTTTATTATTTTTAAAAAAATACAAAATAAAATAGATTTCTGGCTTTCCGTACATATCGGAAATTTATTTTGTAAAAATAAAAGTCCAGCCTCATGTGTGGCTGCCGCTGGACCAATCACAAGCGCACACGCCGTTCGGTTTAAATTCTCGTGCACCAATCGGTTCAACGAAAATTAAACTCGATTTTGATCAATTCCAAGACCGTAGGAATCACTAATCGATTAAAGCCCTGGCGGCGGTGATGACACCGGGAACTTGGCCTCAGTGTAAACGCGCGGGGGGGGGCGGGGGGGGGGGGCGTCACCTCGAGCTCCCGCTCGTCGAAGTAGAGCAGCCACTGCAGCGGCACCACCTCGCTAAATCCGTCCAGAAAGGCCTTGGTCTGCTCCTCCACACCGCGCGAGAACCGCCACTCCGTCATGAGCCTGAGGCGCACGCACGCGCACACGGAGCGTTACACGCAGTAAGGCTCAACGCGCAAAAGGTCATTCTATAAAATAAACATTCATTGCTAGGGCTGCCGTGATGTAATTGTTCACGATACGATGTGAGCTTTCACGTGGCAATATGTAGATTATAATAACTTTATAACATGTATTAAAAACTGTATTGTATTGTACTTTTTTGTACCTCCAGCGTGAATAAAGATGAATGATACATTTTTCAAGTGAAGTTCACGAAACATAACCCAGCCATAAGTTTTCCAATCGTTACAACTTTACAATCTGCAATGCTGATACCGCACATGCTGTTGGTTACACAATCAATTATTAAATTAAGGTTGGAAACGAAGATGCACTTCCATGGCCCTCAGCTACTCCTTTAACGTTCTGCAGAAATCTAATTTAAGGGGTAAACGCAATTTATTCACCAGAGTTAAACTCGTGGCAATATTCTCATCGACAGTATCAGGACGACAAGCTAATTGGCCTCATCATCGGTAGGCACAGCCCTCGTCACGGCCGCCTCACCCGATGTACTCCTCCTTGTTCTCCTCCGTGACGAGGACGTCGCTGCCGTCTGGCTTGAGGTCGTGCGAGCTGACCTTGCCGAGCAGCTCCATGTCCACGGAGAAGAACATCTCCAGGCCACACTCCTCGATGTTGTTGTCCCTGCGCGGCACGCAATCGAGCGGGCGGTTAGCAGAGCCGGGCAAAATCGTCCGACGTCCCTTCAAGTGAACTGAACGTTGCATCGCGTGACCTCAACATTCAAGTGACCCTGACCTTGACGATGCCGGAGTGACCGCTGTTACAAAGCAACCTTCGGCGCCGGCTGAGGCTATCGGTGTGGAAAATGCCCACCGCGAAGCGGCTTGGCACTCCACACACACACACAGAGGCATACTTTGAAAAATATTTGTTAAGTAATGAAACTTTTTTTAAAATTCTGTTAAGCCTCATCGACACCTCGTGAAGGTACGTGAGCCGTTGTGCACTGGCGCAGTGCGTCTTTGACAAGGCCATCATGAGCCCCCGACTCAACCCACGGTCGATACCACAGAAGTAGCAAGTGGAGACAAGGAGCGGGAGGAGGGCATCACCTGAGCCAGATGAGGGAGTTGTAGAACTCGGGATCGATCGACTCCAGGTCCTTGATGGTAAGCTTCTTGTTAAGCATGCGTTTGTAAAAGGGCAGCGAGAAGCCCGTGTCGATAAACTTGCCGTGGTACAGGGCCTGCGGGGGGCAGCACGGGGCAGCACGGATCGACGTGAGCAGTGAGCGAACACAGCGATTGCAGTTGAAATAAAAATAGTCTTTACACTTTCTGGCAATAAAGCAAGTGTAAGAGGTTCAATCCCCAAATAGATGCCTATTGCAAGGCATCAAGTCAGCATTAACCACTGGCAAAAATGTCCCAGAGATACGAAGAAGCAAGCTGTGGGGGTGGCAGTAACCGCGAGCATGCGGGCCGTCGTGCAGGTCATTGCTAGTCACCATGGCGATGAAGCGGCCGATGAAGCGGAAGTAGGCGAGGTGGTCGGGGTTGATGCTTGAGGCCGGGTTGATCTGCAGGCAGTAGTTGTTCTTGCCCGCGTACTCAAACAGGCAGTACATGGGGTTGAGCACCTCGTGCGAAAGCAGGAAGAACCACTCCCTGCTCGCCGACATCAGCGCAGAGGGGGGCGGGGGACAGGCGGGGAGCGACGCCGTCAGGGTGGAAGACGCCGGTGGGGTGGGGACTAACGGCACGCGGAGCTCGATACGGACCGCGACTTCTTTTCAAAGGGCCTGCCGCGACGTGAGGCCAACCCACTTTGAATTGGCCCCGAAAATCCTTTAAATATATATAAACGATATTCTATAACCGGTGCTGTGCGCATCTTTGCTCGTAGCACCAGTAACAAAGGGACCCATAACATCGCTGAGAGACCAATGACTGCCTCTCTCTTACATAACATGCAGCGTCTTGAATTTGAGATGCTATACAACTCCACAATATAACGGTTTTGTTAATCATACTCAACACCTCATGGCTGCTCACCGACCTCAAACAACACCAATACACAACGGTGCACACTCATGTGTCCCCGGCCTCGTACGTGCACACCCGCACACGCACCCACACAACGGGCACACACAACCACCACCCCGATCTCCCCACACCAGCGCCACGGTAAGTACCTTGCGGGCCCCCCGTAGTCCAATCCCTCCTCTCCCCGAAAAATTACGTAGAGCCGCCTCCTCAGGTCGTAGGCCTTCATGTTCATTATCTGCGGGGGAAACGCTCCCATCCATGTTACAGGGCACTCATCACCGCGGGGGGGTGTGGAGGGTGGGGGGCAGGGGGTGTGGTGGTGGAGGGGGTGGGGGGGCTCACAAGGCAACCAGCACACCACATCCGGAGGACCTCTCACTGTCACCGTGGCTAATACCACCTGTCAAATTGCGTACCACTCTACCACTCTTTTTAAAGATATGAAGCCTTGAGTGTAGCAAGCGTTGGCGATGGGCAGCCAGGTAGTGGAGGAGAGGTATGAGCTCACCTGGTTGTAGGAGTCTTCGAACAGCGTTTGCCGAGTGACGCTGATCTTCACGTGGCTGGGAAGCGCGTTCGACTGCGGGCAGGAGAGAGAACTCTGTTGCGTTACACCACGGAGAGGAGCCCCCAACTCAACCTGCTCCTTCCCCAAACCCTGGTCTACTCTCATCTGGACTTGCACGCACACAAACAGCCCTTTTGTCCATCCACTGCTGGGGGAAATCCTCCCAACAATGGGGGCTATTTGACCATACTTCATCTCGCCAGTGTGGGTCGGTGAAGGCATGGAGCAAAGCAATCGCTTTTGCTGCACTGCCCTCTAACTGCCCACCGTGTAGCCCCCCCCCCCCCCAACCTCTAACAACCTGCAGTACATAGTGGTCACCCATCAAAGCGCTGTCCAGGTATAAACTGCTGAGCTGCCGCGATGTGACGAGGTCTGCTGCATTGCGGGTGATTTTATCGTAGGCTAATTTGCGAACCTGATGTGCAGATTGTGTCAATCTCAACTGTACGATTTGGTAATTCCCGAGTGTACGGCTTGTCGTATCATACACGTCGACGACTTCATACACGTCGGTCGCGCGAGCACCGAGGGTTGGGACGAAGGCCTACCTGGCAGAGGTAGCGGAACTGTCCGAGCTTCCACCTGAAGCTCCTCTCGTAAGCGATGGGATCACCCTTCCCGCTGGGAGACACGCATACACACGGGGACACACAGGGGCCGTAAGCTGAACGGACATTTCGACCAGCAACGTGTCCCACGTGTCGGGTAGAATTCCAAACTGTGGGTGGGACTGTAGGAAATGGGAAGCAATGTGGGCACCAAAGTGGCAATGCTGCAGACAGGTATAGGATCAAGCGAAGCGGGTGGGATGGGATCAAGAGGGAGCATGTGGGGAGCCGCTGTGTGTGTTTGGGGGTCGCCGTTTTTACCCGGCAGCTTTGGCGCCGGGCCGGGGGTCCTGGAAGGTGGTGGTGCGCATGGTGTGGTCCACAAAGTAGCGCACTCCCTCGTTGGTGAAGCGCGTCTCCCACCCATCGGGCAGCGGCTCCTCGCTCAGAACGCAGCTGTGGGACGGCGCGTGGACGGGAAAGGCAGACAAAGCAGGGAAGGACAGCAGACGGACACACACAGAGTGACAGATTCACAGAGAGCGGTTCAAATGTTACTGGAGTGAAACACGGAGCTGTCCGTTCACGCGTTATGGTGTTAAGGTGTGCGAGTATTGTGCTGTTAAGGCGTGAGAAGTTGTGTTGTTAAGGCGTGCGAGCGTTGCGTTGCACGGCGTGTGAGTGTACGTGTGCGCGCGGTGCATGCGTGCGTGTGCGTGCGCGTGCGTACGTCGGGGCCTGGGCGGCGTACCCCTGCGTTCGCGGGTCCTCCCACTGGGTCGTCCGTGTGTTGTGGTTCACGAAGTACATGCGCCCGCCTTGCTCTATCCGCTTTTCTACGCGAGCACACGCACGTGCGCTCAGAAGGGCATTTCACAGATCATGTCGCTATGCCGCTGAAACCTACGACTGCGAGGGGGCACGGGGGCAGGCCGAATCACTGCGTCCACGCTCCCAGCGCACGACACGCCTGCTGAGAGAGGCCGGGCTGCAACGTTTTACGCGAGTAGGAGACTGAACAGATGCGTTTGGGATTTTCTTCACATTGGCGATGATGAGTGGGGAGTGATATCTTAGCCGGTCCTGGCCCAGGAGCACCCCCCCCCCTACCTTCATCAACCCACACTGAGCAGCGTGGTGAGAAACGGTCAAACAACCACCATGACCAACACAGTGTGGGAACGTCCCCATCAAGCAGCGGATCGACAGAAGACTTTCACTGCGAGTGGACGTCAAGACGTCATCACGGCCAAAGCTGTTGATGCCACCGCGCTCTGCTAGCAACGCTCTCTACCGGTGCAGAGGGGGTCATTATATTATTATAAACACGATAAATAATGCCACAACTTGCAATCAATAACAGTTACACAACATCTGAACGAGAACAAACTCACCGGAACTTTGTCCTCCGATCGTTAAAAGAATTGCAATGTTTACTCTCCATTATTGTTTTACTTTCCCCCATTCATTAACACACACGCGTTGTACAATCAATGTCGTTATCTTCAGAAAGATTTAGCCAATTTTTACGGTCCGACGTTATCCTTGCGGGTGCACATTTACCCCATCCAGAGGGCAGGGCACCCAGGGGGTCGTTTTCTGTCGGCAAACCTCCGGTCTGAAACGAGGAAACAATGCCAGGTCATTTGCACCCACGCCCGGCAACAACCCCCCCCCCACCCCAACTCACGTTGAGCGTCCCGGCGACAACAAAACAATCGCGACGGCGGCAGTCGAGGGCGCGACGGCCCAACTACTGCGCGCGCTGCAGCCGGTTCCGACACTCGCACACACGCACGCACGCATACGCACAGTCCCGGCTACGCGCGGCACGGGCCATGCCGACCGAGAGAGACGGCGCCGCAGATCCCTGGTGGGTTCCGACGAGCACGCTCCTCAAGGTGCCGTGAGTTTACCGGCGAATGCGTTGGGCTGTTCGCAGGCTCGTGTACGGAGACAATTGAGTTTTACGGACAAAACGGCTCACGTGCTGATCTGATCGCACGTTCATTTTACGTACGAAACGCCAAAAGGCGACAGGTGGATCTCAGAGGATAGCTCTGTGATATCCACTTCTGTGGGAAGGTCTCTAACGCAAAGGAATGCACTGCTCTGTGAGAGACCCGAATGTATACTTAGTCTCGTGATATATATCAGACCCCAGAATTGGGATAAAATTGTGGAATTTTTTGTTTTCTTCAAACGATAAAATAACATATGTAAAGATGATATGCAAGTCCAAATGATATCCTATACATTATACTGGTAGGAACGAAGTGAACCAGCCTACAAGAGATTATATCGTCTGTCCGTCCGTCCGATGTCCGATTAGGTGTAGCAACATCGCCCCCTACTGCAAACACTTGGCAGGACCCTACAAAAACCTTTAGACTCAGTGAGGCTTTCCTGGCTAAACAAGTGTAACATTCCCTTATAATTCCCTGAGATAGTTTTTAATTAAAACATTTAAATTAAAAATTAACTCACAGCGGCCTAAAGCCTACAGCTAGGCCTAAAGCCTAGAACTAGGCCTCAAACTCTCCCTTCGTATCGTACCCCCGCCATTTCATTTTATTATAGCCATTCATTTGTTCGTTCCTACCAGCCCACCCCGCAGGGACCTGTTATAAACAGCATGCTGGGCAGGCAGGCAGGCAGGCGAGTGAGAGAGAACCAAGACAGCGAGGAAGAGAATGAGGAGTGAGACCGCGAGTGAGATGGTAGCGAGTGAGATCACGAGTAAGGGAGCCCCCGCCTGTGAGTGGGCGAGTTGGTGGGAGAACGAGCGGCTGGCACCTGGAAGAGGAAGCGTTGGTTGAAGAGCTGCATGGCTCCCTGCAGCTGGTTGCGCTGCGACTGCCACTGCTCGAAGTTGCGCACCGACTCGGTGGTGGGCCGCTGCCACGTGGTGGTGCGTGTGTTGTGGTCCACGTAGTACACGCGCCCGCGCACGTCCACACGCCGCTCCCAGCTGCCGCCACCACCGGGGTGGCGGGGGCAACAACGCACACAGAGCCACGTCTACGCTGGGAGCCTTAGTCAGCCATGACAGGGTGCATCACCAACACACACACCCAACACTCGCCCAAGAACAAACATGCCCCAATACACACACTCGCATGGCAATAAGCACAAAGATCCCCTGTATGACCTTAAAGACTACTGTGCTGTTAGCGAGCACCTCTAATAAGGTCTAAACGGCGCACGAGGAGCTGGTGTGGCTAGCACCACACCCAGCCAACTTTGCCTCCCCGATACCTGGTACAATGTGTTTATACATTGCACTAGGTACTCATGTAAGGCTGAGTTTATGGAAGAGAGTCCCAGAACCAGTTCAGAAAGTCACCACTCATGTTAACCATTACCTGAACATTACTCGTCGCTGGGTCTCAGTGCAGTGCAAAAACTTCTACAATCTTGTTGCCCAACACACACGCACTCAACATACACACCCCAACACACACCCCTTAACACAAACCTCACCACGCATCCCAACACACAAATACACAAATGAGCGCATCAATAAAAGCGGGTAACGGGCCCTACCCGGGCGGTAGCGGCTGCGGCCGCTCCCACGTCGTCGTCTTGGTGTTGTGATCCACAAAGTAAAGTCGGCCATGGGGGTCGGCTCGCTGCTCCCACCTTGCAGCACACGGTGGTCGGGGGGTTGGGGGGGGGCACAGCCGGTCAACGCAGTCGCCCCACAATGCGTAACGTCACCACCCCAAAGGGTGGCACAGTAGGATTTCCACAATGTAAATTTTTCACAAAATTACGACGAATATTGTGATATAATTTTCCCAATAATCTGTAATTGTAATTCACAATGCTACTGCATTGCAGTTCGCTCGAAATAAGCCTGGATAAGTTAGAAAATCGTGAGAACTTTACAATAAGTAATGCTGATAATGCAAATGATGTCAGTTACATAAGAGACAAATAATTTGATGAACTACTACTCCATTGCTTCACAAGCAACGAAAATCGGAAGGAACGATATTTTGCAAAAAACGGACAATACAATTATCGTGGACCCTGATGCAGTGGGACGTCTTACCCCGGCGGAAGCGGCGTTTGGTCCTGGCCCTGCAAGTCGGGCGGCGCGGAAGACGCGGGGGAGGGGGCTGAAGGAGGCGCGGGCAAAGGGACAGCGCCAGCAGCGGCTGTGGCGCAGGCGACCGCAGCCGTTCCCACTGTTGCCGACAGACAAGAGGAAGAGATTGCATATCATGAAAACACGTCGTCATTTCCCACCAATTTTATCCCGGTTGTGAAACAACAAATCGATTTGGATCTCTCGGAGCAGTGCAAACCTTCCCATGAAGTGAATATCACTGAACTACCACTGAGATCCCTTCAAGTAGCCTGGTCCATCAGTAGAGGGCAGCACCTTTACACCTACTCTGCCGTACGAGCGTAATGTTCGTCGCGTGACGTTCAACCCGATATTTTAAATTCTCAGACCTGAAATTTGTCCAAATTCGGTGCAGAACCAAATGTAGTGTGAATGTTGATTTTGTGCAGTTCTTGGTGTCCGGGGTGACACCATCAACTCACTTGCATTTGAGAACCTGGTTTAATCTCAAGAGGCTGAAACCAGGATTCGTACCCAAGCTGTCAGCGGTGCCAACTCAGCCCTCTGACCCCTAAATCACCCAGTGGGTGTTTAACAGACTATATCAACAGTGGACTAGATAAACCATAGACTATAATAACAGCGGATAGGTCAACTTTAGTGTTCATACAGCTGCAGCACAGCAATCTTTGACCTCTGAGCCACCCAGCCATCTTCGTGGAATACATAACGAAAGAGAAGCCGCCAGTGTGCGTTTGCAAGCGGGGTGCTGGCGGACGAACCGTGTGCCCGGCACGCTTACCGGTGCCGTTGGCCTGCACGGTGGGGGCCGGCGGCGCGGGCGGCGGTGGCCGGCGCGGGCGCGGGTTGCTGCGGCTGCCCGAGGGCCCGGCCTCCCCATTGCCGTTCACCCCCAACTCCACCATGGAGAGGCGGGCGTGGGTACTGTCCCCTGACGCCTCGCCCGCTCGTGAAGGGTCCACCTCGGATCTGCCGCGACGAGCGGACAGCAGGCGTCAGGAGGTATCGGTTGGCATCGTGACGCATTCGAAGTTATTGGGAAGTAGATTTCCTGACGTCAGGCAGCACGAGCAGTGCCACCTCCATGTGCAAGTGTTGAGCAACACAAGTGATCATATGATGTTGATACCAGTGTCCAGGTCATACGTGTAGAAAAACATTGAAGGACGGTGTCGAGTCGTAGATCGTGTTTATAAAATAAACAAATATCCACACAGTCCCCAATGTCGATGGACAGTAAACCTTCAGCTGGGTCAGGTGCATTCAACCCAGTGAGCAAACTAAGTGAGGTGCTCTGTGAACATGAGCAGCTGCGGCCATGGCTGAGGGCGCGGTCGAGGTCGTTTAAACGTCGAGGTCACGCGAGTCAACGCTGACGTCGTTGAAAGCGACCCGAGACAACGTTGATAATAAGATCCAACGCGTAAGCGCTTGGGTCACGGCGCGGACGCGAGCGGGGAGGGTCGCTCCGGGGTAGGGGAGGCCGCTTACTTGGGTCTGGGCCGCGCGGAGGTGGGGACCGGGGGGGGCGTCTGCGAGGAACGCTCCGGGCTCGTGTCGGAGGGGGGGCTGTCGGGCTCCTTGTCCTCTCCCGCGTGGCTCACGTCCCCGTTCTTCAGCGCAGCGGCCACTGAGACAGCACAACGACACCCTCCCTCGTGTCACACGAGAGCAAGTCACAACCCCGGTCAGAGGCAGAGCGTCACCCTCGCACCAACGCAAGTCCCCGTGCAATTTGACTTTATATGAATGACCCAAGTGATGAGAGTCACGGACCAGGAAATCCAGCGAGGGGTCTGGAGGGCAGTATCAGAGTGCTATTGGAACATCACACGGAGAGCATAGTAGACAAACGTGCAGACACACCAAAGGCAGATGGGTAAGATAAGAGGGGGGAAGATAGGGAAGGGGTCGACATGAAAGGATAGGGGACAGGAGGGGTGAGAAGAGGAGCGGAGGGTAGAGGATGTCAGTGGAGGGAGGACGGGAGTGGAGCGGCGAGGACGGGAGAGAGAAGTGTCGCGCACCCTCCGTGTCGCCGCTGTCCGTGCCCACGCACAGGGCGGCCATGTCGACCGTCATGGCATCGAGGCACACCTCCAGCTCGTCGACCGGGCTGCGCACCTTGCCGTTCTCGGCCGTCAGCGGCAGCTTGCAGCACACGTTCTCCACTAGGGGGGGGGGCGCGTGGAAAGGGGGGCACACCGGGGGAAGGGGGAGTGGTAGGAGCAGATGAAAAACGTAAACGCATAAAACACAACGCTGAATGCCTCTTGAGTTTTCGAAATGACGGCAGACAAGTCCTGATTGCAAGATTTTGCCATTTGGCGCTTTACTTGTGATTTGACATTCAGTCACTTTCTCAAAAAAAAAAAGTAATCATACACACATGCGCTGGTTTTTACCCAGATAATCGGATTAGTTGTGAGTCTAAACACCGCTATGAATCGGTAAAAATTGCCACTTTTAAAACCTGCAATGAGTATAATTGCCCATAATCTGAGCTTTTTAACTACAAACGTAGGAAACTGAATATACAAATAAACAGCAAGGTGTCAGCATAATAAACCAGTTTCTTGAGTTATTGTGCGAAGCGCGACGTCATCGGGCAGGCGCAGGAAAGCCCCCTGTGAACCCTGGGAGCTTTACTTCTGTTAACCCACCATTTGTTGTGTTGTGGGCAAGGTATCCAAGCGACCGTGTCTAAACTTTCCACCCAGGACCCCTGTTTTCCTCTAATTATTCGGTTGGGTCTCCCCTCCCCTTCCTACCCTGTGCCCATTCCCTCCTCCTCAGACTCCGCTTATCAACAAAGCGGCGGCGTTCCACGTGAATGATAGGGTGGCCCTGGGTTTTAAGATGAAACTCCACTCTCTGGACATCGCTGCCACCACCACCAATCTGGTGGTCCCCATGATGAGGAATCCTATCATCAGCACCGCCACCCACCACCACCATTATAAAACTCCGCCAATGTCACCACCGTCACCACCACCACCACGACCACCACCACCATACTACTGCCACCAACACTTGCTGCCATTGTTACCACTGCTTCCAGCACCACCATCATCCACCACCATTAACGCCACAACCATCACCGCCGCCAACACCAAAATCACCATCGCCACCACAAACACCACCACCCACCACTACCGCAACCATCATTGCCACCTCCGCTGCCGCTGCTGCCGCTACGTACGTCTGCCGTGATTTTCAAGCAGCTCCTTGTGGATGTCGACGACAGCACGGCCCAGGAGGGAGTTGTTCTTGAGCGGGTAGTATGCCCACACACGGAACTCCAGCCGGCTCGTGGGCGCCGCCATGCTGCGGGCAACAGGGCGCCAGTTTATCATCATTATCATCGTCGGCCATGATCAATCCACTGCTGGATGAAGGCATCCCCAAGTCACCCCTGAGCCAGATTCAGATGTCTCGGGGGAGGCCAGCGTAGCACGGTTTTGGTTCCAGCTCGGCTTAGAAAACCATCTGTACCATGAGGACCCTGTGCTAACTTGGAATCAGAATATGTATTTATATTGAAGAAATCCGATGAGCTATAAGGGGTTTTAATGGTTCGTGTCGGTATAAACAGAAGTCACAACAGGCTTCATCGGGCCGGCGACGGTGGTCCCCGCGGCATCGCTGGTCGGCAGCGGCACGGCCACCAGCGGGGCTGGGCGAAGCATGCGTGCGCTTACACGGTGAAGTGCTCGGACCACTGAGGGTTGGGAGAGAAGCTCTGCTTCTCCGTCTTCTTGGAGGTGTCCACCTGCCCGTCCACCAGCAGCTCCACGTAGGGGTTGCCGCCGATGAGGCTCCGCTTCACGCCGTGAAGTCGGGCGCTCACCACTGCCGGCAGAGGCGGGCACACAATAACAAACATTCCCGTGATAGCCTCAGCAAGCTGTTGGGGTGAGCGCCGATAGCGAGCACCTATGCGGGACAACACGGCGCACGAGGGGGTGGTGTGACCCAGCAGGCTGCCGTTGTCTCTTCAGTGCGAACGATCAGTAAATGTTGAATATAAAAAAATCAAACAATTTCATCATATGGATAAAGACGATGACAATCCAAAAGCAAGGTTACAGAGGGAGGGGTGGAAAGCAGGAGAAAAAAGGATGACAAAACCTGAGTGTAGCCGGCGCGATCGGGACACTGAGCATGACTACAATGGTAGGACCAGTTAAGGGAGCCCAAGGTCACGATCCTTGGACAAAATTATTACACCAGAAGATGCCAGAAGATCAGTACTGATCTAACAAGAAATACAGTGGAGAACGAACACTTACATTTGATGCAGCATGTCATGGGTATAATTGCATACTATTTGTAATTGTAATAAGTGGTGCAGTGCAATAATAACTTATGCTACCTGAATGTCAGGTTGCTGACGTAAGTCACACGAAGAATTAAGAGTCTTTAACCTCGCTCACTGACTATTTGTTATAAAATTATACGATTACTAGAAAACTGTATGAAAGGGGGGGAGAAGTGAGGGGGCAAGGTCTGTTTGGTATAATACTCGCCACTGGTGTTAGCTGGGGCAGGGAACCAAACTCTGTTTGGGTTCATTGCATGGTGGTGCTAAAATGATGGGACTTGGTTGGCAGTGGTGCACAAGTCAAAAATATTCATCGTTCACGCCGCCAAATAACTAAAAAACGACCCTGCTTTAGAAAGGAAAATCCCTGAAACCGTCAGCCTGTTTTACAACTTTCTGTTATCAGGAATCGTTCATGAAGAATGTGGTAAGTTGTTTTCATAATTGTTGATTGCGTGATTTCTCCGACCTGGTTGGCTGTGATTTAAGAGACGTGACGGGAGCAAAGGCGCTCAAACATTGCGAGCTACAGTGTGAAACCGCGTACGAGGGGAACTGACTCGCAAAAATATTTGACTCGGTCAACTGGTTTACTACCGCACATGATCGCCAAAGTATGTTTGGCTCTATCTTGGAAAAATTCTCAGCCAAGGCGGTGCGGTCAGGAGGCTGTCAATACGAGCGCTGTACCAGCCCATGAGCTTCCCGCGTCAACACGACGAACGACCACTCGCTTACTGCGCCATAAACAACCACCACCCCTCCACACCCGCATCGCCCATTACGCAACGGTCCATGTGATACACAGACAGGCCTTGCGCAAGGCAACGATGTCTAAAATGCTTTGAGAATATAATGAAAGCATTAAGAAGGTTGCACACTTTTTTTTCGTCAAAAGGCATTTCCACCAAATCTTGCTTACGTGCAAAAGACTTAATTAAATATTCAACACAGACCGAACCTGTCCCGTGCACTACGCACATACCACGCACTCAAAACACAACCAGACGCGCCTCAGGCAATGGGAACGTTGCGCACGGAAACCCGAACACAGTCAGCTTTCCCGTAACCAGGCGAGTCGAGATAAAAACGTTAGCGGCGCCGATTCCTTCCCAGGTACATGAAAAACACTTTATTGTACATTTTGGGAGGCCCCCCTCATCTTGAGCCCCTGTGCAGTTGTATGACTCCCCCCTCCGACTCCTCTCGTCAGACCTGCCTGTCGCCGTGACGCAGAATCGTCGCGTGCGAGAGGCTCAGGTAGCGTCACTGTTGTCATGCCGGAGTGCCCCACCCTCCATGGCACACGGAATTTCCAGGTGACTCACCGTGTGGGGGGGGGAGATGCGATTGGGTTTGCCTCGATAAAAAATTTCACAACACAATATCATGACCATCATTATCGGTCACGATCAATCATCTGTTGGATGAAGGCCTCTCCGCTTAGCACCTACACAAAAGCTGATTTCATCGCTCGATTTCCCCAGTGGACCTCCTCTATCCCCTCCATTCCTTGGCTGCCACTGTCACAATTCTTAACCACCATCCATCTTCCCTCATAAGTCTTATATACAACCAAAGCCCATTTACTTTTCCTACCAGTTTGAATGTTGTCTTTAACCTGTGTATATACTTTAATCCACGTTGGTGGCAGTGCCCACCTGAAACTATGTTTGTTGCGATGTGTAAAAACCATGATATGTTGTAGCACTGGCGTATCGAAATGGGTACCGGCACCCATTTCGGCACTGAGCATGTGTATGCTCAGTGCCGAACCGCGGTGACGTCGCTCGCTCACTCACCGGTGACCTGCAGCTGCGTGCGACCGGGCGAGGCGTTGCTGTCGTTGTGGGGAGGACACGCATTGGCCATATCACCGGCTGCCGTCAGCCGCCAAAAGGGACACCCTGCGGCGAGCAGCACAGGGCAACCACGTCACCAGTTAAATCTTCGACATTGAAAACGCCAACCACGTTACATTTGCAATGCGACCACGAAGTAACCAACGTCTCAGAGCGCAGGAATACAGAGGGAGAATGGGGAGGGACTGGGCAGGGAATGGGTAGAACCGAGCAAGGGAGAGAAAATGTATAAATTAAGGCAGTTTGTAAGAACGGGGGTTGAAGAGGAAGATTTCGAGGCAAGCTTTGAAAGCAGAGAGATAGGACCAGGGGGAGTGGTCTGGGCAGGAACTTCCAGAGGGTGGGGTGCGTCGTAACAACAAAGGCAGGATAGCAGTGGGGTGGCGATGAATGTGGGCAATGCTGCAGGCCATCCGAATACTTGAGTATCTCAAACAAATGCAGCGAAACAAAAACTCACTGTGCGTTTGTTGCGGAGTTTCATGGGGAAAAGCATTTGTAAGCAGAACTGCATCCTCTGCTAAACACACCTGGCAATTCGGCAGCAATTTTAACAAGCCCAGCTGACGATGGGATCCCGACAATTTAAATTGGTTTGACGTTTTCTCACTGAAACAAATGCTGCTGGATAATATTGGTCTGAAAAGCCAATAGGCTGGGATACAGAATGGAGATGTGCCTTTAGTTTAACAGAGCTTATCCCATAGCTACACACCTCGGGACTGTGACAACATTAAACAGGACGCGCCAGATATTGGAAGCTAAGCAGGATTTCAGCCTGGACAGTGCTTGGATGGGTGGCCACAATGTCCAAAACATGCTTCGTAGGCTGCTGCCTGGCTACATGGTGGGTGGTAGAGGGCCGTGTAGCTGCCCTCTGCTGATGTTTATGGTTCCTGCTTTCATAAACCCGCACTCACCAGCGTGGTGAAGTGAGGTCAATCACCCACACGGTATGGGCAAGCCCTCAACCAGCAGTGGATTGACAGAGGGCTTTACGTGTCCGTCACAGGCTGTACGACACAAGCTTGCAGCTTCATTAATAAGGCAGAGTATGCATTAAAGTTTTAGTCACGTCTATCACACGGTGGTCTAGGTGCGCACTTCATCTACCAGAGCCATTTGCCGTTTGGGCTGCATCACTCTTTAAGTTCCTTGTTCAAGTGTGCTATAAGCTTGGGACCACCATGTCATGCGGGCAGCCAGTGGAGCAGTTAAAGCGCACGACGTCGTATGCCGCACATCTCTTCAGACGGTCTGCACTGGCGCTTCACGTCTTGTGTTGTAATCAGACAGCTCACAATTCTCTGCAGATTGATTTATAAACAACCCAGATTAAAAATAGCACTAACTTTGACCGGTTCCACTGAATGGAAACAATTAACATGTTGCAAGCATGCATTTAAAAGCGGCGCCAATGCAGCATATTGATCTATTTTAGAACACGGGTCATATAACTAGCCATTGAGATTACGCATTACAGCAAAACGATTGGAAGCAGCCAAACTGCTTCATAGCAGCAGCAGAAGACTACATAAACACCACATGACCACGAGCAAAACGATTTTTCAATGCACAATGACTGGCTCTGTATACTAACAAAAAACAAAGAGATTTAGTAAAAGATGACTTGTCCTTTTGTAACAAGGCTTGATTTAGTATGTAATACTTAGCTAACCATACAGCGTATTATTCTTGGTTCTTTCGGTAAAGTCACGTAGAAGGGAAACAATTAGAAAAACGCCACTTTTTTCAAATTTTCTTGCTGTGTTTTTCACACCTGATGATGATTGCTTGTGTTGCAGTCGAAACGTTGTGAGGATTTTATTGTTTTATATTTTTATTATTTTATTGTTTCCCTTCTACGTGACTTTACCGAAATAACCAAGAATATGAATCCCTGCAGTCACGAAAGCTTTAAATCAAAATATAT
Organism: Lampetra fluviatilis; assembly: GCF_964198595.1. Classification (NCBI taxonomy): domain Eukaryota; kingdom Metazoa; phylum Chordata; class Hyperoartia; order Petromyzontiformes; family Petromyzontidae; genus Lampetra; species Lampetra fluviatilis. Next base: position 945,258 of record NC_136291.1, on the reverse strand, counting down.
AGCTTATTATTTGCATCAGGTGAGATGGATCCTAGCTGATACATGGACATGCACACGGAAAACAAGGTTGATTCAGAAGCCCGCCGTGTTTATAACCTCCTGCGTGATCGTCAAGGTTGGCTGCCTCTCTCACACGTAAACATTAACCTGTGTCTGTGAGGCAGGCTAACCTGCCCTCTTGGACGGCAGCTACTATGGTGACCATGATAGTCTGGCACGAGCTAGGCTGGCACAAGTAGACAAACGAACCAGGACGGGAACTGTAACGCAGGGAACTGGCCAAATATAATTCTTGACCTCATATAAACTCTGTGTGCAAGCCACCTCATGCCCTGCTGTCAACACATTTAGTGTTGTATTACAGATCTCTGTTCCAATAGCCATTGTGTGGTGTGCACAAATCATGAATTAATTAACCTTGTGTTTGGCTGTTAAACTTTGAAGCTAGGGATAATTCAAAAGTCCCGATTGGGGACGGTGCTCATCTTCATATATTTTTCTCTCCAAATTCGAAATAACAAGTTGCATCTCTTCAGTCCCAAAAAACAATCCAAGTGCAGGGTATTCAGCATCAGTACCAAAGTAAAGTGTGACATTATGTAAGTTGTGACTATTTCGTGGGGTTTTTAGTCCATCGGGGAGCATTATATAAACGTTGGGATTTTCATATTTGCTAAAGAAATCCCAGGAATCCCAAGTGCAGTGTGTGCTTCTCGCAGGGGCATGTGCTCGACCGTCGTTTCGTGGCGACGCTAATCTCACGTAGCCACAACGCGGAGACATTTTGCCAGGTTTCCGGGCAGTGAACTCAACCTCTAATAGTATTATAATAATTATCCCCAACAACATCATTCCAGCAATATTTTTGAGGCCCACCAGAGCAATTGCTGCTTGCATGCACTTGCTCAGTTACCCCGCATGTCGGTACTGCTCCACACCCACCTTACTAATCTTTCCCAGACACTGGTTGTTCAGTTATGATTTAAGAATTATAAAATTCCAGGTAGCTTCAGCTGTCTGCCGCCTGATTTATAACGGACGATAGTGCACACCTCTGGCTACAAATACACGTTGTCCCTTTTAGGTAGGTATCTGAAAGCACAAACACAAGGTAAACCGGTAAATCATAACAATGCTTGTTGAGCTCGTTGTGGGTGGGATGGAAGGTACGCATGAATTTAGGGAAGTGGGTAAGGAGATAGCTAGAAATGTATTTATATTGGTAGATTGGATTATAGCGTACAGAGCTACAGATTATACCCATCTGTGAAATATAGCACCTTCATGATAGCCATGAGCTCTAAGAGTGGTGCAAATGTATACATTTGTCTTCTTAAAGAAAAGCACATGGAGAGGTGAGGGTAAGTAGGCAGGCATATATGGGTATGAGTAAAAGTCGGTGGTTGCATAATGAAATGACAAAAATCCATCTGAATGAAATCAAATATTTACAGTACATCAGGCCAAGGCTCCTACATACTGATGTTTTATAACAGCATTTGTTTACACAGGCAACCCCTAGACGGGTTATGACTTGAGAATCTCATAGTCAGGCCCGTGAAACACTGGACATCTGTCAAAAATAACTTCACAGCTCATTGGATTCCTCCAGTCTCAACATCCGAATGCAGGAAAGTTCGTTTTGAGCGTCAGTAAATCTTTGGCAATAACATTATAATAAAAAGTTACAATATGGCATTTGGTAGTAAGTAGACACTAATAATTAAAACTCGACACATGTATTGATACCACTACCTTAAAAGGAAAATATATAATAAGGTATGTGGGTATGTAGGAATTATGTTTAACTAACCAAGCCAGAGCCCAATAACACATATTGCTTTTCAAGACAGACCGGGCAACACGAGCAAGGGTAAATTGTTGAAAAATCAGGTACAAAGATGTTACTGTGGTTTCTTTTTTTGCCGATGAGCCTGGGTTTGGCTCCGGGCCTCGAGCATTTTCAGACGCGACAGCCTTCAATGTGTGTGCCTCGCGTCGGCCAAACACGCGCAGACTTGGCACCGCTACGCGAGGACGAAAGGAGTTCTCTCATTCACAGGAGGAGGCTTCCGAGGGTCACGACCGAGGTCAGACAGCCCCTGCACCTGGTCCTTGCACCAAAACTAGTCAACACTTAGTGCGCCCAATTTATTCCGATCTCGGACGCTGTGTTTGAGCCTGGGTATTATTTTGATGTGAAACAGGCCAGGGGATTCCAGGTACAGAACACCATCGGATACGTGCGGGTTTCTCTGCGTTCTCCGCTTTTCTGCCACATGCCAAACACTAATTTGAACAGAAATGTACAAACCTTAAACGTATTAGGACATTCCTGACGAAATTAAGTCTCAAGACTGGGTGAGGCTTTCCTGGGCGAATTAAAAACATTACTTACTGCCTGGCCAGGCGCCTCGGCCACCTTCGCCAGAAAGACGAAGTTTAATACTTGATGAACAGCGCGAGTCCACCGTCAACCAAGACGCCACCACACGACCGCGACTCCGAACGTGCACACAATCGTACGCGTACCACAGTGTCAGCGCCGAGTGTTTGCTTAGCGCGCTCATAAAACACGCGGCACGACGCTTACGAGGCAGTTCAGAGACGGACATTTTAGTTGAAATCGCGGTTCAGTCCGCGCCTCGCTTGCATGGCACAGACACGACACTAACTACACACACGGCTCTCGTCGAGTAACTTACATGCAGAGCGAGGCTGCGTGTATTTAATTCTAACTTCCGGCACACTGCATCTTAAATACTGTAGCTGGACTGTATCGTAACCTTACATCCGGAACTTTAAAGTATTTTTCTTCTCATTGACGAAGCGTAAAACTCGCGTCGGACACAGCCTCGGGGTGCAGCTACAAGATCACAGCGCCGAATCTCTTAGATCGCGTCTTCCTGTCAGGGGCAAAACATCCCTCACGCGCGCCCCCCCCCGGGGGGGTCTCTCAACCACGGGGCGGGGGGGGCGAGGCGAAGTCTTCCTGGGCGGCCCACTCAGGCAAGACAGTGGGCTTTGGCCTGCACCCGCACGCACTCGCCTGTCCACCAAGCCCCGCGTCGCCGAGCGGCGACGACTGAACCTCGACGCGACGCCCGAGCCCAAGCGTGGGAAGGGAGGCCGTCTCACCGCGGCGGCGCGGAGCGGAGGGGCGGCAGCGGCGGCGAGCGACCTGAGGAGGGTGCGGGTAATGCGCGGGACTCAGCAGCTCGCGGCCGCCATCACGCGTGACGTCAGGGGGTGGCATGACGTCACGGCACACATCGAGGACGGCGTGACGTTCACCCACACAATTTTCACTCGCGCGTGACGTCATCCGGTTAAAAGGATGTGCGCAAGAAGACATCGAAAAATGTCGAAGAATGACGCCATACCACATGGCCAACACATGTCGTGTGTGACGTCACGACCAGAGACTTCAGTATTTTGGGTTTCAATGTTTATTGGGGCGTTATAGGGATTGGGCTGTGAGCAAGTGATTATAATCAGCCATTGTCTATCACTGCTGAATGAATGACTCCAATCCACCTCTCAAATCTGTCATCTAACATCTTTCATGACATCTTGGGGGCCGTCCATAAATGACGTCACGCACCTAGGGGGGCGGGGGGGTCAGACATTTGTGTGTGACGAGGGGGGGTTTGAGAAATGTGACGTCACATCAAAATGCGCAACTTTAAATAAATATAGACAACACGTTTTATTTAATTAAATAGACTTTTTAATAAATGTTTTCTCCTACAACATCAGAGTGCAGCGCCACATTAAACACGCACTAAAATGACAATAGTTTAAAGCGATTTAAAGCATGTTTGGGGCCGTCCATAAATGACGTCACGCGATTTTTGACCCTCCCCCTTCATCACACGGCGTCACAAAAAGTCAGACCCCCCCACCTCAAATATGACGTCACAAAGCTCTGCCCCCCCCCCCAAATAAAACATGCTTCAAATCGCTTTAAACTATTGTCATTGTAGTGCGTGTTTAATTAAGTAGTACGTGTTGTCTATATTTATTTCAAGTTGCGCATTTTGATGTGACGTCACATTTCTCAACCCCTCCCCCTCGTCACACATCGTCACAAATGTCTGACCCCCACCCCCCAGGTGCGTGACGTCATTTATGGACGGCCTCTTTTATTTTTGGGGGGGGGGCAGAGCTTTGTGACGTCATATTTGAGGGGGGGGGGGTCTGACTTTCTGTGATGCTGTGTGACGAAGGGGGGGGGGGTCAAAAATCTCCAAAATCGCGTGACGTCATTTATGGACGGCCCCTTGGGTCTTATCTCCAACATCTCTCTTCTTCCCTCTTCTGAAATCTCCCACGTGGTCAAATGAAACGTATAACTGTAGACATCGTATCTTGCACATCCCTTCTCACGCTTCAATATTCTTCAGTCTCATCTCACACATCTCTCTGTCTCTGTCTCTCCTACATCTCGCCACGCCATCCCACTCACTTCGACCCTGCATGTAAAATTCCACTGGCCATGGGTAATACATGCACTCACGCAATGTTGAGAACAATCAAGACAACAAGAACCAGACGGCGTGCACACAGTTTGCTGTTAATCAGTGGCTGAGCTAGATAAATAAACCATGTCCATGTATGTCTCGCTCTTAACTGAATTTTAAATGCAGCAATCTCAGGCCAGAGTTACAAAGTTTAATAAACACCGTGAATTCCATCAACCAAGCCGACATTTTGAGAATATACGCATATATAGCATTAATACGACAAATACTTAGGATTTCGAGTAGGGTACAATATCGGAGTGGTTGTATTGCTTTTACTTAGGATTGGCAACTTAAAGGGACAGCAGCATACATCCACACACACCGCGCCTGAGTTCACAGTAGCAGTGGGTACCAGGCAGACGCTTGAATAGACCTCGGTCCAATGTTGATCAGCATTCCAGTTTGGTGGAGTAGTAGCTCTCGCTAAGGCTGCTATCTGCAGAGGGCCCGACATTAATAATAACTTTTAAAACGTTGAATGTACCTACTCTTGTAAATATCACTAAAAATACCAGTTTTCTGGGTCTCAAGAAGGGGGTGGCGTCACATTGCACCCTCATTGGATCCGCCCCCGCCTACGCCTGCCACAAGCGAGTGGCACAAATGCTGCAATGGCACAAATGCTGTAATGGCACAAATGCTGTAATGGCACACATTCTGTAATGGCACACATTCTGTAATGGCACACATTCTGTAATGGCACACAAGATCATTTACTAGGGACATGACAATTCATCCTCCAGTGATTAAATTAATTATCACGATTCGGAGTCACAGTTCGCTTCAAGAATATATATTTTTGGGGTCTAGTTTTGACTATTTAGCTCGCTCGGTTCTGCTTCGTATAACATTCGCGAAAAAGTCCAATGATGTACTGTAATTGGTCTTGGACAAACATCCCAATGCAGGAAGAGTCTGCAGACTTCAGTCTGGCGTTCCTGGGTAAATAAGTAACTAAATGTTTTCATGATTCGTATCCAAGATTCACTGCAAATATCATGAGCATAAGAATGGATTTTACCCGATGAATCACGGTGCAGTTACCTTCCTATTACTATGGCTTCACACATACGGACTTTCCCTCCCATGAAAGAGGTACACTTGAGGTTCTTTAGTTGCTGATGAGGATGCTCAGGAGCGGAGAGCTTAGCTTTTCCTCAAAAAGGTAGCTCCTCATCTCGGGGGATGTCCAGCTCCGCTTCCTCGTCGGGCGCCGGTCTGTCGGGTGACAAAACGACGTCACAGAAAATCGGGGCCAAAGTGTTCGCCGTGGCGAGGAAATCAACAACGGTCACCGGGCACCACCACTCCCCCCAATTAAAATATGAATCAGTTACAATCAATTTCCATGCCCTCCACCCCCCGCCACCCGAGCCTGCAGGAATGGTGCTGCCCATTACTGCCCATGGCATTGCGGTGAAGGGCAGGCGACATCTCACTCGCGAGTGGACGGCAGGAGCCAGGGGGATGCGTGGAGCTGCTTCCTGGCCTGAGCCGCGAGTTGGCGAACCTCCCGCTGCAGGGCAGGGATGAGCAGGCGCAGGGCGGCGACCTCCTGCGGCGGGCAAGAGGGGTCATGGCGGGTGGGAGCAGTGGGGATGCATATGGGCACCGTTCACAAAAATGACGGAAAGGCTTCCATGAGAGGGAGATCTAGAAAGCCCTTGTATACGACACTTGGCATATTATTCAACACTGGCCGGACATCTTGGAAGAGGTGGGAGTACGCGGTCTTCACATCACCACATATGACCTGCGGATGTACCCATTTATACTGCCGGGTGGACGGCGGTGGGGGGGGCAGAATACAATAAACTTGCCCATTGTTTCAACTGCCACGCTGCGAAAATCGAATTGAAGCGGCGACCTCTGGATTTCAAGTTCAGTGTGCAAACCGTTACATCACAGCCACACTAATAGGACCCAAATCTAGCAGAGTTGGATATCAAGCAGAGTTAGATATCGGTCCTATATAAATCTGGCAGTTTGCCAGCATTGGCACAAGCAAGACTGACCTTGCAGATGGGACATTGAATGTCAAAACCAGACCAAAGTTTGCTTTTGTTGAACCAATCCCGCTAGTTATGCACCCTCAGAAGACCATGCGGCTGATGGGATATGTGAAAACACTTTTGTTTATCTTGGAGGAAAAGTTTTGTGAAGGAGGAATATTGTCCGATTTGGTATTTTGTTACTAATAAAGTACTGTAACGTTAATGTGAGCAAACACCGTTTAATTGTTAATTCCAACCCATAGTAAATCCACCCACGACGTGTCGGTCATGGAGGTTGCTTGACCATACTTCCCCACGCTGGTCAGTGCGGATTGGAGAAGAGGTGTGGGCACCCAGGACCGGTTCAGATGTCACTCACCACTGGTGTTGGCTGTGGCTGGGAACCAAATTCAGGACACTGGGTCCGTAACACAGGGCACGAATAACCACTATGCCACTGCTCCACCCCTAACGCGGCAATAATAAGATACTGATAGCTACGTTCATCATTACGTCAGCTCATTAGCGATGATTGGGCAACATCACCTTGACATCACTCTTCCTGCGTATTTTTATTTGTCAACACAGTGACTTAAAAAAATGACATTTGCTATTCATGAAGCTGCAAACTTATGTCGAACAGCATGAGACTCACAACCAAAGTAGCATACATGTAAAGGCTATTTGTTCCTAGGGCTGGGTTGCATCTCACTGCACGACTTTTAAAGTTCCAGTGGGCAGCAACCTCTGTGTAGACTTGAACTCCTGTTTGCAAGGAAAAAAATGAGACCCTCCCCTGTCGAATTTCCCCCCTCTTCAGAGTCCAATCCATGGGTCCCAGTGCCGTTTCACCGCCTGCACACTCTATCGGTATGCCCGTGGTCTCTTACCTTCCCCTGGATCTCAATTTCCTTCCTTAAGCCCGTATTCTGGAAGCTCTTCGTCCGCAGATCATGGGGGAACTCCTCCAGGTGCTCCTGAAAGTGGGCAGACATTACGTAAAATCAACTGGCAGGGTGGGTGTTTAATCGACTGTATAAACGCTACCTAACAGCTGATGACAAAGCTGCAAGATTCGCCAAATCTGCTGCTGATCTATCCTGTTCTTTACAAACTCACCCTGGGGTCAACTTGCATCACCAAACAGCCATTGTGGTCGCAGCTTCCACCGCACAACTTCTTAACAACATCTCAGTGGTGGGCAGCGGAGCCGTCCCCATGGTACGGCAATTTGGGGGCGACCGCCCCAGGCCCCTCGCTTTGGGGGGCCCCAAGCTTCGACGTCACGGTGTCAGATTTAATACTTCCATTTTAGTTTCGAGGTGTCGGGGGGCCCACGTGGTGGGATTTGCTCCTAGCCCAACACCCCCCTTCTGGAAGTCCCTGGTGGGCAGCATGGACCTCGTCAACAGTAAGGAAACTTTTGTATCGATGACCCCAGCCATGATGAGGACTGTTTGTTGGTAGCTGCTATGTGAATTTTGATAATTTTTTTTAGACTGCGCTCAGTAGCCATGATAAAAAAAAAATCAACAGAATTCTGACCCGCAGCCTTGCCATTGGTGGGCTCAACTGAACTGCATTTGCACTGGACAAGTGAGACACAGGGACATGATGACTCAGAGATAGAGGAACACTGGGATACAGAGAAGTGGGAACAAGGAACCGAGTATGGGCTGTACTGAATGGTTTTGACACCGGACAAGGGCACCCTGCAGTCAACGAGGTCAGATGGGGCAACTGAGAAAGCCCAGAGTGTAAATGCAAACAGGTGCACGCTGCCTAGTCTGCCTATATGGACGAGCCGCCCCAGAACAGTGGAGAGGTCAACTTTCGTGCCGAGAGGTCTCCTCGATGGCAGGGTGCACACTCCTCCCCCCGACCTGTGCGACGCGGAGCAGCAGGGCCTCCTGGGCGAGGGCGTCCTGAGCCGCGGTGCGCTCCAGCTGCTCCTCGTCCTGCCGGCGCTCCTCTGCCTCCTCCACCTGCGGGCACATCCACCGCCCTCTCAGCGCCGGCAGCTGCACGCAACCTCAACATTCACGTTGGACATGGAGGTAGTTTGACCCCGCTGGTGCAGATACAGGAGAGCCTCACCGAGTCTCAGAACTCTCTTATCGGGAGAGTCCAGCGACATTTGGATGTTTGGCCAATTCTGCCGAGTGGTGTTTTGCGCGCCCCAACCTCCTGCTGCCGCTGAAGCGCTTGGAGCTGGCGCTGCAGCTGGGCCTGCCGCGCCGCCTGCAGGGGCCGCTCCCTGCCGTGGTACGCCCGCAGCGAGCGCAGGCTGGCTCGCGCTTCCTCCAGCTGCACCCCCGCCCGCTGCACCCGCCGCTCCAGCTCTGCACTCGCGCCGGGCCGAGCGGACGGGAGAAACTCTTGGGGGCTTGTTGAACGGCGCGATGTGGGTAGAGTGTGCGAGTAGCTCCCCTGCATTGCGAGCATTTGGACTTGACCATCAAGGTAAAAGGCAGAGTCGCAACCCTGCAATTGTTCTCTCTCGACACGACTGGTGGAATGGCCACCTCCCGAGGGAGCTCTAGAGAGCCCCACTCTTGGGTTTTTTGGACTCCTCTTACAGATATTGCAGGGAGACCGCAGCATTTGTGGCCGAACTTACCGGCTACGTCCTGTCGCATTGCGTCCTCCACGCGCTGCTCGTTAGCGATGGCCTCCGACATCTGCCGCCCGTGAAGATCCTCGAGGAGGACTTGCGCATTCTGCAGGAAGGAAGCGGTCAGCCGAGGTCAAAGTGGTACTTCCCGCAAGAATGCAAGGATGGCCTCAACATGAGAATTCCCTCGTCGCGTGCAAGCAGAAAGTAGGAGAGCGCTTCATGGAGGGGAGATACCGAAATGTTGAATTTGGAAAAGGACAAGCGATGAGGCCTCGGGGTACATTCTCAGAGGTGCACGCCCGATGCAGGAAGTTCTGGAAGAAAGGATGCTGGTGATGACGCGGTTTGGTATCATATGATAATAATTAATTGTTAACTTGTAATGCACGCCACGGTATCCACTCACACGCTATCCAATATCGACAAAACAGGTCGTGTCCGCATCTTCGCTGTACAATACTGCCCTCTCCTGGCAAGCGATGCTATGACACTTCGACGGCGGATCATGTCCATGGAACGCGTTACGATGCGATGTGTGATGATGCAGTGTGCGATGATAATCATACCTACTATAATCACCCAGGTATGTCCTTAATGCTCGTGACGTCATTCCACATCGACCAGCCCTCCTCATTCATATTCATGAGCAGGTGACGTCCTCCAAATGGACACCCCCCACCCCCCCCCCCATTATTATTAGCTACTATAATGAGCCAAGAATGTCTGTGTGCAACGCTCGTGACGTCACTCCATGTCGACCAGCCCCCCTCATTAATAATAATGAACAGGTGACGTCCTCCAAATGGACACCCCCCCCCCATTCATAATAATTATCGGGTGACGTCACTTCACATGGGGGGCCGAGGCGCCTCCTCCCCCCTCCTCGGCGTCAACTTACAACCCTCACTGCCAACGCAGAACCCTCACGTCACGCGATCTCCGTCACGCTGTTGAGACATCAAAGTAAAAAGGACGTCGTGATGAACAAGGGATTATAATCTTAAAATGGAATAGGTCTGTGTCACCGCGCCCTTACAAATTGCACACACATTGATGCAATGGATATCACGTCGCGGTCTGCATTTCACTTGCAAGTTTCAGATTCACTGCAATACACCCGTTCTTGGACGGACAAAAGGCGAGTTATCCATAAAAGACAAACGGATGTAGATTTGGGATTCACCTCTAGAAGGGTTAGAGATGGTAGGTCGAGGGGCAAACATTAATTAAACGATAAGTGATTACTTGAAGGGATGGATGCCATACATTAAAACAATGTAACTATTTATATTTGACCAGGTAAGACCTACTGAGCTAAAAAGCTGTTTTCAGACGCAACCTGGTCACTAATGATAGCCCAATGAAGTGCCTTATCACGTGGGAATGTTATCAGCCAAATACTCTAAAAGCACGTCGATTATAATTGTGGAGGGAAAAACCAGAGGACCCGGAGAAAAATCCACGCGATCATGGGGAGAACATGCATACTCCAAATGAACAGGTCTTAGGGTCGGGATCGAACCCACGAACCTGGAAACCAGACGAGGTAGTTAAGATCTCACCACCACCGTGGCAACCCTGCTCGATGGCTCCCTCCTTACAGGATGGAGGGAGCCATGGAGCAGCCACGGGGGGGGGGGGGGGGGGAAGCTGACAAGCGCGAGCCTGGCGGCACCTGGTGTCTCTGGAGCTGGGCCAGCGTGGCGTTCACGTCTCGGAAGGCCGCCTCCTCCGCCTCTCGGGTTTCCTGTGCCAGGCGCTCGTTCGCCGCCTCCAGGGCCTTGATGCGTTGGCGGCGCTCTGCGACGGCGGCCTGCCGGGTCTCCGCCAGATACTGGCCCGCAGCGCACACACAGCGGTGTGACGTCACGAGCGGGTCACGGGGCATGCGGGCTCTTGTTGATTTCTAAGTCTTTTGGAACATTTTTAAATATTGAAAAGTTTTCCCCATTGTGCTACCAGTGTCACGTGACCAGATACATTTTCTATTTGGACCTCTCGAAAATACGACACAAAAGAGCATATCACGGATCTACCTCTGACATGCCCTCAAGTGACCTCTTCCCAACACGGTAAGGGGCAGCATTTTCTTCCCACCTGCATTGCTGCAGAGAAAAATGTTCATCGGATGACAGTCAAACCGATATTTGTAACTCTAAAGAGATAATATTTTGCCACTTTAAGTGCAGAAACAAACTGGTGACCAGACTGAGACCATCACAGTTTCATCAGAGGTGGCTGCTTGGTTTCAAATCCAGGATCTCAGCGGTGCCAACTCAGCTGTCTAACCTCTAAGCCACATGGCCACCACTTTTCAGGATGGTCGACATGGGCCCTAGTGCAAGGCATTCAATGGAACCCCCCCTGTTCATTTACATTTCCCCCCTCTCCAACGTCTGGGCCCCTCCAGCCCATTGGCCCCAGTGCAGTTGCACGGCCTTGCACACACGGTGGCTATGGTGCGAAAAAACGTCAACATACATACATACCTCCAGCACCTTGACGTCGGCCATCTTCTTGCACAGGGCCTGGATGTCGGGGGGCGGTGGTGGTGGTGGCGGCGGACGCTCCACCCACGGGTGGCGGCACAGCAGGGAACACGAGGCGCCCAGCACCTGGGCCTGGCTGGGCCACGCAGGACCCAGGAATGGGCCTTGAGGTCCATGTTCCGCTGCCCAACGTGAATAGTTGTGAGAAAAAAATCAATTAAAGTGGAGTGGATTAAATAACAAATAAACGAATATGAAGGTGAGGCGGCCAGGTAGCCAGGAGGCTCAGAGGTCAAAGCATTGAGCTGGCACCTCTGAATCCTGGATTCAAATCCTGGCAGCCGTCTCTCATCACAGACATCAACGTGAATGCTACAGCCGGCAGTGGTGGCGCAAGCCTGTAGTCCAGCGCTGTGGAGGCGAGGGTTGGTGGCAGGGGCGGCCCGAGACTAACTGTCAGCAACTGGCGCCCGAGACGAACCGTGTCAATCGGCACCCCCAGCCCCAAACCCCAAGGGCAGATCTAGGCTGAGGTTTTTGGTAAATTGGGAAACATTTTGCCCATGATTTCCGTTTAATGTTTTTTAAGCGTATTTTTTTTTAAGAGGCATAATTATTTGATTTGTCCATCCGTCTGTCCAACCAATGTTTCTGAGGTCAGATAAAATAGAGACACGACATTTTTAGAAAAGATTTGTACACGAAGCTGGACGATATTTCAGTCCGATTCACGGGGTTTATTTTTTAAGTAAATAAAATATTTTACACTGATACATTCTCAGAAATGTTGAGAAATTAATTAGAATTCATATTCCCTCTGTATGTGCACAGGAATTTGAATAATGACATCTTCTTTATTTTAATTGTATCTACTTCTTTTTTCCTTGAATTTGGCGCCCTACTTAACTTGGTGCCCTAGGCGACTGCCTCGTCCGCCGATATGGACGAGCCGCTCCTGATTGGTGGATCGGACAAATTACAAAACGTTGCGAGACTCCCTTCCCGTAGGCATCGAGGAGGTGCAACACCCTGGCTCGCCGGCAGAATGCAGGACAGCAAAGTGTGGTCTGATATCAGGTGTCCCTGGCATATAGGAAAGTGTTAACTCCTCGCATGCATGAGTTTTCTCCGGGTCCTCCGACTTCCTTACACATGGGTAGTGACGTAAATGGTGTCACTAGGGTGTTCGCGTCAGCTGCTGCTACAGGAGTGCAACTGTGCGTCTGGAGCCTCTCTCCAGCACCAGAGTAAACACGACGTGTCAGCCAGCCCTCGGGGGCATCGTCCTGGCGATGGCCTGAGAGAGAGAGAGGGCAAGGGAGGACGTGGTCGCCTGAGTGGAGCATGTGATGCTCGGTCGGGATCCTTCGGGAAAGGTCTAGAAAGGGGGCGTGTCCGAAGGCGGAGCGAGGCCACGCCCAGGAGCATCAAGGGGCGGTCCCGGGCGTGTTCTGGGCTCGTCTGTGGACTCAAGCCTGGGTCCCGCGTCTCGTCGTCTCCGGGTCTTCGTCTCGAGTTAACGCGCTACTCACATCGTTAGCCACATCACCTGCTATAGAAGCTGAGTTACGTTCAGTGTTAACCGCTAGGAAAGTTGATAAATAAAAGTGTTGAGGTTCCAATGGTATTGCCTTCCAGTCCAGAGTGTGTGCCTCCGTGTTGAACACTACACATGTATAAGCACTCATTAATCCACTGAAAGCAACTGAATATGTAAAGAACTACTTCGCAGTGGCGGCTTGTGACATTTACACGAGGTGGGGCGCTTGTGAGTGACCTCTGAAAATATGGTGTTCTAATTAGGAAAAATTTCGTAATGTTATTGGTATGAATTTATAAACAATACGAAACAGAACAACAAAGCACTCAAATCCTGTCCCTATGAACCTCAAGTCCACACTGCACGACCCCTTTGACACTGCCAAAAGCCTCGAGCGTGGACCTGCTACATTTGCACGGTGCCACCTCGCGTCGTGACGTCGGCTCATCGCAGCCACGGGCGCCTTTTTAACCGCCCTGAATGGGTCTCAAACAGCGTGGCTACAATGCGCAGCTCATCGCAAGGAATGAAGGCATATCTCTCACTCGGACTCCTTTACAGCCACAAACAAAACAATTAAGAGAATAATATTTTTCATTAGAAAATAATTTCTCATTTCCAGTTGCTTGGTGGGGCGGTGCCCCCACGTCCCTGGTGGACGAGCCGCGCCTGCTGCTTAGCACGAGTTGGCACCGCCTCACAGCTCGGCAGCATTCCAGCTTGTCTGGGATTCTTCTCCGCATGTGAGATGCAATTTGCATGAACGACGCGATATAAGATTACTTATTAGAGTATGTATTTTTTTATTGATGCCACCACAACCTTAATGCTACAAGGTAGGTTGTGTAAAAAAAACATGTAAACAATTCAAGAGAAAATGTAATAAACAAACCAATACAAAAGTAAAAACTGCACAAAATCATACTGGTTTATGGCTCATCCACGATACATTTCCAAGCCAATGGTGAATCTCTCACGCGCCGTGGGTGACTGCTGACCTGGCCGAGGAGTTGAGCTCAGCTCCCGCGAGCTCCCTGCCAGGCAACCCAGGGGGTAGTCGGGCGCCCTGCTGGGGTCCCTCTCCCTGCTCCGGCGAGCCCTCCGCATGCCGAGACAGGGCAGGGTGCGCAGGCCACGCTGGGGGGCCCCTCCACGACCACAGCCGCAGGGAGACCTCCTCTCCCACCTGCTGTAGTCCTGCAGTCACCCACCAGCACCACGTGCCCAGCTTGAGTAAACCCGACAGGGCCTCGCACCTCCAACACACCAACTCCGCTCACCCTCGCAGTGGCATTTGGCTGGCCATCGAACAAAGATGGTCACCGCATTGCGCGCTTTTGGATGTGCTTCTGCGGCCATCTGGAACACTCTTTCCGATATTAGGAAGCCACTGGATCTGTGCATTTTTAAATCAAGATTTAAAACTCATTTCCTTGAAACTGCTTTTTGTGTTTAGTCCTTCCCCCACACCTCTGATCAGCATGGCTGGCTACGTATGTTTTGTGCAAAATAAGTTCAACACACAAATATGCACAACACTTTGCGCAGCCACCATTTCCGTATCCCGAATGTTGCCAAGACCCCTCATGCTGGCCTCGACGATTGCCACTCTCTCTTTTCAGGCCTCCTTTAAACCCTCATCACCAAACTCCAGATAATCCACGGAGGGCCGAATAGCACCATCAAATAATTCTGGCAGACCACACGTCAGCACACATCTTGGTGTAATCCAATAAGATGTATAGCTCGTCTTTACCACGCTAAATATGAAACGCTGTTTGCCAGATTAAAAATAGTTCCCTTTGATACCCCATTAGCACGGCCAAGATGCCTGCATTGACGGATATAAATTGTTTTATGGGCAGTGGCCACATGCACTTGTACATATCGGTTGAAACTTCATTTATTTCAAACTGCTTTTTGTGCTTAGTTTGTCGTTCTTCCCCGATTATCACGGTTGGCAATGCACGGTGCGAAAGAAGTTCAACAACGCACGGACATTAGAGGCCTTCCGTGGCCACGGGCCGAGTGAAATGAAGCCGTGGGTCATGTCCCACCCACAGGCCACTGGCTCCAACAACCCTCGACTCACGGTGCTGCCGAGGTCCTGGCACCGCCGCCGCACGTGGCCTTCGTCCAGCATGGCCGGCGACGAGAGAGCGACGAGAGAGCGGCGGCGGCGGCGAGGTTCAGCGGCGAGGTTCAGCGACGACGGACTTGCGACTCGGCGAGGAGGGCAGTGGGCAGGTGATCATCGCCCTGGCTGTACCTGCACGGCGATGAGATTGAATGCCCGTTCCAGGGGGCGATGCGAGTCCACACTCGTGGTGCTGGTACACGAGGTCCACACGTTGTTAAAGAAGCTCCACTCACGGCAGTACAAGAAGTATCAATGAACAACAATAAAAGATAAAATACACACTCGCGTAATAAGACTTGGCTCACAGGGCAGGCCACTGGGCACTCACCACAGAGGACAGCTGAGCAGGAAACACAACTCTCCCAACACTCACCACTGGTACAATACTCCTCACCACTGGTACACAACTCACATCACTGGCGGTACAGGGCACGCCTGGAACAGCACGCACTCACCACTGTCACCTCACCACACTCACCACTGTCACCTCACCACACTCACCACACTCACCTCACTACACTCACCACACTCACCTCACCACACTCACCACTGTAACCTCACCACTCCCACTGTCACCTCACCACACTCACCACACTCACCTCACCACACTCACCACACTCACCTCACTCACCACTGTCACCTCACCACACTCACCACACTCACCTCACCACACTCACCACACTCACCTCACTCACTCACCACTGTCACCTCACCACACTCACCACACTCACCTCACCACACTCACCACTGTCACCTCACCACTCACCACTGTCACCTCACCACACTCACCACACTCACCTCACCACACTCACCACACTCACCTCACCACACTCACCACTGTCACCTCACCACACTCACCACACTCACCTCACCACTCACCACACTCACCACTGTCCCCTCACTCACTCACCTCACCACACTCACCACTTTCACCTCACCACACTCACCACTGTCACCTCACCACACTCACCACTGTCACCTCACCACTTTCACCTCACCACACTCACCACACTCACCACTGTCACCTCACCACACTCACCACTGTCACCTCACCACACTCACCACTCACCGTGGTGGTTGCCATGGCGCCCGCTTCGCCCTCCACGCCGCCGCCGCCGGGCGCCATGAAACCGCGAGAAGAAACTTCCCCCCTGGGGGGGAGCGATCTCCCGCCTCGCCTCGCGGGCACAAACTCCACACAAACTCCACACAGCTCCTCACAACTCTCGCCTCGCCGTGCTTCCCCGCAGTAACGAGGTAACGAAGGGGGTTGAGTGACCGAGAGCCACCGCCCCTCCAAGGCGAACGCCGCGGGAAGCGAGGGACAACTTCCACCGTTGGCCACGTGGGGGCGCCATGGCGCTGCTGCTGCTGCCGCTGCCGTGTGCCATGGGTGGAAAAACACCTGATTTTTCCAGCGGCAGGCATCGGGTGTTTTCTTTAATACAATTAAACCCGATTTCGGGGAATTAAAACCTGCTTTAATGAATACGAAACTCCGATAGGCTTAGGCTGCTTCCTCGTCGGTGCTGCTATCATCGTACTCGGGGGGGGGGGGGGGGCGTCGGGCACGGGGTAGTCGTAGAATGCGGCGGGCAGGTTGGTCTTGATGAACACGAGGAGCTTCTCCACAATCGTGGGCGCCAGTGAGTTCCTTCGCTTGGAATGGATGAAGCCCATCGTTGAGAAGTGCGGTTCTGCAATTAGAACCAATTAAACCGGATTTCTCCCAATCTCAGATGATCGGGTTTAACATAAAAAGACAATTAAACCCGATTGTAAAACACCCGACTGTGCCACCCTTGGCGCGTGGGGCAGTGGTGCACAACCACGAACAGCAACTTGACGCGCTCCGTGTCACTGACGCGGTGCTCGTGGGGGGTTTCCACTTCTTTCTGGCAACAAAACTGACACCTTTTGCAAGGAATCGTGTTCACATTAACCACAATACTTGCAGTCAAATGCAAACAAAAAACAATACTCTGATAATGGATGCATTGTCCTTGAAACTGATTGGTTTTGTTGCCAGAAAAATGTGGGTAAACCCGATTAGTATATTTGGTACTGGCAAAGGAGGCCTCGTGATAGAGATGCTTACCCCGAGCTCTCATTACTCTGATCGTGCGTTGTCTTTGAGTTGTGCGCCTTTTGGCGTCATCTGGTCGAACACCATGAGACTAGGCTCTAAGAAAAGCTGTCTCTGGTGTGGCCCAATCAGTTTCAAGGACAATGCATTAATTATCAGAGTTGTGTTTTTTGTTTGCATTTGACTGCAAGTATTGTGGTTAATGTGAACATGATTCCTTTGAAAAGGTGTCAGTTTTGCTGCCAGAAAAAAGGGGAAAACCCCGATTAGTATATTTTGGTACTCATGATGACGCTGTGGTCGTCAAAGGAAACAAAATAAACATAGGCGACGTTTCGAGCATTGCCCCTTCGTGGATGTGCTATAAAGGGCCATTATCCGGAACGTTGGCTCTTACAGTATGTTTTTTTCCTTTAAAGCCCACAATTTGTTTGACGAATGTTGCAGTTTTTTAATTATCAGCAGCTGTACGAATTCTGTAATCATCATGGTTCATCAGTTCCGCAACATTTGTTCAAGCAAAGCCTGACGCAGTGACGCTGCTACCGATTCTGAGGCACCGAATGTCAAAACCGTTCCAGAGTTGTGCTTGCGTGGCCGATGGGGATGCGTCGAAATGAATGAAAAGGTCCCGAAAACGCAGAGCAAGGAGCTTCTCTGGTGGTTCGAGTCCCTGGGGGGTTGGGTCTTCGCTCAGGAGCCTGCACAGCCACAATGGCATAGCCGAGGGCTAACACTCATGGGAGTTCATTGCAGGGTGGTGGTCAAATCTGATAGCTAGCCTCTGGAGAGTGCCCCCACTGAGGGCATTTCAGGGATTGCTTACAGGTGGGCTTACCCTGCCGCCACATGCACATCCCACTGCTGGATGAGGAACTTCCCACTCCTTGTTCAGCGGGGGTTTGACCATGTTTCGCCAGGCTAATTAGTGTGAAGGCAGGGAGTGCATGTCGGAGCACAGGCCGGCGCATTTTGCCGCACCGCTCTTTTCCAAGCACGGAGCCGTGCAGTTGCCTGCAACACCAGTTTTATGCACGGTGGCCGCCCACCATCCAAGATCTATCTGGGCTCAGGGATGCTTAGCTTTTGAGATGTGACGAGATCCGGCGCACTCTGGGCGATTTGGGCACGGGATGGACGCGGATAGAAATGTACACTGCTCACACCAGCACACTGATCCACCTGGAGGCCAGGCTGGATATCACTCCACTTCTCACCTGTGCCTGGACGGCACGTCCCATTTTAATAGAAATTGCACACAATCAGTTAAAAGGTGAAAGATTTAAATGTTTATTACGAAGCGAATACTTACATTTGCTGTATACAAAACAAGTTTTTTTGCAAGCGAAAAAAAGTTAATTCTCCTAAGCGGTGAGCGCTAAGCAGACGTCACAGCGAAGACACCGACAATGCTCCATGTGTCCGTCTTGAAGTCCCAACCATCGGCCTCCAAAAGTTGGTGCAATGTATTGTCTCTCGGATAATAACTTACCGCTATGTTTCACAATAAACAAAAATAACAGTTCGAACATAACTAATGGAAACATAAAAAATCGTTCTTCACAGCGGAAATTCACCAGGAATGAAAACCAATTTACTTAACACGCGGTAAAATCTGGCAGTGTAAACAGGTCGTCCCGTGGTAAATGAAAGTCCAACCGTGATCCTGTTTAACCCAAAAAAGGCCAAGCCACCTAAGAGTTTCTTTACCCAGCCCACACTGATGGCAGCGCGTGGGGTGGGATTTGTGTGTCGTTTGGCCTGCACCCTGACGTCTTCTCCACCTTCCTTCATCACCTCCCTCCTGCTCCTTCCATTCATGCCAGCGCAAATTCAGGAGAGGGGCAAGCGGGTGTGGCGGGGTTGACTGGTGTCTCCTCCGTCGGCAGCAGGGAAGTCTTATCGAGTGAAGGAGCGGATGTGTCTGCCTCCGCCACCTCCCCGTCCCACAAACTTGCCGCGCAGGTTGTTGCCACCGCCGCCGCTGCCGCCGCCGCCGCCACCGCCACCGCCGCCACCGCCGCCGCCGCCGCCGCCACCGCCACCACCACCGCCACCACCGCCACCACCGCCGCCGCCCCACGGCACCACGCCCAGGTTACCACGACCCCGTGGGGCCCGGTCACGTGGAGCCGGCCGGTAGCCTGCACGCCGGGGACACGGGGCACAGGCAGGACGATGAACATGGGATGCGGACATACGGACACAGACATAAGTCATCATGAGTACCAAAATATAACAAGGGCATGTGTTGAAAGACATGGGGACCAGACATGGGTAGAGTTAAGAGACAAGCAGAGAAAAATAAATTAAAGACACCTTGAGATGCGTTAGCATGTAGGCCCTACGAAAACAAATTGCATCGTATTGCAATGCTTAAGTCTATAAGCTAGGGGGCTTCAATACATGAAATGCGACCGAGAAACCATTACACCACACGACAACAGTGGGCAGAGGACAGAGTGGCTAGTAGGCCAGACCCTGTACCGGTGGGGGGCGTCCTGACAGGCGGCGTTCGGGGGAAGCCACCCTGC
This sequence comes from Lampetra fluviatilis, assembly GCF_964198595.1. Lineage (NCBI taxonomy): Eukaryota > Metazoa > Chordata > Hyperoartia > Petromyzontiformes > Petromyzontidae > Lampetra > Lampetra fluviatilis. Next base: position 925,332 of record NC_136291.1, on the reverse strand, counting down.
ACCCCCCGCGTGTCCGCGTAGCCCCCTCGCGGGAGCGCCTGCGACACCCAGCTGGAGCCACGGCCGCCCTCTCGCCGCCCGTACGTCCCTGGGAAGTGACGCAGCACACACGGGCAAAGCTTTACACAACCATAAGGAACACGCTGTGACCGTGTCACCAGCTGTATCACCAGCCATGTCACCGGTCGTGTCGCAAGCAATGTCACGAGCCGTGACCTGTTTCACAGCAGCGTCACGGCAGTGTCACGAGCAGAGCTACTAGCAGTCACGAGCAGAATCACTCGCGTCACCAGCCGTGCGTCACGATGACCGACCTTTGTTGATGGGAGGGTTGAAGAAGCGGCCTGGCTGGTGGAAGCTGCTGCCCCGGCCACCCCCCCTGCCCCCGGAGAAGCTGCCGCGCAGAGGCCCCTTGGGCATCCCTTTGGGTAGTCGCTTCACCATGGGCGGCGTGGGCAGGATACCCACGGGGGAGCCCACGGCCACAAAGTCGTCCACGTGCATGGACGGCGGGCGGCTCGTGTTCTGCTTGCGCAGCCGGAAAATGTCGTTCATGCGGCCAAGGCCGGAGAACGACCCACGGCCACGGCCACGCGGCGCCGCTGACATGTGGGCCCTCTTGGCCGGCTCCAGGTAGTCGGACTTCCCGCTGCCGACGCACGCAATCACAATTGTTACAACGGTTGCACTCGCATTGAATTCTTACCGAGAAATGAGGTGGAGCATTGGTGCCGCGGTTAGCACACGATGTTATGAATCCGGCGGCCAGAGTGAAATTCCTGGTCGTAGCTAACATCAGCGGCAAGGGATGTCCCAACCGGTCCTGGGTGCCCCCTTCACAAACCAGCACTGACTAGGGTGGTGAAGTATGGTCAAACAACCACCGTTACTGACACAGCGTGGGGAGGCCTATATCTAGCAGTGGCCTGACTCAAGGGTTGTTAATGATTATTATTGATATTGAATTCATATCTCATGCAATAGCCGCAACACATCGCCTTGGCAGTCTGCTCTACTGGTCGGTGGTGATGGAGACATTGGCCTATTTTTGCAAAGATCACACAAAAGGGAACGTTTGCAACATGTCAGTTTGACCCTTACCCTGCAAATACTTATGTTGAAAGGGAGTGCCTATCAATTACTGGTAAAGTGTTTGCACAAAAGCCACAACATGAGCATGAGCATCGTGCAAGTATTTTTCACACCGCCCGCAGTAATTGACATTATTGCAAACTGTAAATGCTTTCAAGAATATACAGGTGGGGAAACAACCGCGTAGGTTTTCGCGCCTGTGCGTTTTCGGGTCGCGCCACGTGTTGTTTGGCATGATGTCCGACGCATCGCTTCACGTGCTGGGGAGTTTTTCAACCCAACACTTTCTGAAGAAGCTACGACAAGTGCAGCAAAACGTCGGACATCATGCTAAATGCGTGGTACAACCAGAAAACACTTCGGAGATCCACACGGACGTGGGAATCATGGACGGTATATATAGCGTGCGCCCTGCTGGCATGCCGCGCCTCTCCTTAGCGCTGGTGAGGAGGAAGCATCCTGTTGAACTGGCCATCCGACGTGGCACACGAGGGGTGACGACACTAAGCCTCAGCTAAGGCTCGTTACCCGCTAGCGTTGGAGGTTGAATTTTTTTTATAAACACAATCTGGCCGGAAGCGTTTTGACTTAATGAGCATATTTGACTCCCAAGCTATTCTCACGCAAGTTATTTAAAGACGACCTTTTCGTGCTGTCACATCTGGGACATAAATCACTGACTCAGGACAACCTGTTCATCAGGATTCCACCTTGGGCGGCAAAAAGGCTCCGAGATATTAACTCTTGATCGATAACTTTGTGAATTCTGCCCTCAAATAGAACACAGTGGTGACATGCCATACATAGCAGACCCTGTGCGAGTCTGTGGGTCCCTGTATCAGTCTGTGGGTCCCTGTATCAGTCTGTGGGTCCCTGTGCGAGTCTGTGGGTCCCTGTGCGAGTCTGTGGGTCCCTGTGCGAGTCTGTGGGTCCCTGTGCGAGTCTGTGGGTCCCTGTGCGAGTCTGTGGGTCCCTGTGCGAGTCTGTGGGTCCCTGTGCGAGTCTGTGGGTCCCTGTGCGAGTCTGTGGGTCCCTGTGCGAGTCTGTGGGTCCCTGTGCGAGTCTGTGGGTCCCTGTGCGAGTCTGTGGGTCCCTGTGCGAGTCTGTGGGTCCCTGTGCGAGTCTGTGGGTCCCTGTGCGAGTCTGTGGGTCCCTGTGCGAGTCTGTGGGTCCCTGTGCGAGTCTGTGGGTCCCTGTGCGAGTCTGTGGGTCCCTGTGCGAGTCTGTGGGTCCCTGTGCGAGTCTGTGGGTCCCTGTGCGAGTCTGTGGGTCCCTGTGCGAGTCTGTGGGTCCCTGTGCGAGTCTGTGGGTCCCTGTGCGAGTCTGTGGGTCCCTGTGCGAGTCTGTGGGTCCCTGTGCGAGTCTGTGGGTCCCTGTGCGAGTCTGTGGGTCCCTGTGCGAGTCTGTGGGTCCCTGTGCGAGTCTGTGGGTCCCTGTGCGAGTCTGTGGGTCCCTGTGCGAGTCTGTGGGTCCCTGTGCGAGTCTGTGGGTCCCTGTGCGAGTCTGTGGGTCCCTGTGCGAGTCTGTGGGTCCCTGTGCGAGTCTGTGGGTCCCTGTGCGAGTCTGTGGGTCCCTGTGCGAGTCTGTGGGTCCCTGTGCGAGTCTGTGGGTCCCTGTGCGAGTCTGTGGGTCCCTGTGCGAGTCTGTGGGTCCCTGTGCGAGTCTGTGGGTCTGTGTGAACTCGTGTCTACTGCAAATGTTCTTCGAGGGCACCGGTGGTAACCACACCCGTTGTCCTCTGAAGCCAGCGGCTGAATTTACAACCTAGACATCGACTTTGAGTTGCTACTCAATTCACATCCATATGAAAGAGAGATCACACTCGGGAGCCAGCCAGGCAGAGGAAGGGGTTAGCCACGGCATTGTACCTGGAGGTGATGAACGTCTCGTGTTTGCGCTTGCCAAGCTTGGCGGCGCTCTTGGTGGCGCGGCTGGCGCCCCCTGGGGAGGAGGGCTCACGCAGCAGCGCCGTCTCCAGCTCCTCGCGCAGGTCCCAGTTGTTGCACGTCTTCTCTGCCAGCTCTAGGAGATCAACACGCACCTGCACAGCGCCGGCAAGACAAAGATCCCCCATATAGCCTTAATAAGTTTTGGGGCAAGTACTGTTCGCGAGCACCTATGAAGGCCAGCACAGCACACAAGGGAGGTGGGGTGGCCAGCACCACGCCCGGCCGCCATTGTCTCCCCAGTGGTGATGTTTACACACGCCATTGTTATTGGTCGCGAGCGGGATTCGAACTCGGGTAGCCGGGTTCGTAGCACAGCGCGCTAACCACTACACTACCGCTCCCCACAGCTCCAGCACTCTCACACACAGACACACATGGGCACGAGGGAGTGCCGTCACACGGATGCTACCATCTCTAGCCCCACCTAACCTAAACTATAAACGCAACAATTTTTTATTTTACCAGGTAAGGCTTGCTGAGCGATATAGCTCTTTAACAGAAGCGACCTGGCCACAAATGATATCTCAATGAAGTGGCTTATCATGTGGACATTTATAGCAGCCAAATGCTCTAAACGCATATTTCTAAATGTGGAGGCAAAAACCGGAGGACCCGGAGAAAAATCCACGCGGCCACGCGGAGAACATGCAAACTCCAAATATACAGCAGCAGCAGGCGTCAGGGTCGAGATCGAACCCACGACCTCCTGCGTACCAGGCGAGGTAGTTAACATCTCCTAGCCACTGTGGCTTCAGGGTCGAGATCGAACCCACAACCTCCTGCGTACCAGGCGAGGTAGTTAACATCTCCTAGCCACCGCGTTTTCCTGGTTCTCACAGCAAGTGCCACTGAAAAATGCCGAAGCCGAACTTGGTTTACATTCTTCATTGTAAACTTGACTTACACCCCATTGTTAGCCAATTTCTGTAGGAAGGCATCCCCCAGGCAGTGCCATTCTGGAGAGTTGTTTGACCATAAAATTTTGACTCGCTTGGTCATTGCCAGTTGGCCAAGTGGGAGGAGGGCAAGGACCGGCTCAGGTATCACTCTCCACTGATGTTAGCCTTGGCTGTGAATCGAACTCAGGTCGCCAGGTGCAGAGCTTAGCGTGATCCAATGCACCACCTCCACCCCCCCCCCCCCCCAATTCTACATGAAAGAAATATTATTTGTGCGAGTGAGCCTGTCAGACTCAGTACATACGCAAGTCAGTTGCAGAGTCAACTGCACATTCAGACCACAAAGAACCAGGGACATTGGTATTGACGATGAGAAATGTATAATCTGTGACATTTGACCGCGAAAAAACAACCCACAAACTAATCATTTCACCACATTAATCTTATTGGGAGTCTTGAAATGTCCAAATATTCTTCCTATATGCATTGTATTTTATCGAGCTTGGAATAGTTGAGAAAATAATACTATCCAGGTTAATAATACTAAGTCACCCCCCCCCCCCGTCTCCAGCTCCCACCTTGGTTAAGATAATATATACGCTCCACACCGTAACAAGCCCCGGCTAGGGTTGGCAGACCACCCAGAGGGCACAATCCCCGACAGGGAAGCCTTGCTGGTACGTGCATGTGCCCTCTGTCACATCCGTTGATATCGGTTCAATAAAAACAACAAAATATAATACAAAGCACATGCTGCTGCGTACTAGGATTAAATGTGCAATACTTGCCAATGTAGCGCATGCATGCTCAGCCAATAATCATTCTCAAAACATAACAAGAGATTATTACTAATAATTGCGCTCTCAGGCTGACATGATGGAGAGGTGCGCTCACACCAGCGAATGTCAGGTTAGATTCGCCCATTTTCGCCATCCCTCCAGAGTTTTGCCGAGCGTGCCCTGGCGATGCAAGGCGCACTCGCCGGAGGTGAGCGCAGCATGCGTCACCAACCGCACGGCAGGACTGGCGAGTTGGCAGCAGGACTGAACACCGTGGATTTAAGTAAAGCCTAGGGTGACAGCTACAATCGGCGTACGTTCCAACCTCTGCATGCAAACGAGCTAACCGGGCAAGGTTCTCATGAGACTGGAGTGAGGGCGGCTCTGTGCCCCGAGGCTGGAAGGGTGGCGTCAGCAGAAAGCAATGACGGCAAAGAGGAGGAGCACAAAAACATTGAAATTACAATTTACCGCAGTCGTGTCACGGACAGTACGTCCTCGCTCACGCGTTTTCGCTATAACGCGGTTCTCTCTGCGAGGGAACACTTGTCGCACTTTGTGGAACGCGCACAGCTACAACGCGGATTCCGAGCGGTCGACGACGAACTACTTTATTGAGCTGCGCGGCGGAGCGATAAGGGAATTCTGGGTATCCACGCAGAACGATACGGCACACTGCGTACCCTCATCTCAGTTGTCGGTGCATCCCCTACGCATTTGACTCCCCCAAATTCCTTCACCACTGGCCCTCCCCACCCCCACCTCTTACATTATATTACGTCTTATGGGCAAATTGTTTTTGCTTAATGCGGAACTTTTCATGAACACATCTATCATGTTAAACGAGAAATTAACGTAGATACAAACGACAAAGTACGTGTAAGTGCGAGAATTATTTCACAATTATAAATGTAATGAAATTACATGTTTAAATTACATGCAAGTTAGTTACAAAGGGAGCTTTTCTGACTTCATCTTAAGCACGAGCAGAATGTTGGATGGGAAATGAGCAGAGCTTGGCATAGACACAGTCCGACATTCAGACACACGCAGCAAATCACCCAATCACCGGAGCACCAACAAATGTAGCATCGATGTCGTTGTAGATAATATTTGTATTAGATTAAGGGATTACAATGGCAGAGCTTAAGTGCCGCCTTGTGTGCAGCAGAGGGCGACATAGCAAAATCTATTTCAGAATTGCAATTCTACAATCGCATGCACAAGGCTCGTTGCATTCACCAACCCGCACTAACCACCGTAGTGACATACGGTCAATAACCCCCACGACCTGCATTGTACGGCTAAGCCCTCATCCCGAAGTTTATTGATAAAGGGCTGCATGTGTTTATCATCAACATATCGTTGGCTAAGACAGCAGACAATGGGCCCTCTGCAGAGTAGAGAACCAGGGTAGATGGCCTGACTCCTTAGGTGCTACTCAACTTTAGGCAGAATCATGATACCGACGAGGGTCATTCAACAGAGGCAGTTAATTTAGTATGCATATAAAATCTAGCACCTGAACAAACTGGACAATAAAAAAACTTTACGTTTGTGAAACCGTGGAATTCCACAGTACTTCCTCAGATTTCTGTTGCCCTACCTGGCGGCCCAGGTAACCAGCACACCACTCCGCCCCTCCCTTCCTCCTGTTGCACGGCGGTGACCTGTGACCCCCCCCCCCGCCCCGGGGGAGATGGAGTGGGGGTGGGGGTGGGGGCGGGTGTCGCCGTGCCGTGGCAGCCGCTGATTACCGCTCTGGGCGAGCGAGTCACGCGCGAAGCCAGCCTACTGGCGTTTAACACGTCCTCACTCCGTTTCCTCATCTCCATCGCGATGGCGGTTTTCTTTCTTTTTGGAAGCTGCTGCCCTTTTCATCAATTCACCCGGAATACAACCGATCTCAAATCGGATCTAGGAAGTACATGAGCAAAAGCGTCGACCATCTGTATTCACGACTCGCTGCTCGTAAATGGCGTAAATTACAGCCCCGGTGCCCGGGTTTAATCTGAGAGGGTGCGGTTCATTCCCAGGGACTCATCTTTGACTCCAGGCCCCTGTGGGCAGGCATAGCATGAGCTCATCGCGACGTTTGCGAGACGTCCTAGCACACGCGCGCACTCGCACACTCACAAGCGCCACACGCCCCATTAACGTGGGCTTAGGATGCTCGCCGTCCTTTGCTGAAGGTTTGCTGTGGTTGGGATATGGGTGGGGACGAGCGGGGGTTTTGCTTTGACACAATGACATCGAGAACATAATCTATTAGACGCATAAAAGAGTGTAAGTGCGAGTTTATCTCCGGATAAGATAAATGTTTTGGGGGGGAGAGGAGTTCTACATGAGCGCTGTGATGGTGTATAGCAGATGCATTATGGGTATGTCAAGGATGCTTTACGTTAAGGTACAATTATGTTCGTAAGTTTGTGCTTGGATGGGTGACTAGAACGCACACGCAAGTGTTCATGGGGCTGTAAGGTTACGCAGTGAGCAGCAGAGGGCAGAGCAGTAAAATCCATTGTTCTGTACCTCTACGCTTCCGTGCCTATGCTCGCTGCCTTCAACAACCTACGATGGCCAGCGTGGTGCAGTACGATAAAATATCAAATAAACTCCATGACCTACACAGTGTGGGAAGGCATCCATCCAGCAGTAGATCGATAATGGCTCTAAGTTTTAGTTCTAAGTTTAATAAACTAAATAGAGTGGGGTTATTTCCCTTCCTGTTGTTAGGTGCTTGCTTTGCCTGGCTCCACCACCACGGCTGACTTTTCACGGAAGTAGCTACTCCCAAAGGCCAGGGCACCACATCACGCCATAGCTTTAAAAATATCTAAAATAAAAATCCTTTAAAAAAACAGAGATTTGTCAATGTTAAGAAGCCACCTCCCCCACACACACGTCAATCTGACCTCGGTGACTTGCAACCGCGGGGGCGTCTTGCACAAACAAGGATGTGTCACGGTTATGAACGCGCCAGCTGCGAATCACCGCCACGATCACGCGCCCCTCGAGTCGGGGTGCCGTGACCCCCAACAGACGCGGGGCCGACACGGCAAGCACGGCGACGCATCTCGTGCGTCGCCCCTCTTCTGCAAAGCCTCGGCTTAGGCCGGTGCTGAAACCAATGAGAGAACGTACGAATGCTCTCAAACGAACCCCGCCGTGTCCCCTTTGACGAGACTCGCTGCAAGCATCTCCGCCGCCGCCCCACCCCCCGTAGGGCGAGGGGGCGGATTTACTCCATAGGGCAGCTCCCTCTTTGGGGTTGCGGCTTAAGGTTGGTCGTATTTTGTTTTCACTGTCGCTACAAGTACACCTTGTCACAATGGTGCATTCCTGCTGAAACATCTCTAGAAGTCACGGCCATTGTAATTCGCGGGTATCTGTTACACGTGGCGGACGGAATGCGACGGGGGGAGGGGGGGTTCCACAGGGAGAGGGGGTGCGGGGCAGGGTGGATCGGGACGCCCGGCCAAACCGGCTCGCCTTAATCTGGCGGCGAGAGGGCGGCTCGCGGCCTACTTGCCAGGCAGCGAGAGCCGTCCCATTACCGTGTGGGCACGCCCAGGGACATTTAAACGTTTACGTGATTTTTGGGTCGGCGCGTTGGAAAAGTTTGAGAATTTCAAGTTGTGCGCCTCATACCTGCAGCATAGTTTAATATAAAAATGTATAACACCAATAACAACGTACTTAAATGAACATGAAAGTCACCCAAGACTTTCTTTTAAGTGAGTACTGGCTGGAACATTTGGCTACTTCCTTATGTGTGCAGTGTTAAGCGTACCATAACTTAACTGGAGTAGAAGGATATCACCCTCGAAATTCAGCAGCCTATTTGCTGTACTACCATCGACGTCGGTGCAGCAGGTTGTTGTCTCAAGACCTCACACGGATCAGCCTTCGAACAAGTGAATTGGTGAGCTGAACAAAGTGTTCACACCACTCGCTGTAGCCATGGAGTCTGGAGATCACCTCTGCGGCGCTTCCGTGTTCACGTAGGCCAGAGTTGTCATTGCCCCTGGCCGATGGACGTTTTGGGTGTTGGGGCCCTTGCATAGCAACGGTGTCAAAATAAATAAAATCTCCCAACGTGTGCACAAAGGCCCTCCCCCCCCACCCCCCCCTTACCATGTCCATCTCCAGGTCCATGTCCTCCACTTGCGAGGAGGAGAGGAAAGGCGACGAGGTGAATCGCTCGTCCGGAGATTCCGTCAGCACAAATACGGTCCTGCGGGGGCAGGGGGTGGAGGGGGCATCGGGGCAGAGGTTAAAGGATAACAGCGGCCAGAGACAACACCATCCGGGGCGGCCCCACTCCCCTCGATCCCCACTAATACCACGAGACAAGAGTGCTGACACCACTAAAACGAGTGCGCAGCGACGCAGAAGCTCAGACACCACTCGCTGGTCGTGTTGACGCAGCGCTACGCTCGATCGCGGCGAGTTCTGCGTGTTACCAATCTTCCATTAGTGTCACCGATCAATTAAACAAATTTGAAACACCCGACACGACGTCACAGCTACGCGCGCTGCAAACGCGAAGGATGTTTCACGTGTTTCTCGGGCACCTCGAGGCGCGCCGCGTCCTGCATAAAAATGGCAAAATTCCAATCGGCCGGAGCGGTGTCACCTGGGAGAGAAGGCGTCAGCAACTGCCGAAGAAGAGCTGCAGGTGCGTATAATTAAAGGCCACGTGTCTGCCAGGCAGTCCCAGGGGAGTTACCTTGTCCAAAACAAGACATCAATCTTGCAGAAGTGAAACGATTGTTCAAGCCGCACTTGGCTCGGCGGGGCCAAGCGGGACAGCACAGCGCGCAGGCCAGTCGCGAAACTCGGTCGCGTCAAGGAAACAGACGACCATCTCAATGAGTCTTGAGACTCTCATGGTTGCTCTCCTCCTCCCCATCGCATCATGCTCCCCCCTTCCAAGCACTTTACTTCTCATTCCATTCCCCTCTATGCACTCCGATTAGCACGGTTGGCTACGTAAGGTTCGAAAGAAGCTCAACAAAGAGACACTCTTCTACCTCTGCTTGCTCATCTCACTCAACTCCCCTAGATGCAACCTTGACCCCAGCAACCAAGGCTTTCTGCTGAAATCTGCAGTCACCATTCACTTAAGAGGGAGGTCGCTCATTCTCCTCTGCTGCCCCCAATTGTCCAGAACTTAATCTCCCCCAGCCTTCCGTGCTGTCGACTCCCTGCCCAAGTCCACGCTTAACATCTCGATGTTTACCATCGACTGCCTGTTTCTCTCTATAATACAAGCATGCCCACCTGATTCGTCAAAGCGTCTTGAAATGCGGAAAAGCTTAAGATGCTATACACATCCAAAATGTACTGTATGAAGATGATCATAACTAACATTGAGTTCTTTCTTTCAGCAAGAAGAACTTCACCGAGTCTCAATAGCAATCTTTTCCAGGAGGGTCACGTAATAAGAAGTCTTTGGCCAGCGGCAAGAGCTTGGGGCAGCCATCACTCAGCGGCAGGAGGCCGATCACGGCCCATGACGTTTTGCATTTGGGGGGGTAAATAAAACCGCGAGCGCGCAGAGAAAGCCCCTGCGTGCGGGGGGAGGGCGGGCGGGGATGACGACACGGACCTGGAGGTGAACATCTGCTGCAGGCTCTCGGGCGGAGGCAGCGTGGGCTCCGGCGGCACGTCGGAGTCCGCCGGCGGCAGCGGCAGGGCCCCGGCGGGCGAGTCGAGGGTGCGGCGCAGCGCCGACATCCCCTCCAGCAGCCCCTCCAGCAGCCCCTCCTCCTCCTTGCCCTGGTCCTGTGCCCCGAGCACACGCACGGCCGCCACCGCCGAGTGTCGGCGTCGACGCTACGAAGCCTGGTTGCGCGCGCCACTGAATCGTTGCGCAATCGGTTGCGTACAAACTCTACTCTGAAGCGACCCATTCTGCGATTTGTAATAACGATTTAGACAACATCACCGGACACATTTGCGCAACAGTGACTGCTGCCGATGCCCCCCCCCCCCCGTATCCGCTTTGCAAGTTCCTCGTTGTGCAACAACTTGCTCAGATCTTGACGATTGCTCAGGTGCGGTGCCAGCTTTACCGCCGAGCGGAGAATTGTCAGAGCCCCGCGTGCAACTAGGAAGCACGACGGAACCTGGAAAGCAGACGGCAATTGCCGTGGTTTTTTTGGAACGGGTCTTCCTTCAAACAAGACGCCACGCAGCCAGCGAGACGGCCAATCTCTCACGCCGGGTTTGGGTGCATTTCGAAGCAGATTCTAGTAAAAAAGAAAATAAGCAAGCGAGAAGCTTTGTACGATGCATGCAAATGTTAGAAACTAACATTTTGATTGATCCCTATAAATTGACTGGGACATTTAAATAAACATGTTATTTACATTTCTAAGTTAATTTACATTCATGTGCAGCGTGAAACATGGGCAGACAAAGCAGCCAACACAGATTTGTTCAGAATGAGGCAAAGACGCTGTGTGCAGCAACCGTTGTCACTGGCGATTCCCAGCGACGATCGTAATGGATATAAAACTCGTGAGCACTGGTGGGTCATGTGACATGAGGGTATGCAATCCTAGCGTCACAAACAGACGTAATGACGTCACCTGAAGTCATGCCATCTGCACATGTGACGATTAATCTGTAACTCAAATCTATTTCTCTTTCACCTCAATAATCTTCATCTCTGGTTAGCAGATCTCTCATCTCTATCTCATGTTTTGCATTCTCATCTCACAAATCTATCTCTTTACTTCCAGACCTCTAAACTCTATCCCCCTTGTTAATCTGTATCATCACACGGATCTGTTAATCTTATCTACAGTTCTCATTTGTCGTATTTTAATCTCAAGACGCTTTCCTGAAAATCTGTCTATCCCTTGTTAACATTTCATCTTCATAATCTAACTTTTTAGAACTTAGGCAGCCACATCCCTTGGCGGCACATAGCTCATCGGGCCACTCTTAGAGCCCGAGCGGGCCACATGTGCTCCTGCTGGCAGCCAGACAAAGAACGCTGCACCCCCATGTACCATGGCCTTTACCGTAGTTGCCTTTACCGTGACGAGTTTCTCCAGCTGGACGAGAGGGTGTTCCACCCCGAGCGGCTCCCCCCAACGGAACTGCTGCCTCGCCTCGGCGACGCTCATCACCCACGCCGCGGCGCCCGCCGTGGCGCCCGCGGCGGCCCCCGCCGTTGCCGTCGCCTCAGCAGAGCTCCCCTCGTGCTCCTCGCCCTCCTCGCCCTCGTGTCCCTGGAGGACGGACAGGAGGTCGCCCGGCGCCGGGGCGGTCGGGTGAGACTGGCACAGGAGTGGTTCTGATATCTCTTCAGTTTATCGAGTTGTTGATAGCGTCGACGACCATTTACGGAATCCATTGTCCATCCCGGAAGTTCCCGAATTGACGAGAGAATCCGATTTGGGGAACGGATGAACGGAATGGGCACGAAAGAACGTTGCAGCTCGCACACACCAGGGTGTGAATGGAAGCCGAGCACAGGCTCATCCCTGCTTGCTATGGAGATCTGAAGGGACCGGGCGCATTCCGGGCGATTATGGTCAGAGGCCAATCACCTGATTTATACTTCCAAACGTCATTCATAGGAATTGCTTTGGGGTGATAATCAAGCAAATCGAGTATCGGTCTCACTGAGCCACCGAGCCGCCTCTGGGTGGCACCTCTGCTGGAGCGAGCCACCCCCAAAGGGGCGTGAGGAGCAGCGCCGCACGCAGGCTGCCGGGTGCTCTCGCAGGAAGGCAGCTGCAGCTGAGACGGACACACAGCACAATGCCTCTGACACGCTGCGATAAACACACGATTGTCAGCCGAATCCCCACAGCTTAAAATAATAACAATGGTCATTTATATTTGCAGGAGAGTCTCAAAACCAGCTCTCAAGATCGCCCTGTATTTGGAATTCTCTGCTATTTTCTTTTAACTATTTTGCTTGTGGGAAGAAACCGGAGTAAAATGTAGAGGTGCAGCCCTGAAATTGCTTGCTTGCATCACTGCTGGGGGAAGGGCCTCGACTAGAGCAAACTCTAGAGGATATTTGGCCTACTCTTCCACGTTGCCTATCCTAGACTGTGGTGAACCCATTTGTACTGTGGGTGGAGAGGCAGCGGAGGGGATTTAAGAACGTTGCCACCTATGTTACTTCAATTGCCGCGCCGGGAAATGGAGCGGAACCGGCGGCCGCTGGATCGCAAGTCCAGTGCGCCGACCCGCTACATTACAGCAGATCTTGGAAACCAGAGTACCCAGAGAAAACCCATAAATACATAGATGACATCCAAAAAACGGTACACACTGATAGGTTGATAATCCCACTTGCTGTACTGCCATCTCCGGGCTTCCATCTCACAACTCGGTGGGATTTTGGGAGTTTCGCAAATCTCTGCACGACCCACCAACGCTTGCGTCCTCCGATTAGCACGGTCGACAATGTACTGTGCAAATAAAGTTCAACACACACATACAAAGTGCTGCATCGCAGGAGCACGCATCCCCACCACGCCCAGCTGACAAAAATAAATATCCGACGAGTCGGGTTTATCCGTCAGCGATGCAGAGCGGCCGCAAGCGCTCAGCCAGCAGCACACTTGGGGGATGGCAACGCAAGCCTCGCAAATCCATCCACTCGTGGCCGCACAGCACCAGAATCTGAATCTGTATTCATCCTGGAGAAGTCCGGTGAGCTGGGCACACCAGCAGCTCGCCGAATTATTATTTAGCCGTCCGTGCCACGGGCAAGAGCAACGATAATAATGCATGGCCCCGCATCAACAATATGAAGGCTTTTCCCAAACGGTGTCATGAAATTGGGTTGTTTGACCAGACTTTACAATGTGGCTCAGTGCGGGTTTGTTCAAGGGAAAGCTTAAGACCGGTTCCGATATCACTCGCCACCGATATTATCCATGGCTGGGAACCAAATTCCGGTCACTGGGTTCGTAGTACAGCGCGCTAAATATCGCGTGATCGGTACCGCATATGTATTCCATATGCTGGCAGTACGAGTGGGTATAATCACAGCATGTCTAGGTACTCCCAAAGTATGTCTCTATAGGCATATGGCGCATGGAAATGCCTGGATGAATTGCACCTTACAAGTGTACTTTTTAAAAAAATGAATATTATTCGGACAGTTTGTGTAGGTATGATCACCACAGTACGTAGGTATGCTGGCAGTATGCGTAGGCATGCTACACCCCTCAGGCTAAGCAGCCGAAAGCAGACTTAAAAACTTGAGTAACAACTTAAACAAAAACTGGAGATTCTGCATGAGCGCGCACACACCCACACACGCGCAGACGCACACAAGTGAACCTATTCGCAAATTTACACCCAAACAAAAGATAAAGATCCCCTCCCTATTGCCTTCAACTCTTGGGGCAAGTGCTGTTAGTGAGCACCTCTTAGGGCCGGCACAGCACAAGAAGTGCTTTTTATGTTTAGTTGGTTGCCCTTCTCCCGCACCTCTGATTAGCACGGTCGGCTTCATACGATGGGAAAGAGGTTGAACATGCATCCATCAAGTTCAACATACGATGGGAAAGAGGTTGAACATGCATCCATCAAGTTCAACATACGAGGGGATGAGGGTGGGTAGCCACGACCACGCCTGGCCGCCTTTGTCTCACCAGTGCTGATGTTTACAACATCACACCTGGTACTCGTTTAATTAGGGCTGAGTCGACCTAGCGGGGGCACAGGACTGGTTCATATAATCGTCACCGATGTTGGCCGTGAGTAGGAATTGAACTCTGCCCGCTGGGATCATAGCGCAGCGCACCAACCACTGTACCATCCACACAACCACACGTACACACACGTGGGCGAGAGATAAACTTTTGTCAACACCTGGCGATGCTGGATGCAATCTCCAGCGAAACTTCATTTCAAATTGTCAACACTTTGCTTGCTGTTCAACATGGCTCCTCCGGTTTGCTGAAACACCAAATCAATAGGAACATTTGACCACGCGGAAACCCAATTTGATTGGCTGTCAGGTGGTGGAGGGTTACAGATTCAAAATAAATGCATAACAGCTACATAATCTAACCCAAAATAAACCAATTGTGTGCCATGAAATTGGCCGTCAAAGTCTACGTGTGAGATTTACCCACATGCTCACTACACAAACGCAAAGAAAAAGATTCCCCAGGTTACAACCTTAACAGACTGTTGGGGAAAGGATAATTTTGACAGGACCTTCACGTTGCTGGCCGTTTGACATTTTGGGCCCGTGCTCAGCAATTGTGCTTAGAAAAAGTAATAAATGGACGTGGGAAAAACACGTCCAAAGTTATAAGCGGCGCAGTGCGTCGGGTCATCGATGTGCGCCACTCTCCGCTCCCCCCAGGCCGACAGCCCAGCGTTCCCAGCAGTTTCCCCGACGCTTCACGGTACAAAAATGTCATTACCTTTTACTTATTATTATTATTACCGCGCGTAAGCAAAAAGTCTTTTGCAATCGACCTTTTAACAACGTCAATCAAACAGAGGAGCTGACGCGAAAATGGACTGCACCAGTGGGGCGGCTCTCACTTGTCACTGGGGCCAGAGGCGTCCTTTTAGTCACCCTCCACGTGGCTCGTTAATTACGTTGCACGATGAATTAGCGCTCGACGCGCGCGCAGCCTGACGTGGACAACAATGCGCCCTGCCCTGCGGCGATCTAGCCAATCTGTACCACAATGAGCAAACTTACCAACATACAAGTACACGCACATGCGAAATGAAGATCCCCCGCGTAGGCTACAAAGACTGTTGGGGCAAGTGCTGTTCGTGAGCACCTAAGAAGGCCGCCGTGGCGCACGAGGAGGTGGTGCCGGGCGTAGCCAGCACCACGCCTGGCTGCCTTTGTCTCCCCGGTGCCGACATTTGCA
This sequence comes from Lampetra fluviatilis, assembly GCF_964198595.1. Lineage (NCBI taxonomy): Eukaryota > Metazoa > Chordata > Hyperoartia > Petromyzontiformes > Petromyzontidae > Lampetra > Lampetra fluviatilis. The sequence goes on along the minus strand of NC_136291.1, from coordinate 909,727 downwards.
AACCGCACAGCGTGCTCATTTTAAGTTCAGTCGACGTTCGGGATGTGCCCAAGACCGGTTCAGATGTTCAACCACTGACGTTGGCTGCGAGCAGGAATCGAACGCAGAGCGAAACGCACTCACGGCTGCTCCATGGCTCCCCACACACACGCACACACAAAGCAGCTCGCACAAACGTGTAGGCCTGCATTTTTGTGCGAGTCTGTAAGGGCAAGAAGTACGATGTCTGGTAAGCTTAACCAACTATTTTTCTTCACCCCCTTTTTAATAACCTCTCTCACAAATCTTCCGCCACACCCCTGGCGGAGGAACACATCACCGACGGACGCATCCATTTACAGCAGTGGGGTTCGACAAAGCCTTGCGCACATTCCACCCCCCGCTGTTTGCAAAACCCATGTCGCCGACCACACGGACAACCCCACGTCTTTCCAGCACAGGGCGCTTCAACGGCTAGGATCAGTCGAGAGCCGAGGGGCTCGCGGGTGTGGGGCGGCGCTCCTTTCATTCGCGACGTCTGAACGTGCGGGGGGGGGGGGCGGGAAGACTCGATGCTCGTCTCACAGGAGCCGCGTGCGTGCTCCGGGCTCCCGTTTCGAGGCGCCGATCGTGCCCTCGCTGCCCCAATGGTGAAGGGAAAAAGGGTCTTCAAAATATTGGTTTTAGGATAACTGGGTCCACCACCCCCCCTACCCCTTCTGCCTCCAGACGCCCTTTAAAAATAAATACGCCGAGCCAAAGAAAGCGCGAGAGACGCTCCCTTCCCTGCATAGCTTTGGTGAGTAAACGAGGGTGGCCACGGTTTTGCAGACGGCTGTGTGTCAGGTGTGTGGCCAAGCCCATGTTTAAACTCTGTCACCTCGTGGTCCTCGATCACCGCTTCCTTCAGAACACAGTGGGTGCACAGGAACGGTGTGGGTTCATCGCTGGATGCAGTGGCTCACCGGTATGAATCCAGTAAATCGCTCAGATTTGTGAAAGTCTCAAATCCGCCAGGCTATGAGGTGGCCAGGAGATGGCAGCTCAGCAAGACCTGCTCCATTTCAGTTCAGGTTTTGCAAGTGGCAGGGCGCGCGCAGGGAGAGCGAGGGGGGTGTGTCGCATGCGTGCAGGGTGCACGCAGGGTGAACGCAACGCGTGACCAGCGTGTGCGCGTGGCGCGTACGCAGCGGGGCGCTCGTTACCGCGTGCTCGGCTCCCAGCAGCGGGCGCAGCAGCTCCAGCAGGGCGGAGAGCAGCGCGGTCGTGTGCTCCGCCAGCGCCGGCGCCTCCCGCGTCGCGGCCAGCGCCACGCCGCGCACCACCCCGAACAGAGCGTGGGGGTGCTTCCGCAGGGCGCTGCGTGGGGAGCGGGAGGACACAATCACACAGACACGTGGACAGATGCAAAAATACAAAAGATCCCCCTTATAGCCTTTAACCGACCGGGGCAAGGTGCTGTTACAGAGGAGCACAGATGAAGATCGGCACGACACACGAGACGGTGGGTGGCCAGACAGACAGATACCCATAACAGCAGCAGCAGCTGCCATTTGCCACTAAGCGAGTGACGTCACCACAGCGCTTGTGCCACACTCGGTAGACTTTGAGGTTACAAAGAGTTGAAGGACCACTGGCAGGAGAACATGCGCTGCACTCGTTAGAAATAAACCAAGACACGCCACCGCGGTGCAGCAAATCAAGACGGAGGTCTGCCTCAGGCAACTGGCGAGCGGCACGATACGGCAATTTGGCGGGGCCATACAGATGGGAGCGCAATGTGGGTGGACGGCATCAAGAATGGCATTGAGGAATGCAGCAGCAGCAGAAGCTACAACAGCTGCAGCAGCAGAAGCTACAGCAGCTGCAGTAGCAGAAGCTACAGCAGCTGCAGCAGCAGAAGCTACAGCAGCTGCAGAAGCAGCAGCAGCTGCAGAAGCAGAAGCTACAACAGCTGCAGCAGCAGAAGCTACAGCAGCTGCAGTAGCAGAGGCTACAACAGCTGCAGCAGCAGAAGCTACAGCAGCTGCAGAAGCAGCAGCAGCTGCAGAAGCAGCAGCAGCTGCAGAAGCAGCAGCATCAGCAGCTGCAGATGAAGCTGCAGCAGCAGCAGCAGAATCCACAGCGGGATGATGAGAGGACACGTGGCAAACCCATCAGCTGAGCTCAGGAATGGGGAGCGACGGGTTTGCGCCGGTCTGCTTTGTTTCAATGCCGACGCACAAAGAGCCGGCTCTCGTCTGTGTCTTTAAATAGCAACTAGAAAACGCGAAATGAAAATCAGTATATTTCTAATCTCCCATGAAGAGGATTAATTAATAAAAATGATGAAAAATTCGGCCTGTGTTTATTATACAAGTAGATTTGGATTTAAGGACGTGTTGTGAATTAAAGCCAAGACGTTTAACTAATGTTTGGTAAACATCATTCAGTGAGATGAGTGCAAACAACCGCTGATCACGGCCATCGTGTTAAGCGTCCTTGTTGTGGCATCGCGCTCCCTTCATGCCGGGGAACCCAGCCGAACCCGCCGTCATGTTTCCACACGACGGTTTGCACAATTGATCATCCCGTGTTCTCGACAAATAAAGCAGCCGTGACTATTTTTGGGGCTATTATTTGTGGAACCGTTTGCCTGGCTGGGGCAAACCCACCAGGTTTCTCTGCACACAGACGATTTTCCCCCGGGAGGCTGCAGCAGGAGTGCAAAAGTAAATGAGGCATGGCCAACGGGGTGTGGCGAGACGTGCAGGTGATGAATGCTCAGGGATGGGTCACGGAGTTCGGGGCCACTCCTGCCGATCACGAGATAAAAAACGCCGCCGCCCATCGGGGCCGTGAGTGGCCCCACACCCAGCTGCTGCTGATGCTGCCGCCCAGAGATCCCCCGCCGCCCCCCACTCCACTCAGCCACAGGTAACAAGCTCCCCGCACCCCCTCCCCTTGCCAGCCCTGCCCAACCCACCTCGGGCAGTGGGCCATATTATTTGTAGCCATTACACAGCTCACTCCCTTATTCCCTTCCCTCCCCTCCCCTCCCAGTATCCATCCTATCCCTCCATCTCCTCTTCCCTCTTCACTCCCTCCCTTCCTTGCCCTCCATTCTCTCCCACCCACGCTCACAGAGCTCCATCGCTCCGTCCCCCGCAGCTCCACCCGACAATTATGGCTGCTGCACTGTGCTTGGAGCAGTCAAGCAATGTTTTACTACTTTAATTATTCAGCCACTGTTTGTGTTTGCACTGCGCAGGGCATCCTGTTACTCAAAATGCCCTTCGTGCTTCGCCCTCTGCATCGCACTATCCAATCGCTGCACCTTCCCCGGAATTTCACATTCCCGCGGCTGCTGCCGCCACCATTGCTGCCACTTCTGCTGGTGCTGTTTTGCGCCATCGTCAAGCAAGGCTGCGCCAACGTCACCACCAACGCAGGGCTTTTCTGGCGGCAGGCGCGTGCACACGAATCCCTGGAGCTTCACATAGAGTGGAATAATGGGGCGGCTCTCATCCAACAGTGGACTGATCATCGCTGGTGTTGGGGACGATGACCTCATGAAGGTACAAATGATGGGAGAAAAGGTTCTAACAGGTGATAAAAAAAATCCGTCAACATTTTTTTTTTAAATCAATACAAATGTTTTGTACTACCCAGGATTCACAAGCGAACGCCAACTTTAGATGGCTCCATCACCGAAGTTCCCGCCACCCTGATAATGCGTGCAGGCCCTTGTGTGATAATCCTACGGGGGACCCCATGCTCTGCGCGTGTCTGGAACGTGTCCCCAAAAACTGTGCGCCAGTGTCTGGCTTCAACATCTGATGGGCAAAACTGGACGCACGAGCCTCTGTGAACCCAACGCCTTCGCGTTTGTCAGTGTGTCACAGAGGGGCGTCCGTTTGTAATGTTAGGATGATGGGGGGGGGGGGATTAGTCACATGATGACGGCGCGCTACCCACGCCCATCCCAAAGACCCAGGGTTCACCCACGTCGCACATCGAGCACGTACCTCCCAGCTCTGATATTTACAGAGGCACGTTCAGCCCACCACCTTCAAACACTTACACAATGATCTAAGCCAGCTGAACGTTCGCACGGATGTCATTTAAAGTTTAAACTAACGTGCAAATGTCACCGATGTTGAGGCTGGGCTGGTGGCGTCGCGGACCATGGGGTGGGTACTGATAGATGCCGGCTGGCACGAGAATCATCGGCAGCCCGGCGGGCACCCAACGTTACAGGTCCCCGCACAAATCTCCAATTCGCTCTGCGACGTATTTTTTCGGGTCGTTATCGCGTGCAGTTTGGCGTGACGCGCTGGGAGTGCAACGAAGGACACGGTGCCAGAGAACGCGCCGCACGTCTCCAGCGCACATCGAAGAGCTACCCAGCACAACCACAAAAATCCACGCAGTGGTACATCTCTGATTACACGGCAAATCCTGCCATTATGTGCCACGCTGGTCCTCCAGGCCTGGGGCACACCTGCGTGACGCTATCAGCCGCATCTGCGTCTCCTAGCCCATCCCGGCCGCTCACAATTACCCTCCCAGCCCCCCACCCACCCCCGTCCCCACTCTCCATGCCCGGCAGCCCAGCTCGCTCAAACCAACCCACGGCTGGGGGCTACGAAGACAATCTCCCCAAACCGCCCAGTCGGGCGGGTGCCGCCGTAATCCACGTTGACGCGTCCGTGTGGAGCATATTAGGAAAATCTCTTTGATTAAAATTTCACCTGGCTGCCCCGTGAGGAGGCAGCGGCTGAGAGTGCGACCAGGTCGGGCCGTCTGCAGTCTGTAATTATCGCAGGCTCCCTCCCACTCCCTGCCCGGGGAGCAAGCTGTGCGGCTGCGTAGCGGTGAATGCGCAACGTGCAAAGTGCTCACAGGGTGCATGGAGGGCGCCGTGTGCTCTTGCTAACACTCCATTCCCTGCTGCCGAAGGCGGCAACGTTTGTACGTCCACGTGGGTGGATGGGGTTGGGGAGTAGCACTGCTCGTGGCGGCGGCGGGCGGCAGCACCGCCAAGCGGTGCCGGAGTTTGAGAGCGGCGCCCGCGGTGGCACCGCCGGACGGCGCACAGCCCAAGACGGCGCACGCGCGAGAAACCCTAACCCTGCTCGCCCATTAGAGAACCCCAGCGGGTTTTTTCTTCGGAGTCGCGTTGTTTACATACAAAACAGCGGCCCTGCCGGCGACCGCCCCGCACCTGCGGATTACCATTCTGCCGACGCAAGCGCGAGTTGGCTTTGCCCTACGCCACCCCCCCTTCGCGACGAAGCCACCGGGGCGTGCTGACACGCACCGCCACGTACACGGCTCGAGGCTGCCGCCCACCCTGGCCACCCGCCCACCCTCCTTCCCGACCACCAACCCGCCCCCACGGTACGCGAATTTTTGAAACCAAGCACACATTTTGGAATTCTATTTTGCAACATGTGTTGGCAGTGCTGTACGAGCACAGACCAAGAACATTCTTACTTTCGTCATTTACCCTGCCCATAATCAAAACAATATATTCTGACGCAAACAATTGGGGGAATTTCCTGAACATCGTAGAAATAGTTATTTCATTAACCTTGGCAGAATGCCGCCCTGAAATAATCTACACTTCTCCAGCGGTCGCATGTACAAAGTCTGTACAAGCAGTAACGTATGCTTGCTCACAGCAAGATGATTTATTTGTGCGAGAACTTGTAAAATGGAGCATCATAGACATTATCAAGCCGGGTCTCTTAAATGCAGTGCTGCACTCTTGGGTTATATTTTTCTTCGCTGCATTGCTACGTATAATAATATATTTATTTGTATCTAGCGCAGTCATTCATGCAAATTGCATCTCAAAACGCAGTACAACTCGTCACGTACCAGAAGCACAAAAACCAGACAAGTGGGAAGGCAGTCAGAACCAGTGCCAAAACCTGCCCAAGCTCTGTGATCCTATATTTGAATATTTAGCCTTTTTTGTCAGATGTTGCACAAAACCTCAAAAGTGCACGACAATCCAAGTCCCTGCCAGTGCTTTGTGGGTTAAGCGTCGCTCGTCGCGGCGCACATAAGCGTGATGTCATCCGCCAGCTCCGCGGCGCAGCATCGCGGAGCACTCCCACCGCCCCACCCCCCCCAACCCCCCCCCCCACGTGTGCTCAGCGTCGCAGCGACGCGACCCTCGCATATCGGATTGCAGCCGAGATCAGCGCTCGCGCTGCCTCCCGGCAAAGTGCCCGAGCATCTTAACGACGCCCTCCCCCCCAGCGGTCGTCATTCAACCAACCAGGCCGGCACCCCCCGCCGTGCGGCAGCAGCACTCACGGCTCGCTTACTTAGCAGACGTGGCCCCGGGCCTCCTGACCCCTGCTATTAACCCGTTCGTCCCCGTGCCCTCCTCTGTTTAATGGCAATTTACACCCCCCCCCTCCAAATTGCTTAAGCGCTGCTGCTTGTTCTCCGGGCTCATCCCTCCGCTCGAGGTTCCTGCTTAACGCTCGGCATTCACGTGCTCCCTGGCTCCCTGCTTTTACACTCGCAACGCGCAACCTCTCGTGCCCTGCTGTGTGTCCGCTACACCTTGACACTGCAAAACCTTAACCTTTAGCCTCAACACTTAATTTTATGGTGAAGTACACTAAATAATTTATGGAAAGATAAAGCTGTGAATGCAAACTCTCCACAGGAAAGACTTTTACGTAGTTTCACCACCTCCGATTAGTACGGTTGGCTACGTACGGTGCGAAACAAGTTCAATACACATACGTCACAAAAGAGTTGCCGCAAAAAATAGCATGGGTCACTCTCGGATGCAAACCAAGCGTCTGTTTAAGAAGCACACTGGACAAAACGGACGCGATGCATAATCCCACAAATCACAGCGCACGTCATGCCAGCCAGCCCGGCCCCACGAAAGCCGCCGATCTCCTCCTTTCCAAAGTCCCAACGCGACCCAGGGGCCAGGCGGCGGCCTCACCTCCCCACGCACCACGACGACGCCCTCACGGCACCCACCAGCGGACGTGGTAGAGGCCGTAGCTGTGCTCGGCGAGCAGCGCGAGGGCCCGCAGGCCGCATAGCAGGCCGCGGCCGGCGGGCTCTCCGCCGCGGCCCAGCAGCTCCAGCAGCGCGTCGCAAGCCGGGGCCAACGCGTCGCGGCAGGGCACGTTGTTGTTAGCGGCGAGGAGGAGGAGGAGCGGAGAGTCCTGGCTCGCGGCTGAGCCTTCACCCGAGACGCTCGGGCAAAGGCTGATGTCCTGGGGGGGAAGTGGTGGCGATAAAAGACAAAAACAATGATCGCAATGATGGCGGCGACGACGGTGAGAAATGTCTCGTGAAAACGACGGTAACAATAACGCCGATGGCGACGATGTTGAAAAGCACACCATGACTCGGGTAGGATTCGTGGATTGCGACTGATGGTTTGTGCAAAGGGAATCGTGACACCGCACCTACGGGGGTGGTGCCTGTAAAGAGGCAGCACAGCAAATATGTCACCCGCCTTAACCACACAGTATATCAGCGTTCTTCCTTGGCGCGTGTGGGTTCTGTCCGGCACTCTGGTTTTCTCGCACAAGCGTAAATGGCCAAACGGCAAGGCTCATTTCTGAACGAGACCTCTTGACACTCGGCAAAGATGTTGCTTAGAAAAAAAATAACCACTCTCTCCGAGGCTTCTGCGGCCACCCCACAGATCCGTATCACATGCACTTCATATGCTTTTTACTACTATTATACCGTTGTTGCGATTCATTGTTATTTCAAAGCCTTCCATAATGAGGCAATTGCTGAAGAGAACCAGGAAGCTACGATACAATGGAGCAGCTTTATGGCAAATCATCGCTGGCGATCTTCACCAACCACAAATATCACTTCGCATGCCTCGCATCACTATGAAGTACACATTTGTTCGGGGCATAGAGATGCAACGATGCATAGACCTAAATCAATTCTTCACGCATCGGATCGCATGTGTACGGATTAATGTTTTGTACTCGTGTGTGTTGTATGCAAATGGTTTCATGTGGGAGCAGCACCAGCGGCACCACCAGCAGCAGCAGCAGGCATGACCACGAGCGAGCGATACCTGATCGCACAGCGACTGCAGGATGGAGGAAACGCAGTCCTGCGCCTGCTGCTGGTGCACGGAACCGTCGACTGGCGCCCGTAGGATGGCGAGCATTGCGGGTAGCACCTCGGTCAGACGCTCGTCCCCCTTCACGCTCCCCGACACGATGCTGCGGGACCCCGCAGGGTGGCACAATGGGGGGAAATGTAACGACAACGCGCCCATCCATCGAGTCCATTTCATCATTGGGCTCACTTAACCCCTACGGCTACTCGGCACTATATTCACGACAATGCTAACGGGTATACCCGCCGTAACTTGCGAGGTTCGATCAATTCCCACAAGTGCTCTACCACCTTGCACCTGTGTTTACAAGAACAACGCCAATGAAGACGAGGCCGTGTTGGTAGTACTCGAGCTGGTGTAGGAAATTCCACATTCCGACAATGAGCAGCAGTGACCCTCCATTGTAACAATGCTGCCCACTACCCACCAAGTGGGATCAATCTTCGTCACTCCACATGGATGACAATGATCGGTGGGGATTGACCACAAACCGGATTTTACAAACTCGTGAAGCTTCGGACTGGGAATCGAGCGATCTTACTACAGGCGGCCAGATGGGCCGGAACTTTTTTTTTTACTCCAAATGAAAGTCACTTCCTGCTACGCATACCTGGTTGATCTGACAGATTGCTTACCTGGAACTGCACAGAAACTTTTACAAATGCAAATCATCGAGCAGGCGCAGTGGGAGTGGGAGTGGAGGGGCACCTGAGGAATGCTGCCTTGCAGGACGCGTGTGCTACCAGTGCATCCAGGAAGCCGAGAACGCGAGCGATCAGCGGCGAGCACAGACAACCCACGCTCTCACTGCAAAGACAACGTGCACACACAGACAAAGATCCCCCCGGTAGCCTTCACAGAATGCTGGAGCAAGTGCTGTAAGCGAGTAGCACTGGGGGTGGTGTGGTCAGCAACAAGCCCCAGCAGCCATCGTCTCCCCAGTGGTGATGTTCACACGCAGCACCGGGAACTCATTTAAGGCTCAGTCGACCTAGGGGAGTGGGGTAAAGTTTTTAGGTTTTAGAGGAGAGCCTATGGCTAATGTAAATGGGTTCGAGCGGATAACAAGACGAGGGAGTTCAAATTCTGGGTCAGAGAGCAGGATGGTTCGGCATTGGGTTTTTACCTTAAGACGTTTTCAGGCAACAAGGAGTGTTCATAAAAAAATGGGAGGCCGTAGAGATGGAAACAGATGGCGATTAGTCCCCTTGCTGGAGTGCTTCTCCTGGCGAGGCAGGGTACGGCTCCACATCCTCGACGCCCACATGAAGGGAGTTTTACAACTATTGTGCGGCGATCCACCAACCGTCGCTGCTGCCTTCACAGCGCTGGGTCACATGCAGCAGCAGCGCCCAGCAGTGAGCAATAGTATTGGGGATGGGTGCTAGAGATTCCACCGCGGAGTAAACGGCAGCGTCGGGAGTCAGGCTCCGGCCGTACCTGGCGGTGAGCTGAGAGTGCAGCAGCTGCAGTGCTGCTCGCAGCACCATGAGCGCTGGCACCGCGGCCAGGTCGGCCAGCTGCACGGCCACGCGGCGCAGCAGCATCTGCAGCGGCTGGCAGCCGGTGGCCGCCTGTACCGACATCAGCTCGGCCAGCGTGTCTGCCTGCGCCCGCAGGTGCAGGCTCCACAGCTTGCGCGTGTTCAGCGCCGTCGTCACATCCTGCGCCGACAGGGGCTGCGTAGCGGAGACGGGAAGAGGGACGCGGTCATTCGCCAGTGCAGGGCGGCACACCGTATAGCGGTGGCGTCATAATGGGGCCTGTGCCAGACTAGGTACACTTCAACTGGAGTGACTGCAACAAGAGCAGCAGCAGCAACAGCAGCAGCAGCCATTCACCACCGAGTGGCAGTGATGTCACCACGTTGCTCGTGCCCGGCTAGGTACCCATCAGTCAGTCACAACAACAGCAGCAGCAGCCATTAGCACTGAATGGTGGCGACGTCACCACGGTGCTTGTGCCAGGCTGGGTGTATCTTGGCCACGTGGAGAATGGTGGGGGCTCGCTGGCAGAAGGTCATGGGAATGTAGTCACAAGCACAGCCGTTCGTGCGGAACAGCACAAAGCAGCGCAGCCTCAGGTACCCTCACAGGAGGAAGTAAACCAAATGAGCCAGTGGCTCTTATTCTGCGGACAGATCTATAGCCTGCGTGTTCTGGCCTTCAATAAATACAACTTCCATCGTTAGAGTTCAAACTTTAAAGAGCACAATTTAGTGATCTTACTGCAGGGACGCGTTAGAAAGTACCGAAAACTCACAAGCGTGACGTCACAGATTTTATGGCGTTATTGTTCTCATTAACCAAGCTTCAAACTTGTGCAGGACATCCCGCGACGCACAGGGCTAGGTAAAAGGCACGTCAAGGCGCATCCATTCCTCGATCAACATCGATTTCGACACTTGCATACTCGGAGGTGATTCACGGTTCTGTCTCTCCAACAGACATCTACAAATTGATCAGCGAACCTGCTACGGGCCAGTTAGCGAGATGCTATGGAATGCGAAGACAAGAGAGTTTGGGCAGGACGTGTGGCTGGAAGGAATGACGGCCGTGGGCGTGCGAGTGCAAGTGTGCGGTAGTGGAGCGGACCTCGCTTGCGGAAATAGTCAAATGAAGGAAAGGCACCCGGGAGAGGGGGCGTCCACCAGGGAGATGGAGCAATGAAATCGGCTCGTGTGCAGGCTCGCGGTGGAACATTGTGCATCGCGAGACCGTGACAGAGGGCAACAACATGTGGAGGCCTTCATCCAGCAGTGGACAGATCATAGCCGATGACGATACATTATATGAAGCTCTGTCGTTCTGTTTAGTGAACTTGCTACAAGAGCAAGTGAGAGAGATCAGACAGAATGTAAAATTAACAATAAAAAATATATTTTTAAAATCATAATCGCAACCCCGAATCTTGACAATTAATCAAACCTCCAGACCCGCCCGCCTTGGTGAAAGGCGCTTTACAAACACAAAATAGAATAGAACGGTGACACACCGGTTGGGTATGCACGAGATCTGAGATAAGAGAAATTGGCTTTGTTGGGCTGCATCTTCCTCCTTTAAGCCCAAGTGTAAGCAGCGAACACACCCAAAAGGCGTAAATAAAAACACAACCACACCTACCGGCACGGCCACATACCTGAGCGCACGACTACTCTATTCATACATCATCACCGTTGTTATTTTAGCGCTCTACTTGTAGAGAGTAGTCTATAGAAAGGGACAGCTCAACTAAAATGCAACTGCCAGACTTGTCACCCGAACCTCTGCAGGAGTCCACATCATCCCGAGACTCTGATGCCCCCACTGGCTCCCAATCCATTCCTGCACCGACCGCAAGATCTCACTCACAAGTCCATCAAGAACCTCCATGAACTTGCTCCCCACCTCCCCCCTCCACTCCCGTCTTCCTATCACTCCCCTCTCACCTCCATCTGCTCCCCCCCCCCCTCCATGCAATCTCCGTTCTGTCAAAGCCCTTTGGTCAGTGCAAGATCACTTTATTCTCCTCGGCTGCTCCCACAGCATGGAAATTCCATCCCCCCTGGAAACGGCACTGTTGACTCCCTGTCCCAGTTCAAGTCGAGGCTCAAGACCTTCCCCTTTTTCCTCGGTCTACTGCTGCCTACACTTTTCTCGCTGTCGCGTAAACATGCCCACTGTTGATGCGGTCGCATCTTAAGACGATCCGTAAATCTACACTGCATTGTTACCCAGGCCCACGATTTGTAAACTCCTGCACCAGTCGCTACACAGTGCACAGTGGTACCACATCCCCTCATGGGCAGAGATCACGTGGCCAGGCCAGGGGCACGTGTCCTCACCAAACGCCGCACACCTGAGCGGGGGTTTTGCTTGGATCTGAGTTTGAAACCCACTTGCCGCCCAACATGAAAAGCGACCTTGGGCAGGCAGACGTGGGTAGGGAGGGAGGAGGGAGACCGCCGTGCGAGGGGCACGGCGGTGTTGACGCGGACGGTTGGAGGCCAATGCAAACCGGTCCATCTGGACACGACCAGACCCAACGCAGGTGGGACGAGCACGGCCGGAGAGGACCTCGCGCTCACCGCCACTGCGGGCCAAGAAGGCGCCGGGGGCCGATAGAGCGTCGCCACCTTTGAAGTGTAACGCCACGTGGTCGCCGAGCGTAGGCACAACATGTCAAGCTGCCAGCAACAAACAGCACGATAAAAAATTGCCGGAGATAACAATCAAACAAATTTCTGGAATTGATGAAGGAAATGGCTTGGGGGGGAAAAAAGGTGATGGGCGGGGAATTCAAAGTCAAACATATCTGAAGTAGAATATCTTCACCATATCAGCAGAGTGGAAAACTACATGTAAACACGTTGTCATGAGCGGTGGATTATTATGCAACTAACAAAAAATAAAATCCGGACGTTTAGTGTCCCAGGAAATTTTTCATATTTCCTAGGACAGCAGCTGCCTAAAGGGCAAGACGACAATCCAGAGAAAACCAGGACAGGTGGTGACTCGAGACCGAGGGACGGACCACCATCAACAACTATGCCCTTGTGCTCTCTCGCCCCACGCAAGGCAGCTTACATGGGGAGCGAACGCACGAGCGGCGACAGATAATAATCCCTGCACGAGGTCACCCAACAGACCCCTGGTGGACACCGGCCATTGTCGCCGACGGTTTGAGTGAGAACGGGGAGCGCGCCGAACAATGTCACGACAGATTACGGCGGCGGCGCGGCCGTGTCGAGTCACTTATCATCGGGCTCCAGGGTCGGCGACCGCGATTGAAGAATATTAATTCCCATGAGCCCCAGCGAGACACGCGGTCTTAGCCTGCAAGTCCTGACATGCACGCGCGGGGGAGAATATAATAAAGAAGTCAATTCACCGAGTCTGGCTGGCTCTTGGCAGCCTTCCCTCTACCAGAGCAAGCTCGCATTGTCCTTCCCCGAAGCCAATTGATAAATAGAAATTCAAGCCCTTATTTTTAGTTTTTAAGGTCTGATGAAAAAAAGTATTTGATTTCGATGAAGCTGCAGCATTCATCGCATCTGCTCCCCACGCCCCTGCACGCGTGCGGGCGGCGATAGTGGGACTCGATAGTGGGTCTCGATAGTGGGACTCGATAGTGGGACTCGATAGTGGGTCTCGATAGTGGGACTCGATAGTGGGACTCGATAGTGGGTCTTGATAGTGGGACTCGATAGCGGGACTCGATAGCGGGACTCGATAGTGGGACTCGATAGTGGGACTCGATAGTGGGTCTCGATAGTGGGTCTCGATAGTGGGTCTCGATAGTGGGACTCGATAGTGGGTCTCGATAGTGGGACTCGATAGTGGGTCTCGATAGTGGGTCTCGATAGTGGGTCTCGATAGTGGGACTCGATAGTGGGTCTCGATAGTGGGTCTCGATAGTGGGACTCGATAGTGGGTCTCGATAGTGGGTCTCGATAGTGGGACTCGATAGTGGGACTCGATAGTGGGACTCGATAGTGGGTCTCGATAGTGGGACTCGATAGTGGGACTCGATAGTGGGACTCGATAGTGGGTCTCGATAGTGGGACTCGATAGTGGGACTCGATAGTGGGACTCGATAGTGGGACTCGATAGTGGGTCTCGATAGTGGGACTCGATAGTGGGTCTCGATAGTGGGACTCGATAGTGGGACTCGATAGTGGGACTCGATAGTGGGACTCGATAGTGGGTCTCGATAGTGGGTCTCGATAGTGGGACTCGATAGTGGGACTCGATAGTGGGACTCGATAGTGGGTCTCGATAGTGGGACTCGATAGTGGGACTCGATAGTGGGTCTCAATAGTGGGACTCGATAGTGGGACTCGATAGTGGGACTCGATAGTGGGTCTCGATAGTGGGTCTCGATAGTGGGACTCGATAGTGGGACTCGATAGTGGGACTCGATAGTGGGTCTCGATAGTGGGACTCGATAGTGGGACTCGATAGTGGGACTCGATAGTGGGACTCGATAGTGGGTCTCGATAGTGGGACTCGATAGTGGGACTCGATAGTGGGACTCGATAGTGGGTCTCGATAGTGGGACTCGATAGTGGGTCTCGATAGTGGGACTCGATAGTGGGACTCGATAGTGGGACTCGATAGTGGGACTCGATAGTGGGTCTCGATAGTGGCTCTCGATAGTGGGACTCGATAGTGGGACTCGATAGTGGGACTCGATAGTGGGACTCGATAGTGGGACTCGATAGTGGGACTCGATAGTGGGACTCGATAGTGGGACTCGATAGTGGGACTCGATAGTGGGACTCGATAGTGGGTCTCGATAGTGGGACTCGATAGTGGGACTCGATAGTGAGTCTAGCACAACAATCTCACCGAGTGGGACGGCGCATGCTAATTATTAGGGCTGGTTGTATTCGGCTGCGGTGAGAAGGGCAAATTATTAGGATTCAGTGGAAAAATTGGCCAAACTTTATGGGTTGGGGGGGGGTTCAGAAGTTTGTTGGTGGAGAGTTCTGCATATGACTTTTACGAGCAGAAGAACTGCATTCCCGAGGCATCGCGCAGCCTCGCGGAGTTAATCCGAGGGGGGGCGGGGCAGGGGGCGGGGGGGCCTCCCGGAGTCGAAGCTTTTTTGGTGGGGGCTGCAGCTGCACGTCAAATTACACACGGGAGAGATGGGCGTTCACGAGCGGGGCTTCGACGCAACCGCGCACGCGAACGCTCGCGCATCCCCAAGGCGCGAGCTTACGCGAAAAAACAACTTATAAAACCCGCAGGCACTAAAACCGCGTGGGGCGCTTAACTGGCCGGGAGAAGGTCCGCGCGTAAGATTTAGGAAGGGTTCAGCTCAAAAGGAGAACGATAAAACGGCGTTTGAACTTTAGAACGCATCAATAAATATCACGCTTTCCTCATTGCCAACCTCCCCGGTCGCCGCTCGCACCTGTTTGACCACGGCCGCGATTTGTTGCGGCGCTAGGCACGGTGCGTAAAAGAACAACGCGGCGCTCCACGCGGGGACCTCGACAGGCCAAAGTCCACAAAATCCCAACGACAAACCGGCCGGCTGCGAGGCGGCCGACGCGGCCGCGTGAAGATGAGCGCGGGCGATAACGCGCCGCCGCCGTGCACTTCCTCCTAAAGGTCGGGGGGGGGGGGGGATGGCTTCACCAGATCCAGGTACAGTGCGGCGCGCCCAGAGCCCCCTCCGTCCCATTTGGAACAAGACCCACGAACCGGAGCCAACGCACGCAAACAGATAAAATTCTGTTTTGATGAGGAAACATTAAACCTATTTTCATTTTGCATTCCTCTCTAGCATGACATTCTTTTGACTATCTCCCCCACCCAACCCTCCCCCCCCACTGCGTTTGTTTTGGTAACAAACACAATTACGAAAGCAGCTCAATGCTTTGTGCGAATTATTATTTTTTACAACCGAGATGAGATAAGGGTCCAAGGTGTAGGCGTGGAGACCCTCTACCCGTGGCCGGAGATTACCGGAAAAATGCAAACGCGGCCTCGCAGCTCCCGGTCGCATCAAAGCAGCGGGCACCACAGGGGCCGGCACCGACCGCGGCCCAGAGGGCACGGGGTTTTTGCTCGACCCCGGGCGACCAGCGGACGAGCGGAGGACCACGGGGGAGACGTTGGAGCGCGGCACCTCACCTCCGCGGCGTGCATGGGCAGCGGCAGGGGCAGCAGCTCGGTGAGCAGCAGCAGGCCCGAGTAGAAGCTCTCGGGCGCCGCCAAGGTGCAGTCGAGCACCTCGCGCAGCATGAGCGACCACGTGTTGGAGGCGAGCGTGTCGCCCGAGCCGGCCGCCTGCTCGCCCACGCCCTGCGTGAAGGCCAGCAGGGTGTCCACGGCCAGCGTCTGCACCTGCTGCTCCTCGGCCTCCAGCTGGCCCGACAGTGGCACCGAGCACAGCACCGTGTGCAGCGACACCAGCGCCGCCGGCAGCCGCGAGTCGCGCAGCTCGAAGCCGCCACCTGCGCCGGGGACACGTCGTAAAGTTCGCAATGGTCAAACCGGTCACGTGGCTCGGAGAACACCGGCCTCCCGCGTGTACAGGGTATGGCACCTCAACCTCGGCCAAACTGTTCTCACGGGGCTTCCAAAAAGTATGTATATTGAACTTCTTTCGCACCGTGCTAATAGGAGGTGCGGGGGAAGGGCAACAAACTAAAACACAAAAAGCAGTTCTCAAGAAATGTGTTCTCAATCTAAATTGAAAAGTGCATAGCTCCAGTGGCTTCCTAATATCAGAAGAGCGTTCCAGACGGCCGCAGACGCGCATCTGAACGCGATTCACGACGGGGGCATAGAGCGGCATTGGGATTCTGTGCTTCGGTTTGGCGGATTGTTTGCGACACGTAGAGAAATTGTGGCCTTGTAAAACACGGTTGGAGCACGTGCTACAGTACGAGCGATCGGTTGGCTGGTGTTTGTGGATTAGGGGTAGGACGGGGGTCAGGTTGGTCAGTGTGCTCCGCCCCCTTACCCCTCCCCTACCAAGTACAGCTGTTTCACTTTTCATTTACGTGTCACCACTGCGGGGTCACTCACGCCGACAATGCAAGCCACGCAGGTGTTCTCCGTCATGGCAAAGAAAAAGCAGAGCGCTTTGCCAGAGCGTTAATGCGAGATGCGACCACAATATCCAGTGATGGCGCAGTGGTTTGTGCACTGCACAATGAACCAATGGTTCAACTCCTGGCCATGACTAACAACAGTGGCAAGCAGTAACCGAACCGGTCCTGAGCACGCCACCTTCACCAACCTGCACTGACCAGCATGGTGAAATACGGTCAACGAACCCTCATGACCGACACCGCACGAGAAGGCCGATAACATCCCATAGTGGGCCGACACAGTGGCTGTAAACGGAACTCTCTCGTCGTTACGGTTCTAGACCGTGCGACATGAGCCATCCCCGCTAGCCATCCCCGTCGACCCAGCGCCAGGCGCGGTACCTTGCGGCCCGCCGCCCAGCAGCTCGGCCAGCATGGCCTGCAGCAGCGAGAGGGCGCACGTGGCGATGGAGAGCACCAGGCTGCGCTGCAGGCTGGCCATGGCGCCGGCGTGGTGGCGCCACGCCTGCAGCAGCACGGCGCTCAGCTTCTGCAGCACGCGGATGAAGAGGTCGAGAGCGTCGGCCGAGAAGAGCTGGATCACGGCGAGGTTCCAGCGCAGGTCCTTCTGCTGCCCTGCTGGCGCGGGCACACCCATCCACACACACGCAGACGGTCGCAAACTTAGCGCGGGATCCAAGGGCGAATAACGACAACAGCAGAGGAAAAACCAAAAGTTGGGTCAAAGGTTAAAAAAGCCAGTGATATCCAACTGAAAATGAGCATTGAGATAGTGGCTCACCTCCAGCTTACCAATTGGCTAGAGGTAAAATGTTCACATCGACTCCATATGAATGTGTAGAACTTCTTTCGCACCTTACGTAGCCAACCGTGCTAATGGGATTATCAACAAGTTATCGATAATCATGTTAGCAAAGTCGGATAAAAGGCAGACTTTAGAAGCGATCGTCGCACGGACCTTTGATGGGCGGGGGAGGGCAGGCGATGTGCTTGAGGACCCTCAGTGCCGTGGCCAGGCCCGGCCCCTCATGGGCAACGTGGATCGTTAGACTGTCCAGGTTCTGCAGGTCAAAGGGCACACACGCCACACGTTACCCACACAGTCCTGACAATGCTGCCCAACTCCAGCCCTTGCCACCCACTCAGCAGCGTTGGCGGCAGCGTCCGAGACGATGCACGCAACGAGTAACCTCCGTGGGAGTTCCACAAATTGCCACATTATTGGCATTTGCTATATAAATTTAAGAAAATATTATTTTAGATCGTGTGCAATGTCTGTGTTGTATATTCTGTCGTGTTAGTTTAGACTGGTTAGGTACATAAGTGGATACTTTGCAATAACTATGCCTATAATAAATAATAATGTCAAGTCACTCCCGGATGAAGGCCTCCCCAAACAGTGTCAGTCATTGGGGTTGTATGACCGTGCGTCACCACGCTGGTCAGTGCAGATTGGGAAAGGGGCCCAGGACCTTGCCAGTGATGGTAGGCGTGGCCACAAATCAAACTCAGATCGCAGTGTGATAACTACTGCACCATCACTCCACGAACAACACATAGTTGGCTACATATTTGGAGTGTTAAAGGTTTCCTCCTGTAATTATTCCTTTTAACCAGTGGTGATTACGACAGAGGTGGCGAGACGTTTTTCCACATCTGCCTGAATGTTAATTCTTTTGTGCCTGGTACCAGATCTATCTGCAGTCGAATGTATCAAGAGCTGTGCGATTAATGTAAACGCATTAGCAAACCTTAACAATTCAAAAATCACCAAAATCACCCCCTCGGCCACAACCGATAGGGCTCAAGAGGACAAGCAGGGCCGCGCCGGTGGTGTTGTGTGTTATTCTAAGTGGACGTCATTCAATCACATGGCATTGTTTGCTCGCTGAATGCGGCAAGCCACCCTAATTCCACTGTCACACGGGTCTCACGAGACAAAACAGGTTTTTCTCAGCCTCCATTTCAGGTGCGGCAGGCAGAACGAGCGGCGGGGCGACACCGCACGCGAGACTGAGCTCACATCAACCGCGCGGATTCCAGCGCGGAGGGCTGTTGGTCGCACCTGACAGTGACACTCCTGCGAAAACCCGTTTGGGCTGTCGCGGCCGGGAGCGACCCGCGCGGTCAAACGGAGCCACAGAGGTGGCGGCGGCCGGGAGTCTCAGGAAACCGATGCCGCGTCGGGAGGCTACCGACGACCGGCACCACCGAGATCCCGAGTGTGAGTCAAGGTGTCGGCCACGTGCGATTAAAACCGGGTTGCTCAAGCGCAGCAAGTCGGTGGTTTCAGCAGCCTGGACGATCACCTGTGACCGTGTAAATATGCAACTGTGAAAATTGGTTGTTTAGCGTAATTTGTCTTGATCTTGGGTTGGTTTCATGTGACAAATACGCTTTGTTGGCGACGTCATCTTTCAGGAGCCAGTCTCACACAAAGGTAGTGGTGCACTGCACATTGCTTCAACGTGCAACAACATCGCGCCAATGGAGTCCAAATGGGGGTATGCACACAAAGAGCAAGAAAATGGAGGTTTGATACTGACCTTGCTACTGGATAACTGATACAGGGACCAGGATTTGCAATGCTGAATTTTGGACAAAGCAGCCACTGATGTAAGTGTAGCAATGTGCTGTGTGTGACCAGGTGCTACTCGCCTGTTTGATGTACTCCGTGAGTGCGGGAATGGAAGATATCTCAAAGTGCAGGTCCTTCACCGGCTCCAGCCACCTGCTCAGCTCTGTGATGACCCAACAGACGTTCGCTTGCATCAGCTTGATCTCATCGTGCCCGTAGAGGCCCGACCATTATTTCACCTTTATAATCCTGGACCCACATGCCCCTTCCCCCCTACTGCCCACCTGAGCTGGGAAGATTTAGCCCCATTCTACCATGACGGCACACAGCCGTAATTATACATTCTGTACAAATCTTCTGCGCTGTGCCGAATGGGTCTCGTGGTGTTCAGGAGAGCTCTTGCTAAAAAATCAGACTACCTCGAAATATTTGTTTAACAGGTCACATGCTGCTGAATGTTGAAACTGGTCTAGGGGTTGCATGTTTAAACAAATCCTCCCGAAAAAGACGAGGCCAAAAAGCCCATTCAGCTGATGTACCAAAACATTATATTATTTTACTTTACATAGTGACACACCACCATGCACGTTTATTAATAGATGTATTATTTATTTTAAACCTCAAGTGGCGCAGATACCATCGCGCCCATCCCAGCACGCAGCCATTGTGTTGAAACCCAAGCGCATGTCGCGTCAGGCATGACAAAATCCAATCGAAGAGTGACTCAAAAGCGGCGAGATTTTAAAAACTTTCCGCATTGTTCCAACTGCCACGCTGGAAAATAGAACCGGGGCGGGGGGGGACGACCTCCGGATCAAAAGCCCAGTGCGTAGACGGTTCCACCATGGCAGCATCCTTCACGTGGGAACCCGTTCGCAAAGCGATGGTTAATCCGTACGCGAATTACAGCGAGTTTCACGCGTCTGTTGAGTGTTGACGTGGCAATATAAAAACCGCGTCGGCCCTGTCATTAAACACAAAAAAAAGTGGGGCTGTACACCCGTGTGTTTGTACAAGTTCACTTCCATCACTCAATTACGAGAGCGGGGGGTGGGCACACCTGTTTGTGGGATTCTCGGAGCCCGGGCTGGCTCGGCCACATTCTGCCGAGCCGCTGGGCTCACGCCAAAAGGTGGCGTCTCTCTGCTTTTAATCCCCGAGTGTCCCCTTCCGCTGGCATCGCGCGCCACGGTCGCGGCAGCCGTGTGGTGCGGAGAGAGCGAGGCCAGTCCCGATAGAATGCGGGGATCGTAGAGGTGCAGCGAGTTGTCAACAATCTCATTGGGAAGAGGTTGCGTTTGTTGTCGTCGTCGTCATCACCGTCAACCACGATCAATCCACTGCTGCGCGAAGGCTTCCCCAAGCAGTCTACATCTCTCGCGGCCTCGCGACGCGCATTTAGAATATTAATTTAAGTAAAATCTCAATCTTCACCTTTGCCGAGTGTAAGCAAGATTTCGACTCGCGACAGGCGAATTCCAGGAGCGAGTGGCGCTTGCACGGTGCGTGGCGAGTTTACAGCACGTATCTATATGTACACATGTCGAACTTGTTAAGCGCTGTACTTTGCCAATCTTGCTCATCGGAGGTTGCGGGGGAAGAACAACAAACTAATCACAAAAAGCAGTTAATGAGGCAAGGGGAGTGCGCAGGGGGTGCCGCGTGTGTGGCGAGCGTGCGGGCGGGCTGGGCGGACGCACCCTGCAACTTGGCGTTGCCCTCGTCTTCCTTGCACAAATGCAGCAGTGGCGTGCCGTAGTGCTCCAGCATGGCCACCTCGCTGGACAGCTGCACCGCCAGCAGCACCAGCATGCACGCGTAGTTGGACGCCACGGACTTCTTGGATTTCACCTCGCTGTGGAGGAACAAGGAAGCGACATTTGAAAGACTCCTCTTCCTACAAACCAGCCCCTTCCCCCCCCCACTTTAAAGTAAAACAATTTCTAAGATAAATCGGTGCAGGATTGAGAACGAATTGTTTGGGGAGGTCGAGGACGACTTGGCGAGGCTTTTTGCCAGCAGTGGATTGATCGTGGCTAAGGCTACGATTTGAAAGTAAAGAAAGCGTCAAACCTAATGTGGTTCCTTTAGCACCCCACTCCTTCCAAAGTAAAATTATCATTATCAGCCATCGTCAATCCACTGCTGGATGAAAGCTTTCCCAAGCTGCCACCACCTCTCACGATCCCGCAATTTAACAATCGGAGGGCCTGTAGATGAACATTTTTGTATCGCTCCATCTCTACAATGGAAGTATTCACGGATGCATTTCATTCCTTGGCTGTTGTGTACAGCCGTTTCCACAAATTCACCAATTTTATTCATATTCACGATTTCTTTGAAACACCATCACTTCTGTGCCAAATCGTAGTCTTTATCACGACTGACAATGATGCCAACGATGATCTTTGAACATGTTTCATGTAGTTATCTCATGTCTTGAGCCTACCATCTCAGTTTCCATTCAGCCAGTGGGCACTGTTGTGCTATCAAGATAAATATTAAATAAATACTGGCATCCAGTACATAAACACATATATGCTAAGAGAGTACACGGTGCGTGACAGCTGCCACGATCAGCCACTATCAGAATCCTTACAAAGCCAGTTACCATCATCGAGAGAGTATATCTAACTCCATAGCACAAACAATGCCCACGAGAAAAGCCCCGAAACCCGGCCGCTCTCGAAAGCCGAGCAGAAATTTGAGCCTGCAATGCGCTTGGATGGGAGGCCAGCGTCGCTGAAGGAGGTGCTACAAGCTGCTGTGTGTCGTGGACGGCAGAAGTCAAGTAACTCTCGCAGCCTGGGCGGGTCGGCCCTCATGCACCAACAGATTTACAAAAAGACTGCTGTACCAAAAAATGTCCAGCTCTCCAACTCTGGCCAAAAGATTTATACATTTGGGTCCACCAATTGAAGCCTCGTGAACACAATGTAACGAGCACGAATCTAGAGTATTAAGTTATGTTACGGTTTAGGGACTCGCCCAATTGAAAGCTGGCGAATAATACAGAGCAGCAATCAAAGAAAAAATGACTGTTTGACAAATACACAAACGCCCCACTGGTCGGCTTCTGCCCAGCTGATGCAATACCCTCCAGGAACAACAACCGCGTGCCGGAAAGCGTTACGTAACCCAGCGACTCATTCTAGAGTCTGGCTGGCGGTGCCACCAATGGCAAAACCGGGTGGCACCTTCAGGGCGCAGGGGCGGCCATCGGGGCGTGCCCACCGCCCCCACGTCCCGCCCTTACCCCTGCTGTCCCTCCTTGCAGCACTGATCCACGAACGGGATGAGGCAGCCCAGGTTCCTGTCGAGGCCGAGCACGTGGCAGACAGCGGCGCGGCCCGTGGGGTGGAAGGTCATGAGGTAGAGGGAGTGCAGGATGCCCAGCACGCCCGAGTTGTCCGTGTCGCCCTCGCCGCCCACCCGCGCGCCGCACTCGAACAGCTCCGACACGCACTGCAGCGCCTGCCGAGGGCATCGCCGGGTGGCACGGCGCAGCGGGCATCACGATGTGCACCGCAGCACACCGGCGTCGCGACACGGATGTATGACGGCACGAGCGTTAAAACGCGCACGGCGCAACAACGGCGTGAAAACACAGGCATTGAAACGCAGGGACATCATATCAACAGGCATCACAACAAAATCAGGTGTCATGACAAAACATAACCATCACTACACACAGCATTCAAAATAAGTGAGCATTACACCACACAAGGACAGCACACCACACAAGGACATTACACCACATGGACATACAAATGCACAGCCATCACAACACGCACGCATCGCAAAATAACAGGAACACAATCCAAGGGCGTAACACAGGCATTGCAACACAGGCATTGCAACACGGGAGGCATAACAATACGAGCATAAAACGTAGGCTTTCGCAACCAATATTATCCATAAAAGGTTATTGGGTTAGATTTTCCACAACGCTAGCTGTCGCCTGATGATGCTAATTGTACCCACTGTTGAAATGTCGTACTCCAATTGTAAATGTTGTGGGTTTACTCTCCAACACATCGGTATGCTTTACGAGTAACGAATAGGCACGTTTTGTTAACATGACAAACCTTACTAATTGTCTGTGTCGGGTGGTAGCGGGTTTAACGAGACATTTATATTTACGTAATCTAAGCTAAAAACCTCTGTTATGGACAACAGGAGTAGTATCACAACATTTGGGCATCACAAGACACTGGCTTCCGACAGAGAACGTACAGCCACCAGGAATCCTACAAACACATCTCAGCGGCCTAAAATAACCATACCCAAGTGTAAACAAAACACATTTCCTCTATACCAAGTTTATAAACGATGGGTCACTATTGCTGCCAAAGCTGCCAAATATTATAGTCACGAGGTTAACCAAGAGGCGGCTCCATGTGCCAGTCTAGAGCAATGGCACCTATCGGCAGATGGGAACGAATCTCCCCTTTCCCGCCAGTTAAACGAAGACGCCAATCTCATCCTCCCCGCCTTCACAAAACAGGCAGGGTGATGTATGGTGAAACAACCCCTCAATTCGCACAGTGTGGACAGACCCCCACAGACAGCACTCCCAGCCAAGCTGCTCTCCCACGGACGTTCAGCTGGGCACCGTCACCGCTCGCGATACCCTTTTGTGAAATGGGCCTGTGGCCCAGGACGGATTCGCTCGCGCCTGGGGACGGGGTGCGACGTGTCAACCCCACCTGCAGGCTGTAAGCCAGTCTCAGCGCCAGCGCGGGGTCGCTGCCGGTCCCGCCACCGCCGCCGCTACCGCCGGCGACGGCGCCGACCCCTCCGCCGGCCGCCGGCGCGGGTCCGTCTTCGTGATCCGGCTGCTCGGCTAGCTGTGCCAGCGCGCGCACCAGCAAGCCGGCCGCCTCGGGGTGCGAGCCGAGGAAAAGAAGGCCGGGCTGCGTGGCGGCCAGGCCGGCCAGCACGTCGCGGCTCGCCTGCTGGACGCCGGCGTGCAGGCTGGCAGCCGGCGTGCACAGCAGCAGCGCCAGCGACTCCAGGAAGTGGTGCTCGTGCATGTACCTGGTGGGCGGACGGGCCAACGAGTTGGTGAAGTCGATTAAGGTTTTTGCGGTCATGCTGCACGCCTCTCCGATTTTTGGGAGGGGGATTTGCCATCAGATTAAAATCGATTTGTGTGCTCATGAAACAAAGCATCGAATAGTGCAGAGGAACAGCTTATTTGAGATTAGTGCAAATGATATGCGAATGTTAGTTTAGACTAATGAGATGGAAACAGAATGAACAATGCAAATGAGGCAGGGAAGATGGTACAAAATAAAACTAAAAACAACAAATTCTTGAAACAGTGACACAAAATCGTGACAATTCCATTAATCGCAGCAGGGTGACGACTCACTTCAGGCACAGACTTGGGTACAACACACCAAGACCCCATGTAGGGTTGTGTTTACGAAATCTGAGTTATCCACCTCAACCATGCAGAATGCAAATCAGAGGCTTGGGCATGACCCATCATTCGAGGGGCTGCTGTCTTGCCCAAGCTTGGGAACTGATGTACTTGGGGCCATCCATGTAGCAGGTACGCAAAAATCTGTCAAAACTTGACCCCTCCCCCCCTCCCTGTACGCACGCAAACTTTTTACACCCCTGCGTACGTACGCTTGACGCACCCCCGCCCCCCCGAATCCTATAGAACGGCCGATATTTAATCCACGCAGAAATTATCAAGGATTAATAATATTAACGTGTTTAAGCAAACAGACAGTCCACCGCCGGACTATCTAACTCATTTGAAGGCCAATGTAGACAAATAATTATCGAGGCTTCACCCCCCCCGCCCTCCGTTTCCTATGCGTACATTGTCAGTAGACCCCCCATACGCAAGCGTACGCATTTGGGTTAACCCCCCCTCCCCCCTCCATGCGTACGTACTAAATGGATGGCCCCTTATGCAATATAAACTTATATACTTTTTGTTATCCGTGATTTGCTTACCTTTCCTATACCTTACACTCTTGTCGTTTTTTCTATTGTTTGTCGTTGTAACTTTCTAACCTGCCCAGACTGGACAATTGTGAAAAAGAACATTGGATTTCTCCAGGATAAATAAAGATTCTGAATGAATGGCTGCCAAAAAAAATAATATGCCGGAGAGTCTAACGTCAACGAAATTGAGCAATAAAATAATATCAAGGAGTGAGATGGACCGTGTGGAATGGCAATAGCATAGATGTGCCTTTGTACAGCAGTGGATAGAGAATAGCTTACAACGGTGGAGACACAGAGAGGCTCAGATTCGGCAATGGAACGATAAAGGCTCCGAGCACTGCTGCTAATTAATTAAGGCAACCACGGTGTCGCCACCTCTCATGCGATGTAACAATCCACTTGGCACCTGATGAACATTCGATGGTAATGATTTGGCGGTAAATGACGCGGGCAGCATTGGGCAGTTACCGGAAAAGCGCGGGCATGGGATCGTCACGTTCCGGCGGTCCGGTGATGCGTGCGGGCGTTGGGAAGCACTTGATGGGCAGCTGCAGCATGCAGTGCGGCGCTCGCACCAACAACTCCTGCATCTCCTCCAGCAGCATGGCCAGGCGGTCCAGGTCACGTGCACCAGTGCCGGCCCCACCGCACACTGGCCACAAACGCACCACACAACAACAACAACAACCGTTACTCCACTATGTGACGGTGCCATCATCGTGTCGCTTGCGCCAAGCTTGGTGAACCTTGAGGCCACGTAAAGTGTCAAACGTTCGCTCGCCGGTGGTTACGGGACAGGCCTGGGCGCTGTGGGTTAACAGACAGGACTGCGCTACAGCATGAGCTAGAGAGCAGATGGGCTGATGTGGTTAACGAGGGCCTGATATGGACTTGCCGATGACTTGTACCAATGATGTCAAGGTTGGCCCTGTTGTTAGACAATTGGACGTGGGTTGGCACCTATCCTGATTTTTCGACGATGTCCTCTTGTTGAGGCAGCTGCTGTCCTTGAAATGTTGTACCTCTTCCCAGGACATTAACAGTTCCAGATTTGGTCACTGGCATAATAATAAAAATACACCACTCAAGACAATATATTCACATGTAGTTCTCCCCTATTCTGGTATTCTGAAATCTACTTTCATGATATGCCCAGGATTTTATTTTTCTCCAATATGGCAACTCTTAAGTTGGAGGCAGCCGCCCTCAAGCAACATAGAACAGAGGAGCGATGCTCACAAGAAGGCGCAAGCACACAGACAGAAACATGCGCACGTGCATGCTTGCACCCACGCTCTCCAATGCATTGGGGTGGGACTGTGAAGCCTCACCCCAAATCCCTATCGCAAGAAAGGGTAGAGGGGGGAGACTCGGTGTTGCAACCAGGACGACCAGACAGACCACCTGCCAGGGACGGGCGGATCCCGCAAAGCACGGAGGCAATCACCTGCGAGACTGACTGTCGTCGTTCAATTCATTTCTTATTCTGGCATCGTTTGACAGTGGCACCAGATAATCTCAAACCTGTGCTTCACAATGTGATGTCCCGCATGAGGCAGGAAGGCTGCAGCGCATTGATAAAAAGAGCAGGGTAACTTTCCCCGAAAGTGGAAATTTGACTCGCATGTTGCATCAAACAACGAGGAGCATAACGAACCGTGCGTTAAAGTTGACTCTTACATTCACAATGCATCCAGTACATTGGTGTGTGCGAGAATCAATTATTTGGCAAACGTGTGTAAATAGTTGAGATTCAATTAGTTCACACTACCATAGGTAGATTCTATAATCTTCTAATCTTAAATAGCTTCACAATGCCAGTTGAGGTGGTTCTGCCACCATGTAAGGATACTCCCCCTGGAACTCTACCGGGCACATCCCACTGGGCGAAGACCCCGGGGCCGGCCCAGTACACGCTGGCGGGACTATGTCGCTCGGCTGGCCTGGGAACGCCTGGGAATTCCAAAGGAAGACCTCGAGTCTGTGTGTAGTAGTGTAGTGTATCGTAGTGTAGTGTATAGTGTAGTAGTGTATATGTATAGTAGTGAATAGTGTAGTAGTACTAGAGTCTGTCGCCAGGGAAAGGGAGGTCTGGGCCGCCCAACTCAACACGCTGCCGCCGCGACCCTCACCAGGACAAGCGGCTTGAGAAACGAACGAACAAGCGAATGCTATCAAATCTAGTCGGATCCATGCAGGTTATATAGATGCATGCCACTACAGTACGACCTTTCCTCTGTCTATGACTGAATCACGAGAGGTGAATCATTAAATCCAGTGTCAATTTCTCACCGAATATTTTCAGTGATGCTGCGGGACTGGAGAAGGCAGCAAGGGACTCGTAGCCACAGTCAGAGTAACACTATGACACGTGGTGTGCTGGGTGTGGAAACATTTTACAGGTCGCTAACCTGAACAGACCCGATCCCTAATCACGCGTCGTTCCGTGTTGACGCTGGAGTCAACGAGGAGATCTACGCGGCTCACGTCGCTGACTCTGTCAATCGCAGACGCGTGCGCTGCGCGTGGTGTTCCTGCGCAAGTCGAATCGTAAACAAGCGGACGCAGCGATGGCCCGGCGGAGACGTACTCGACTCGGGGTCGTCCGTGTCGTCGGAGCTGTCCAGGTCGCTGTCGCCCGTGCCGGTCCCCTCAGTGCTGCGCCTCCGCCGTGGCTCCTTGGAGCCCTCCGAGAGGGCCTCGACCGCGCGCTCCACCTCCACCACCAGCTCGTAGAAGTGGCACTTCTGCAGCACGGCGCTAGCAGCCGTCGCCACGCGCACTGTCTGCTTTGACAGGATGAGGTCCAGCAGCCTCTGGTAACCGCTGGCGCCGCCCGCTTGGCCCGCGTCGCCCAGGAAACTCCGCACGCCCTCCTTGGTGCTCACCAGGCTGTCCAGGGCCTTCATGGCACCCAGCTTCAGCGAGGAGGCCATGTGCTCGGCAAACAGGAGGTCCACCACCAGCTCAGTCACGCCGGCCGCCACCAGCGCCCGCGCCTCATCGGCGCCGCACTCAGCCAGGGTGCCGGCCAGCTTGAGGCCGCCCTTGAGCTGACGCAAGTTGATGGCGATGGGGAGGACGAGGGCGGCGTCCAGGCCCAGGGCGTGCCGGCACCACGCCACGAGGCGGCGCAGCACGTCGCCGTGGGACGGGGCGGCGGTCGCTCGCAACCAGCTCAGCCCCTCGGGCAGCAGCGCCGGCGCCTCCTCCAGCGCTGTCACCCACTTGGGGCCGCTGCGCTCCAGGTCCTCCTCGTGGGCCTCCAGCAGGTCCCGCAGGCGCTCCGCTTGCTCCGCACGCTCCACGCTCCCTTCCTCCTGCTGCTTGGATTCGTTGGAGGCGATGCTCGCCAGGGCCACCTCGAACCTGCGCGCTCGCGAGGATCGCACCATTACGTCGTGTTGACAACAACCCCAGGGCGCGCTGCTTGCATCGTTCGTTCCGTCGGTTGGTGTGCCGGCGAAGGTGGCGACACACTTGGTGAGGTAAGCAGGGCTCACCGGGTGAGGTAGGGGGGGCTGAAGTGTGCGAGCGACGCCAGATCCTTGTCCAGAGGGTCGTAAGACATGGCGGGCACAGATGCGAGCTCCTCTGCTGTGTAGTGCTCCAGGTCAAAGTTCGGGTACTTATACGCTCCGTGCTCCGCGTCAGGGATGCACTCCTCATCACTCGATATCTGCTCGTACCCATCGTCCCCTGGGTAACAAAGGTGGAGAGAGTCAATTCGTGTGCATCGCCACTCTGAGTCGACGGGAAGTAAAAACTAATATTTTGACGATAATAATGACAACGATGATGGATATGACGATCATGATGACCATGACAACAACGACGACGACAAATATGACCAAGAGACAATGACAAACACAACAACACTGACGATGAAGCTTCGCCAGGCTCGTACTGTCTCCATCTCCCTCCTCATCGTCCTCGTCGGGCATGCTCTCCGCCGCGTGGCTCTCCCCTTCCTCCCCCTCCTCGCCCTCCTCAGCCTCCATCTCCTCGTCCACCACCTCGTCCTCGATCTCTTCCTCCTCCTCCTCGTCCTCCCCACCCGTGTTGCCCTCCTCCTCGCCGGCGGGCTCTCCCTCCTCCGAGAAGCGCTCCTCCGACGGCTGGGAGCACGGCCGATCTGGGGACACCGCCGGGAAGAACTCCTTCTGGGAGGCGGCGGCGGCGGCCGCGGCGACGATGGCGGTGGCGGCGGCGGCCACGGCAGCTGCGGTGGCGGCGGCCGCGGCGGCGTTCGGATCATCCCGCGAGATGGCTGCGGTCGGACAGCAAGGGGGCCGGTCGTGGCTTTAACCAGAACCTTCAGTCATATAGGTCAGATGCATTCTCCCAACCACATTATAATGTAAATAAGATTCATAATTTAATTTCGGGATTGGCCACGTTGGAATGTGGTCAATAGTTGTACATTAAAGTCCCCTTCTTAACCTCCTTCCGTTCCTCTCTTTTAGCTGCACCTCTTCATTTCCCATTCGCTTCCTCTTCTCTCGTCTTGCCCCTTCACTCCTTCCCATCTCTCCCCTACCCTTCCGTGATCCCCAAGTAACCCTCTACCCCTCAATCGCTGTCCTCAATCCTTGTCGTGCGCCCCTGCCGACTACATCATTCCATACGGTCTCCGTTTTGTAAAAGGGGCGTGAAGTTCTTCACAGATAGATTCAAGAATCCACTGCTGCCGTGTCATTGTCCGGAGGACTCACCGACTGGGAGGATGGGCACCTCATCGTCGTCGTCGTCAGGAGGAGGAGGACCAGGTGGGGTCCTGGGCCCGCGGGGCTGGTGGCGGGGAGGGCTCCGCACAAACTGCTCCTCCACGTCCCACTCTGCGCACAAAGACAAAGGGTCCCCCATGAAGCCCGACAGGCTGTCGGGGCAAGTGCCCTGAGCAGAACTTATGAAGGCCGGCATGGCGCCCGACGGGGTTGGTGTTGCCAGCACGATGCCCAACTGCCTTCGTCTCCCCAATGCTAAAGGTCACAAAAACCACACCGGGTCCTCATTTAACGTCAAGTCAACTCAGGAGAGGCCCAGGACCAGATCAGATATTTCGTGCCACCGATGCTGGCTGTGGCCGGGAATCGAACCTAGGTTTCAGGGTTGGTAGCCGCCGCTCCCCACACTGCGCACGCACACACACACATAGAGAAGCATGCGCGTACACGACACATTGCCACACCACGCAGCACCAAACCAAGAGCATCAGACCACAGCAAACACACCACAAGCAAGCGAGAACGCAGGGCACTGCGCGACAGCGAGCAGCAATCCTCCACCCCACAAGCAGAACACCGCATCACACCGCAGCACATCACACGGCAACACACACATATATATACACAATATACTATGCGGATCATATAGCGTATACATTTGACTGCATTTAACGATGTTGAACAAAATAAAATATTTGGGCATAAAAAAAACAGAGGAGAGGGCGTCAACCATACGCAGAAGATTAAGAAAATATTTTTTTTGCCTGGAATTATGGTTCAGGGCAGGGAGCTGACGACACAGATGGCTGGGGGAAGTTCCAGACTATGGGGATGGGGGTAGCAGAGGAGAACGAGCAACCTCTCACTGAGTGAATGTTGACGGGGGGGGGGGGGGCTTCCACAGGGTGGAGGGGAGCAGAGTGAGACGAGAGGAGATGGGCAGGGCAGGGGTGAGGCAACGTGGGCGGAATTTTAAGATGTTGAGAGCGATACATTCCACGATGTGGAGCAGCCCATCACCACCACCACAACAACAACCGCCGTCGTTCACCAAGTGGCGATGACATCACCATTGTGCTTGTGCCAGGCTAGGTTCACTTTCAATCTAAAAAAATCCTACCACACCACACGTCACAATACATAAAAATAAAATTCATGCAAAGAGTTTCATGAGCGGTGGAAGTTGTCGTTACTAAATGCAAACATTTATGTTTCTGTAACTCAAACACTCACTAGACAACGGGGATAAGTTTAAAACTGTTTAACATTTTAAGTGGAAAAACTGGTTTCCTTTGCCAAGGGCCCACAAACGTGACCACCCACACCCACGCGAGACATTCAAGGTGTCAACAGTGCCTCCACCGCGGTCGAAAGCCCACAGCCCCGGTCCAGCATCGCAAAGATGCCGCAGTCGTTTTCCCACCAAACGAGTCGGTAAACCACGGCTCGGTCTCGCGGGCCACCGGCACACCACGGTGGGACTCTGGCAAGGTCACCTCCCTGGCCGCGGGCGGGCGGGTGGGCGGGAGTCTGTCACCGCGACGGTGAAGGATCGTTTTGCGCACTGGCTGTGTTCGCCTGCCAAGCACCGAAGGATGCGTACCGTGACTTATCCGGGACCTTCCCTGCCCCCCAGCGCTCAAACCGGACAGGCCGCTTTGCTACGCACCACCAAGCCGCGCGGAATAGCAAGGGAGGGTGGAGAGGGTGGGGAGGCTCCTGGAGTTCAGAATTTTCATTTAGACTGGAGGAGTAATCCAGTGAGCGATGAAGCTCTTTTTCACAGATGTCCATCATGGGCGGGTAAGCAAGCTACAACAAACAATCCGAAAAACGATAGGAGTTGGGGAGGGGAAAGGAGGGAGGCTCCTGAAACGAAGGGCGGCCCCAACGGCAGTGCCACCGACGAAGGGTCGGGCGACGCAACCGACGCGCAAACCGCCGTTGTTGCTAGCGCAGCGCCGCCCTTTGTGAGTGGCTCGTTCCGCAACGCTCAGCTAACGATCGCCGGGTTCGACAACGGGGAGATTCCAACCGCCGTACGATGGCAAACACAATGGCATTTCACTTATTTGCCGATCACCTTGATGCACCTGGATGGTGTAACGTGCGCAGCTCAACTGTGATTCACGGAGAGAGAGTGGTGGCGGCGTATTTGCTTCCCTTTACATACCTAATTAAAATAAGTAAACAAACTTTTTGTTGTTATTTAAATGCCCAAACAGTATGACTGTCGCTCAACCTGCGAACCCCACCCAAATAAATACCTGAGAATGTTCAAAACACGTGTCGATTCTTAAGGCTCACGATTCGCGTGTGGAATCGTGCATGCAAGAAGCGATGATTTACGATGTATGCAAGTTTCACCTTGAGGCTAATGGAACGAACAAGACAACAATATATATATACACACATCTCGATGCAAGTCTACTGGCCTACATGCGAGTCCAGAAACCACCGTGTAAGTCCGAGTCTCGCTAGATCAGCGCGGTTGGCACGTGCCCTGGTGCAAGAGACGCTCCATAGCTACGCCACTGTGTTCGGGCGCACGGGGATTGGGATTCGGGAGAGTAAGGCTTGGCGGGGTGGAAGGGTTAGATACCTCGGCCTGCGACTTCGTCGTACTTCTGTGGCCGCTTGTAGGGCACCGGTTGAACCCCGGGATGCGGCGGGGGTGGGGGTGGTGGAGGGGGAGACTCTCGCTCGTGGGGGCGGGAGAGGCCCCTCTCCACCACCCCGTAGACGGCCAGCGTGAGAGTGCTGTACCAACCGCGCACCACCAGCCCATCAGTGTTCACCTGCACGCACACACCACACGGGCACACACAACCACACAGTGACACACAATACAGACACACACACAATAACATGGATACCCACACAATGAAACAGACCTATACACACACACTGCCACAAATACAAACACACAAACTTACACACAATGACACACACCTTGACACGAGCAAACAGACATTTCAATACCCAGATAAATAAACAAGAACCCTCTATAGCTGATATTGAGCACTTAGACAAAGGTCTGCATGGAGTGGTATAGCACCACATCAGGCCGTCTTTGTATCCCCGGTGCTGACATTTACACATTACATCAAGTGCTCATTTAAGAGTTGACGGAGTGATTAGTGATTAGCACAGCGTGCTAACCCCGTACACATATGTATATAAACACACACACACTCACTCACATAAAAACAACCACAAAGATACCCCGTTTCCATACAGGCTGTTGGGGAAAGTGCTGTTAGCGAGTACTTGCATGTTTTGTAAATACATACCACTACAGACATGTACACCCAAGGTCCAACAGAGACACACATGAAATCATGTGGATTCAAGGATCCAAACGGAATTACCAAGATATACACAATTGCATTTCACCCACAAAGACCATTTATGGGAATTTACCAATCGTTTTATTGGTCAGCTCGAGTTACTTTACGGATCACCAAGTAATTGTCAACATTCATTCGGAATATCTGCACATACATCATGTCTGTCTCTGCGGAAGCATTGTACGTTCATCACAGCTAAGACAAAAAAATACCGCTTGTCAAAATCTGAAACAAATCGCTGGTGGGGGAAGGTGGTTGGCGAGGTGGGGCGTCATAGGTTAGATACCGTGGCAGAGGAGGGGAGAAGTCACAATCGGTCTTATGCAAGGTCTTCAAAACGGGGAATAATATGGATAATATGAATGTGGGAATTCCAGACAGTGGAGGCAGCAGAGGAGAAGGAACGACCCCTCCACCCCTGCCTGCCCCCCCACTGAGGAAATGGAGCCCGAGGAGGAAGCGACAATCGTAAGGGCACCAGGCCCGCACTACTATATTCGGACAACACATCTTATCCCCTTTTAACAATTACAGCACTGTCAATCCAACACTGGATGAAATCCTCCCCATACCATGTTGGTCAAGGGGGTTTGTTTGACTATACTTCACCACACTGGTCAGTAAATGAGTGCAGGTTGGCAAAATGGGCATGAGGCCAGGTCGACCGGTGCAAATATCCGCTTGCCACGGATATTAGCCACGGCCGGGAATTGACCTCAGGCGACTGAGTTCATAAAGTACGGCACTAACCTCCACACCACCGCTCCCACTCTTAATGCATTTCCAAGCAGAGGACTGAATTAGATACCAAGGCCGACATAGAAATGGGAAAACTGCATCTCCTTGCCTAGCAGCGGCACATCACTACGTCTCTCGGTCCTCAAACTTTATCTCATCTACCCAGCCGTGCCTTGCATTTTAATGTTTGGCCAGCTCCTACTTTGAGTGTTCAACAGTTCAATTTAAAACAAAGAGCAGTGGCACAGTTGTTAGCGCAATTCGCTGTGAATCTGGCAATCTTGAGTTTGGTTAACGGGGGGTTGATCAACATCGGTAACGAATAATATCGGCACCGGTCCTGGGCCTTGCTGCCCCTTCACGAGTGTGGTGAAGTGGTAAAACAATCCCCATGAGTGGCAGTGCAGGGAGGCGAGTCGTGGATTGACGGAGGGCTGTACATTACACCGGGAGGAACCTCACATTAGATAGCAATAAACATCGCTCCCCCTACCACGGGTGGGTTTACACAACACAAGCCATGAGCACGGATGGCATTTGAGGCGCGTTTCTAGACTGAGTCACCCACCGCCTCTCACACCGCACGCTAAACCACAGCAGCAGCAGCAGCAAACCTCAGCAGGAGGAGATGGCGGCTAGAATCACGCAGGGTTTAATTTCTCTCCAAATAATTGACAGGTTGCTGATGTACGTGACAAGTACCGAGTGACCACAGCCAAATGCAAGAGGTGTTCTGGATGTGTCTGGATGTGGAGTGCCACGAGTAGCGACTCGGGACAAACCCGGGTGACTGTAAGCCCTCACTCCACACCGATCGCGACCGTCCCGCAGTGAAATCTCGTCGAATAACGAACGCCCTGCGAGCGGCACTGTCCAACTCCAGCGCGACCTCCTGAACGGTTCGCCCGCTCAGAGAGGAGCGCCGCTCTCTCTGCTGCCCGTGTATTGGCACGCACACGCGCTCACCGTTAACGTCACGTGCGTGGCAAGCCCTGACTCGCACCAAAATCCAACAGCTGCAACTTAATCAGTGGTGCCAGCTGAGCTACGATCCATTCAGTGCAAGGGGGTTTAAGGTAGGAAGGCCGTGGTGTACATTGTTTGGGCACCGATGGCCACACACACCCTACGAAGCCATGAAACGTTCAACTGTGACAATATATTCCTTAATAAGAAGCCACGATACTCTCACTGTGGGTTATTGGAACATCCTTTCAAATGAGTGTTTCAATCGTCTGCCGTCTAATCTTCTGTTACGAACCACTTTTTTACACCGGTTTGAACACTTAGACACGAAAAGAGGGACTCTGTGTGACATCCTCATCATACAGGGCTTGATGGAAGGAAAAATGAAGACTGGATGGCCCAAGATCAATTTGGATGGCAATTGTGATCATGTGGACGGATAAGACCAAGATTGCGGGGGCAAACTAAAGTGGATATTTGACAGCCGAGGCATTGGTGGCACCCCCCATCAACTACTGGGCATCTGTGAACAAGAGCTTTATAGCTCATTGGATTCCTCCAGTATAATAAAGATTCTGATTCTGGTCACTGTAGTTAAGAAAAAAATGATGGTGATAATGAAACCCTTCACCGGTAAATTGAAGTAACACAAGAAAACCGTACATGTGCATGGATTATGTAACACTTCCAGCACACATTTTCCCTTGAAAGTGTTTAATTAGCAATAATAATGGTGTCAGGCGAGCAGGAAGCAGTGCGTCCGTAAGCCGCGATGAAACAACAGGGATCGGATAGCGGCTCTGCTGGGGAGGGCGACACTTTGATCAATGTAGTCAGGCTTCCAACGTCAATGTCCCGAGTAGGAACACAACTTTTACAAGAAAATATTTGTTCACCTTGGATCACTTTACGGGAAATATGGTGCCCCCGCGTTAAGAGACGGACACACGGGCAGAGCTCATACGTTCACACTTTCAACCCAAGTTGGGAAGCGTTCACGACGACTTGTTAATATACGGTAGTTTTAACATTCGGGCCTGGGCTGCAGAATGTCTCTCCCTTCGACTGCCACCGCCAACCCATGCGCATGTAATTAGTGGGCAGCAACAGAGTGGAAAAAAAAAAGCCAAGAGACTGCAGGTGAACAGGTGCGAGCATAGGCATGCCGTGGGCAGCCCCACAACCTATGCTCGAGGCAGAGCAAACAGGTTTGGGACTGGCTTTGTAAAAACATAGGAAGTGTGCCAATACCACAGGCAAATCAGGTTTCATTACCATTATTCATTGGGACTCGTTATACCCTGCTATTAATCTACCAACTTAAATTAAAATGTGCCCAGGGTCTAATGCATGCGGCACATTAAATGTATTCGAGAAAACATTACGATAAAGTAAAATGCTCTCCTCCTACGGCAGAGCCATAAATTCATTTCCAATTATTCCAACTCATTACAGTTCCAATTTCATCATCGTAACAAGAGTGACTAGGGAGACCTAAGGGCACTCGTTTCTAAAACTTACCTTATTGTTCGGCTTAAATATGATGGATGAAGGCTCCTCATAATCAAGGCTGCAGGAAAACAAATTAAAGTGCAAATTAATTACTTGCCATGAAAATTCAATTCACATAGCCCATTGACAGCACAATATTGTCTTCACATTTTAATTATTACGTGCGTGCGTTCAGACAAAACCCCTTTACCTTCCGAGCCTCTCGAACACTGACAGATTCGGTTTGGTGATGTTGCTGAAAAATAGTTCCAGCTGAAACGCACGTGGCGTGGTCTCCCTGTGTGAATACATACACGCACACACAGGTAACACAAAATTGGCATTCCAGTCCCTCCAGAAAAACGCGGAGTTTTTTGGTGATTGTTGCAGGCAAAAATCGTTGATTATGCGGCACGTTTCCTTAAAAAATGCGATGGAATATGCGGGATATTTATGCAATTTTATGCGATTAAATTGCGGGAACTTGCAAAAATTGCGGGAATTTGCAAAAATTGCGGGAACTTGCAAAAACTGCGGTTTGATGAAAAAGAGAAAAAAAAGTGATTCCCCCAACACCCTATTCACTAGACTACCACTTTAATGTAAAGAGTCATTTCTTATTACTTCCTATGATAAGCAAGCATACTACATCACAGAAAGTGCTGGGAATATTTAAGTTCTCATCTTGTTTTATTTCAGACCTTAACAAACAGATGGCTCAAACTTACAAAACATTGAGTCGAACAAGTTCTGTAGCTTTACAAAATGAATATGCTACAACTTCTGTAAAAATGAATAAATAAAATATTAAAAAATAAAATGTGTGCTTCCTGTTTTACAGAGGTAGCTATGCAAAATAATTTGCCCCCACTGTCATGTAACACACTGGGGAACTGCTTTGCGCGGTCTTTTGCGCTTATGTTTGTTGGCAAATGAGAAAGATTTGCGGGCTTCATCATGGTTTCATTGGCATCGCGGGGTTTGCAGCTTTTCAATGATGTCGCGTAATGAGTGACGTCACTTCATAACGTTCCCATGGCAACAGGGGAAATGGCTGCGCTTGTGTGAAGTAAACGCAACATTTTTCAACTTTCTGCTAAGATATATGTGACTTTTTGCAACGAAAATGCGAGGATTATGAAATCATGCAAGCCCGCATATTTTGCGCGCGGAAATCTGCAATTTATGCGGCGAAAGTGCGGCGTATTTGAAAAAACGCACCCCCCGCATAAATATGCGGACTTTGGCTGATTTTGCGTGAAATCTTGCGATCGCATAATCGCGTTTTTCTGGAGGAACTGGCATTCTCAAACACTGGCACACTTAAGAAAAAACATGCCTCTCCCCACTGTCTGTGTGTGTGCAACTCAGTCCATGTGGCGATTTATCTCGGATTGATATTGCATGCACTTTCAGGTGAATGGTTCAGCACTATCTGCTTAAAATGATGACAGATGAAGAAAAGAAGCAAATAAGCTTCCTCGACTGCTGAGAATTCAATGTGAGCAGAACGGACAATCATTTGGGGAATGATTACGAGAGTGGCCAATTAAATGCGACTCTTTGAGCGAGCAGTGCGTGAGCAAGTGAGTGACTGGTTGACTGTGAGTGAAATTGTGAGGGTGAAAGTTCAAGTGATCTAGCTTGCGAGGTGAACGAGTGGACACGAGTTAACTTTGCGTGAGCGAGTGAGCTGACGGAGCAAGCTTGTGAGCTTGTTGACAGAGTGAGTGAGCATGTGAGTTAGTGACGGAGCAAACGTTTGGCTAAAATTTGAGTGAGCGCATGAGCGAGCAGCCAAATTAATTATGAGCGAGCAATGTAGGTTGAACTTCTTTCGCACCGTACATAGCCAACCGTGCTAATCGGAGGTGCGAGCAAGCGTGCGGGGTGACCGAGAGTCGGTGTGTAAACTAATTGTGACTGCATGTTGGTGTCAACCGAGTGAGCACGCATCTGTTCAAGCTGAACATGAGTGAGTGGGCGAGTGAGCGTGTGGGAAAGTGAGCGAGCTGTACCCATAAGCGCAGGGGTCCGGCAGGTTGCTGTGTGCGCGGACGCCCTGCGGGATGACGCGCACCTCCTGGATGAGCACAGGCCCGGGGAACTGGACCATGTCCACCTGCCCATTTTGCTGCAGTCCAACACAGGGGGGGGGTCCCCCCACCCCCATTATCGAGATGACGACGCTCACAGCGGCGCTCCTTCTGCTTGGCTCACACTCCCATTGCCGCAGCGCGTTCACACACTCCCCCCTTCATCGTAGCACGTTATAAACAGCAGCGGCAGTATCATTCGCTACAATAGCAACATTAGCAGCATTAAAATTAAGTAGTAGCAACAGCAGTAACACTCGTAAACAAAATGAACAGCAGGAACAGCAACAACGACCAATACAGGCGGGGGAAACAACATGCAGAGCAGGCCTGCAAGAGTAAGCACAGCCACATTAACTCCAGTAATAGCTACAGGAGTTTCAAGTAGCAATAGTTAAAGTAATAGCAGTAATCGTTCTAGTAACGGCAGCAATAGCAACAAGTGCAGCAGTATCACCAGGTGCGGCAGGAGCACGCATATATCAACAGCAGCTGTATTAGGTAGAGCAGTAAGCAAAAATCTGAAATATCTGCAGCAACAGTAGAACCAAATTTATTGACAAAGGTGCAGCAGTGATTGCATCAGCTGGATGTGATGCAGCAGTTATTACAATAGAAGTGCATGTTACAACACCCGCAGTAGCAGATACATCAGAATCATTAGTTACAGAATTAGCAGCATCGGCTACATCAGGTATAAAGTAGCAGTAGCAATAACAGCATCTGCAGCATCAATACCAACAGCAGCAGTAACACAGGTATCAGCAGTAATGACAATACTAACTGCAGTAGCAACTGCATTCGTTGTTTTAGCTTCAGAAATATCAGTAGCAGCAGTACATATAAATAAAAACAATAACAGCATCGGCTGCATAACGTGCAGCAGTAGCAACATGCACTCAAACTGGCAACAGCAGGAATAACATGATGGTCTTCATCGTCTGCTGCAAAACAGCCGCAGTAACAACACGATCTGCACTCGCAACAGTATATGCAGCAGTGACAATAGCATCAGCTGTTGACAGCACGTCCTGGAACATTAATAACAGCAACAGCTGCAGCAGTAACAGCATGACCAACCTGAACTGCATCAGTAACAGCAGCAACCATAGCAGTAACCAGTTAGCAACATCAGTAGCATCAGCAGCCATAGCAGTAACCAGTTAGCAACATCAGTAGCAGCAGCAACCATAGCAGTGACAAGTTAGCAACATCAGTAGCATCAGCAACCATAGCAGTAACAAGTTAGCAACATCAGTAGCAGCAGCAGCCATAGCAGTAACAAGTTAGCAACATCAGTAGCAGCAGCAGCCATAGCAGTAACAAGTTAGCAACATCAGTAGCAGCAGCAGCCATAGCAGTAACAAGTTAGCAACATCAGTAGCAACATCAGTAGCAGCAGCAACCATAGCAGTAACAAGTTAGCAACATCAGTAGCAGCAGCAGCCATAGCAGTAACAAGTTAGCAACATCAGTAGCATCAGCAACCATAGCAGTAACAAGTTAGCAACATCAGTAGCAGCAGCAACCATAGCAGTGACATGTTAGCAACATCAGTAGCAGCAGCAGCCATAGCAGTAACCAGTTAGCAACATCAGTAGCAGCAGCAGCCATAGCAGTAACAAGTTAGCAACATCAGTAGCAGCAGCAGCCATAGCAGTAACAAGTTAGCAACATCAGTAGCAGCAGCAACCATAGCAGTGACATGTTAGCAACATCAGTAGCAGCAACCATAGCAGTGACATGTTAGCAACATCAGTAGCAGCCATAGCAGTAACAAGTTAGCAACATCAGTAGCAGCAGCAGCCATAGCAGTAACCAGTTAGCAACATCAGTAGCAGCAGCAGCCATAGCAGGAACAAGTTAGCAACATCAGTAACAGCAGCAGCCATAGCAGTAACCAGTTAGCAACATCAGTAGCAGCAGCAACCATAGCAGTAACAAGTTAGCAACATCAGTAACAGCAGCAGCCATAGCAGTAACAAGTTAGCAACATCAGTAGCAGCAGCAGCCATAGCAGTA
This sequence comes from Lampetra fluviatilis, assembly GCF_964198595.1. Lineage (NCBI taxonomy): Eukaryota > Metazoa > Chordata > Hyperoartia > Petromyzontiformes > Petromyzontidae > Lampetra > Lampetra fluviatilis. The sequence goes on along the minus strand of NC_136291.1, from coordinate 869,140 downwards.
ACATGTTAGCAACATCAGTAGCAGCAGCAGCCATAGCAGTAACATGTTAGCAACATCAGTAGCAACATCAGTAGCAGCAGCAGCCATAGCAGTAACAAGTTAGCAACATCAGTAGCAACATCAGTAGCAGCAGCAGCAGCCATAGCAGTAACAAGTTAGCAACATCATGAGCAACATCAGTAGCAACAGCAGCAGCAGCGAGGCCTAGTGGATGTAAACACGGGGCCTGCGCCGACGCTGGCCGCGGTCGCGTCCCGGCGCCTCTCGGCTTGCGCTGCGACCTCCCGCAGGAACCCCCCTCCACCTCCCCTCCGTGGCTCCTCGCCCGCCTCGCCCGGGCCGCTCACCTCGACTCCCCCGTGCTTGAAGGAGTCACAGAAGAGAAGCTCCACCGGGGGGTCCGCCATCGCCAACGCCGCCTCCGCCTCCTCCCTCCAGCCTAGCGACCACCTACGGCGCGCCTCATTGGTCGCGCGAAGCCCCCCCCGCTCCCCCGGTTCCGGCTCCCGTTGACCAATGGCGAGTGCGTTTACTCCGGCGGTTTACGCCAACCAATCGCGAGCAGCGCTAGGCGGGGCCAAGTCGCTGGAGCCGGGAGCACGTGGGGGGGAGCCCCGCAGCGGCTGTCGCCTTTACGAGGGGACAGTATAAGGCGACGTTTCGGGCGATGGTCCTTCTGCATAGCGCATAGAGGGATTATGGACACCAAGATACATCTCGCATCCTCTTCCTCATCCCGCACCTCCGATTAGCAACGTTGGCAACGTACGGTGCGAAATAAGTTCAGCATACGTACACAAGCTACCTGGCCTCTGTGTGCTGTGAAGAAAAAAAGGACCCTTAGGGGCCGTCCATAAATGACGTCACGCACCTAGGGGGGGGGGGGGGTCAGACATTTGTGACGATGTGTGACAAGGGAGGGGGGGGTTTGAGAAATGTGACGTCACATCAAAATGCGCACCTTTAAATAAATATAGACAACACGTTCCACTTAATTAAATAGACGTTTTAATAAATGTTTTCTCCTACAACATCAGAGTGCAGCGCCACATTAAATACGCACTACAATGACAATAGTTTAAAGCGATTTGAAGCATGTTTTATTTTTTTTTAGAGGGGCAGAGCTTTGTGACGTCATATTTGAGGGGGGGTCTGACTTGTGACGCCGTGTGACGACGAGGGGGGGTCAAAAATTGTCCAAAAACACGTGACGTCATTTATGGACGGCCCCTTACCCGAAACGTTTGAAGGCTTGAAGAATGTGTTATAAAGTGTTTTTGTTATTTGTGCACCACTGTCAAATAATCTGTTCCTGGTCGTGACCTCATGGTCCTTGCCCCTACCGGACAGATGTGAAAAAAGAGCTTCATAGCTCATCGGATTTATCCAGGATTTATAAGTATTCTGACTCTGACCTTTGGCATAGCGAAAACAAAGTCAGTGATTTCCTGCTGCTCAAATGAACGTTGAGGCATTGGTACGCATCTCCTGTTTGGAGACCTGCAGGGACAGTGGTGGAAATTCCACATTGCCGTGGGTGCTATGGCGAGTTGATCGATATAACAATCGCTGTTGAGTATCCCCACAAAGCAATACTAATTTTATCGACCCCGGAGGGATTGATGGACTTCACCATGATTCGAACTCTCAAACTTTCGATTGTGAGCCGCTCGCTCTCAACTAAATGTCCACATTACGATGGCGGAAGAGATTTTATCCATGGGATAATCACCTATCATTTCCCCCACAATGCAGTGCCGGATTAAACCCGTGCAGTGCCTGTAACATATGTTATGAAAAAAGAGATTTTATTTGAAAAAAAATATTTCAAAAAAATGTTTAACTTGCACAGTAAAGTAATAATATTTTTCATTTGCTATACAGCCAGATAATACGAAAAATCGCTAACCTTAAACAACCAGTCCTTCATAGAAGTTGAAGGCGGTATAGTACTATAGTAATAGAGCAAGTGCAGAATCACTGAACCGGCATTTATCGCGGGGCCCTTGAAGGTGCGGGCCCGTAGCATGTGTAGCTACTTTTGCTACTCGGATAATCCGGCACTGCCAAAATGGCACTCATTTTTTTCGACCCCTGAAGGATAATGATGATGGTGACGATGATGAAAGGCTTCAGTAAACACCCCAAACAGGATTTGAACTGAACTCATCCCCGCTGCTCAGCGCTGCGGGAGTTGGTTGTGTAAATGGTTAAACGTGTGCAGGAGCGCGTGACATCGCTTACACGCGGGCAAGGGCTTAATGTGGGGATCCCGTCGGATGCTGCTGCCCACGGCTGGGTGGATGAGTGACCAACTGGCGATTAGCTTCACCCGAAGCGACCCCAGGGGCCACGCGGAACGACCCCTCTGGTCGCGCTCATCTCCTCCGCAAGAGGGATAGAGGGGGGGGCAGGGCAGATAAAGCCAACGGGTGTCATTCGCAGTTCCATCCACAGCCTCTTTGTCAATTCACTGTTGGATGAAGGTCTTGTCATGCCGCCGCCACGAAGCCGTTCAGCAGGCGCCCCATCTAAGACCTCGCCACCACCAAGCGACGGAGCCGACCCCGTGTCCCCCTCACCTCACCTCGCACGGACACACCCGCACGCATTCCCCCCCCCCCATAGAGCTCGTGGGGAGGTCACCTGGCCGACCGGTTTTTATCCGAGAAGCCCTTATCGGGATTAAACTTTCACGGTTTCCGGCGATCAGGGAATTGGACGACCTCCCCCGTGCTACGTGGCGCCGCGGCGCTGCGACCAGCCTTAATATGGTGGGGTCGCGGCATGGGGCATTCGGCCACCGCGGTGGAGGCGCATTTTCCCCCCACACACACCCCCACGGGTCGACGAGACAGGCGGAGGAGGGAGGGGACAGCATGAATAGCGGGACCGCATGGACTCTTGCGCATAGTCATGGAGGGTTGGGAACATTATGCTTGAGCGCACAGGCCCCATTGTTAGGAAGGGTAAGGGAGTAATTAGGATGTACGCCGCCAACGCCGCTCACTGATTAGCATATCAAAAGCGCCGGAACCGCCGTGCGCGGGCTCGAGGTGCACGAGCCCATTGTTCAGCGCAGCCTCCCTTTGATGTAGAGAGGATAAATAGTGGGGCAAAAAGGGGAAATAGCTCTCTTACTCCAGCGAAAGGCGACGAGACACAGCTCCAGCCAGCGACCCGGACGTCCGTGCGACGCACCGAGGTACGCTGTTAGCACAAGGATCAGCGGACCGCCGTGGACCCTTAACAGTGAGTAAGAAGGTGAATTAGAATCATAGCAGATAAATCGGGAATAGGTATAGAGGTATCAGCGTAGGCCAGCCTCGTCGACTCACTGATTTAACATCTAGTTCCAGGTAGCGGATAATAAATCATTAATAGCTGATCGTGGCCTCGTGTGATCTCGTGTTATAAGTGTGAACGCGTGTGGTACTGTGTATGCGTAAGCTCGCGGCGTGCGTAATCAGCGTACTCCAGGTGCGCGATCATAACGTGAGCGGCGAGCGCGGCGCAGAGCGGCGCAAGAGTGGGTATCGCGTGTGGAGCTGTAGGCGTGTGTGCGCGCACGTTCACGACGTGTATAATACAGGTGCGCGATCCTAGCGTGAGTGGTCAGGGTTGAGTGAGTGCCGCGCGGAGCTGTGTGTGGGTGTGCGCGTACGTAATTAAACATGCCTACTACGCGGACCCGCGGGGGAGGAGAATCCTGGAGCGACGGCTCTCACCCCATGGGTGAAGAACGCAGCAGCGGTTCGCCTAGCAGCGAGGGGGCGAGTAATGAGGTTAACCCGGCCGTTAGGGGTACCGAGGGAGGGATCTCGGGGGCTAGCGACCCCCACATATTGGTGTCAGAAACGGGACGATCCCCCGCACCCCCAAGGGAAAGAGGCCCCCCAACCCAGATTAAAATCAAATGCACATTTACGGGCAAAGGAATTCCAACATGGAAATCGTTTGCCCGCAGCATCAGGGGGGCGAAAAAGGTTAATGGGTGGTCAGATGAGGAGGCGTTGCAGCAGTTAGAGCTACATTTAGATGGACGGGCAGCTGACTTTGTGGAAGCTTTGCCCGCAAGCGTACAAACTCAGTGGGAAAAATTAATGTGCGAACTCGAACGGCGCTTCGGCGCCTATGACGAGGAGGATGCGCAGGCGGCCTTAGAGGCACGCCGCCGCCAACCCGGCGAAGATCTACGAGATTACGCCGAGGATGTGCGCATGTTGACCCAGCTCGCGTACCCAGAGTACGAGGCAAAAATAATTGAGGGCCTCGCCGCCGGTAAAATCCAGCGATATTTGGCACGCACCCCGTGGTGGCAGCCAAATGTAGACGGTGCACGCCTCTCCTTTAGCACCCTCGTCGAGCGCGCGCGTAAATGCGAGAAACTCTCGGGTGAGCGCGCGCAGCCTCGAGGGAGGGGACGAGAGTGCGCCGTAGCGAGCCTACTCTCCGACGAGGAGGAAGAGCTCGCCATTGCAGTAAGGGGACGGGCAAGGGAGCCCCAGAGACCCAGCGAGACTACCCCGGGGTGGGTAGCCGGGTTACAGACCGGCATTGGAGATATTGCTGGCCGGGTAGACCGAATGGACGGTAAGGTAACCCACGTAGGTGAGAGGGTAACCCAGGTACGCGAGGAAGCAAATAAAAATATGAAGACCCTCCAGTCTGAGATGGGTGAACTACGCTCGACAGTAGGGGGACTAGCCGGGAGGGTGTCCCAATTAGAGTCCGATGTGGGGCAACTGCGTACTGGGGGAGGGAGAGGGAGCGGACAGGGGACCCGCTACGGAACCGCCACCCCTCCCCGGGCGTGTTATGTGTGCGATCGGCGAGGGCATCTCAGGAGGGACTGTCCGCAGGTCGCCCGAGCTAGACAAGAGCTAAGGTCAAACACTAAGGCCCCCCTAGAGAGGGGACCACCGGGGGGTCAAATCGACGTAGCCCCGACACAAACAAGCTGTGAGAATAATGGCGAGCGAGTGATCTCCACACAGGTTCCAGCAACAATGCCAACGGAAACGGTGACTCCTGACGACTGGCTGCGGGAGCTGGTGGCGGGGATCACGGGGGCCACGTCGCTGGTGGAAGGGGAGGTAAACGGAGTGCGTACCCGAATTCTGCTGGACACGGGGGCGGTGGCCTCGCTCGTGAGCGCAGCGCACTGCAGCGCGATCGGGGTCGACGTGCGTCACCTGCAGGCACCGGACCGCGCGCTGCACACGGCGAGCGGAGCCGGAATGGGGCTGCTGGGGAGAGCCACCCTAGAGGTCCGCATAGGCAGTCAGGTGTGCACCCAGGAGTTCTACGTGTCGAGTGCGTTGTGTCACGAGTGTATCGCAGGTACCGACCTCTTAGAACGGCTGGGACTCAACGTGCAACCCCGCCAGCAATGCGCCACCATGGAGAGCAACGGCGAGCGGATACCGTTCTTGGGACGAGAACCGACGCGCCTCCGCTTCGCACCTGTGGCCGCTATCCTGGCGACGGCAGTCACCATCGGCCCGCTCACCGAAATGCTGGTGCCGGTGGCAACATTCCCCACCGACCCCGCGCTCCGACCATCAGGGGAGGTAATGCTAACTCCTCACCCGGAGTTGGCAAAACGGTATGGGGTTGTGGGATCCGCCACGTTGGTAAACGCAGATGGGGGCCGATTGTTTATGCGGATGTTTAACCCCCACAGTACCCCAGCGATACTGCGGCGGCGCACCCCGATAGCCACTGTACACCCCCTGCACGCACGCCACTCTAACGACTCGGTGTTCGCACTCTGGGCTGAAGACCCCGGTCGTCCTGAGGGTGACCAGGACCTGGCCTGGCGAGTCGGCCCGACTCCCCGAGCCGAGGTCATTCCCCTGCTCGACGCGTTACATGTACCATGGGCGGATTTACCTAAGGGAGAGGCCGATCGGCTGCGCGAGTTACTGCGGGAGTATGCCGACGTATTCAGTGAGCACGACTCGGACGTGGGTCGGACCGATCTTGTTAAGCACCAAATTGACACCGGTGCAGCCCGACCCATCAAACTCCCTTCGTACCGAGTGGGCGCACCCGAACGCGCCCAAATCAAAGAGGCAGTTGGGGACATGCTTCGCGATAACATAATTCAGCCCTCGGCGAGCCCCTGGTCAGCCCCAGTGGTACTAGTTACGAAAAAGGATGGGTCAACCCGGTTCTGCGTCGATTACCGTAAACTAAATGCAGTCACGCTCGGCGATGCCTTCCCCATACCCCGCATCGATGACACCTTCGACAGCCTCGCCGGAGCGCGATATTTTTCCACCCTCGATCTCGCGTCCGGGTACTGGCAGGTGGAGATGGCGGAGGAGGATCGGCCGAAAACCGCATTCACCACCCCGATGGGACTATTCGAGTTTCGAGTACTCCCGTTCGGACTCACCAATGCGCCTGCGACGTTCCAGCGGCTGATGGAGTTGGTGATGCGGGGCTTGCAATGGGAACAGTGCCTGATTTACTTGGACGATGTGATAGTGTTCAGTAGATCTTTGTCTGAGCATTGGTCCAGGCTACGAGAGGTGTTCCAGCGATTGCGAGCGGCTCATCTCAAGCTCAAGCCACGTAAGTGTTACATCGCACAACGCGAGGTGGGGTACCTCGGGCATCGCGTCAGCGAGGCAGGCGTGCACACTGATCCGGAGAAGGTACGCGCCGTAGTGGAGTGGCCACGGCCAAGGAATCTGACGGAGATCAGATCATTTTTGGGGCTCGCCACCTATTATCGTCGATTTGTAAAGGGATTCAGCGAGATTGCACGCCCCCTCACCCAACTCACCTCCCCTAAGCACCCCTACCAGTGGACGGGGGCCTGCCAGACGGCCTTCACCACTCTCAAAGACCACCTCACCCACGCCCCCACCCTCGCTTTCCCCGATTTTACCACCGATTTTATTTTGGACACCGACGCCTGCAGCAGCGGGCTGGGCGCGGTGTTGTCACAGGTACAGGATGGGACGGAACGAGTCATCGCGTACGCCAGCCGGACCTTGAGTGGGGCCGAGCTGAACTATTGCGTGACCCGCCAAGAGTTGTACGCCGTGATTTTCGCATGTAAGCAGTTCCGGCCGTATTTGTACGGCAGGAAATGTCGCGTACGCACTGACCATTATGCTCTGCAGTTCCTTCTCACATTCAAGGAGCCGCGGGGGCAGATGGCCCGGTGGTTGGCGCAGTTGCAGGAGTACAACCTGCAAATCGAGTATCGGGCTGGCCGGACGCATGCAAACGCGGACGCCTTGTCGAGGCGACCCACGGTGGACGCTGAGACAAGGGCGGAGGAGGCCTGCCCGTGTTTCACGGGGGGACGCTGCCGGCAGGCAACGGACCCCCGAGCGGCCGCGGCCACTGACCCCCCCCCAGCGAGAGAGAGTGCAGTGTGCGCCACAGAGGCCCTCACAGGTGGCACCGAGGATCCCGTCGACCGCCCGGCAAGCGCGGGACCCGCGGCTCGGGACCCGATCGGACGGATCCAGGAGGACGTCGGCTGCGCCTTCCCGGGCCTGAACGACGAGCAGCTGAGACAGACCCAGCAGCGAGATCCCGATCTGGCGGCAGTGGAGGCGGCACTGCGGGAGGAAAAGAGCGCCCTGCCAGGACCCTGGAGCGGTTTGTATGCCCGGTTGTGTGTGCAGAACGGAGTGGTACGGGAGTTAACCGAGGCCGGCCAGCCGGGGTGCATCTGTGTTCCTGCCCAGGTGCGACCCCAGCTGCTTCGGCTGGTGCATGACCACCCACTCGGGGGCCACGATGGGGAACGACGCACTCGAGAGACCCTGCGTCGCCAGTATCTCTGGCCCAAATTGGCACAAGACGTGGCGGCCTGGGTACAGGGCTGCCGCGCCTGTCAGCAGTGCGGGCCGAAACCGGCACGATACCAGGTACCCCTAAGGCCGTTCCGCGTCAGCCGCACGAATCAGCTGGTCGGGATTGACCTACAGGGGCCATTCCCGCGATCCCATCGAGGCAACCGATATATCCTAGTCGCAGTAGAGTATTTCACCCGCTACCCCGTGGCAGTGGCCATCCCTGATAAAACGGCCTTGGTGGTGGCCCGGGCATTCGTGGAACACTACGTACTTAAGCACGGGATCCCAGAACGAGTCCTCACCGACCAGGGTAGCGAGTTCGAGGCCGAGTTGTTCCAGGCACTGTGCCGAGAGTTCGGAATCCAGAAGGACCGAACCACAGCGTACCACCCCCAAGCGAACGGTATGGTGGAGCGCATGAATCAGACCCTAGCGGGGAAACTCAAACGTATGGCGGCCGCAAATCAACGGGATTGGGACGAACACCTCCCCTACGCCCTTTTCGCCTACGCCACCACCGTACACACGTCGACGGGACAAACCCCGTTTTTAATGATGTTCGGCCGTGAGTCTCGTTTACCCGCAGATCTGCTATTCGGCGTCCCTTCCCCCCAGCCGGAGGAAGGAAGCCGCCCCGTGGAACACCTGTTGGAGACCCTGCGAGAAGCCCGAGGTCGAGCATACCCGCAAGGGGAAGCCGCGCATCGGCGGCAGGAACAGGGCACCCGACCCCGCATGGAACCCCCCTTATTCCTGACAGGCGCTAAGGTGTGGCTACACACCCCTCGCGTCGGGGCCGGGCAGGTGGGGAAACTGACGACCTACTGGCGGGGACCCTGGACCGTGGTGCGACAGATCTCCCCCTGGACGGTACTAATTTATGGCGGGGAGAGGGATCGAGAGACGGTGGTCAACGTCCGCCGCTTAAAACCGTGGAAAGCGGCCCCGGCGAGAGAGAACCCCGTCACTCGAAGGCCCCGTAATCCCGGAGTACCCGCACCCCTCGTGTTGGGGGGCCTCGCACCCTACATGGGCCCCGCCGGGCCCCCGAGACGCCCCGACCCCGCCAGGGGACGGCGCGGACGACGGCCCCTAAACCCCTCCGCTTCTGAGTTTGTACCCCAGCCCGCAGGTACCGAGGTACAGGGAGAGCCGCTGGAGTGGAGGAGGAGGCCGCCGCAGGAGCTGCAGAGGACGGAGCCACCCACCCCGAGACCAGCCACGAGGGCCGGACGGACCCCTCGGATCCCGCAGCGTTTCCTCGTGGGCGCGGCTCAAGCAAGGTGCTCCAGTCAACCCGGGACGGGGACCAGCACCTCGGGGGGCTATGTCATGCCGCCGCCACGAAGCCGTTCAGCAGGCGCCCCATCTAAGACCTCGCCACCACCAAGCGACGGAGCCGACCCCGTGTCCCCCTCACCTCACCTCGCACGGACACACCCGCACGCATTCCCCCCCCCCCATAGAGCTCGTGGGGAGGTCACCTGGCCGACCGGTTTTTATCCGAGAAGCCCTTATCGGGATTAAACTTTCACGGTTTCCGGCGATCAGGGAATTGGACGACCTCCCCCGTGCTACGTGGCGCCGCGGCGCTGCGACCAGCCTTAATATGGTGGGGTCGCGGCATGGGGCATTCGGCCACCGCGGTGGAGGCGCATTTTCCCCCCACACACACCCCCACGGGTCGACGAGACAGGCGGAGGAGGGAGGGGACAGCATGAATAGCGGGACCGCATGGACTCTTGCGCATAGTCATGGAGGGTTGGGAACATTATGCTTGAGCGCACAGGCCCCATTGTTAGGAAGGGTAAGGGAGTAATTAGGATGTACGCCGCCAACGCCGCTCACTGATTAGCATATCAAAAGCGCCGGAACCGCCGTGCGCGGGCTCGAGGTGCACGAGCCCATTGTTCAGCGCAGCCTCCCTTTGATGTAGAGAGGATAAATAGTGGGGCAAAAAGGGGAAATAGCTCTCTTACTCCAGCGAAAGGCGACGAGACACAGCTCCAGCCAGCGACCCGGACGTCCGTGCGACGCACCGAGGTACGCTGTTAGCACAAGGATCAGCGGACCGCCGTGGACCCTTAACAGTGAGTAAGAAGGTGAATTAGAATCATAGCAGATAAATCGGGAATAGGTATAGAGGTATCAGCGTAGGCCAGCCTCGTCGACTCACTGATTTAACATCTAGTTCCAGGTAGCGGATAATAAATCATTAATAGCTGATCGTGGCCTCGTGTGATCTCGTGTTATAAGTGTGAACGCGTGTGGTACTGTGTATGCGTAAGCTCGCGGCGTGCGTAATCAGCGTACTCCAGGTGCGCGATCATAACGTGAGCGGCGAGCGCGGCGCAGAGCGGCGCAAGAGTGGGTATCGCGTGTGGAGCTGTAGGCGTGTGTGCGCGCACGTTCACGACGTGTATAATACAGGTGCGCGATCCTAGCGTGAGTGGTCAGGGTTGAGTGAGTGCCGCGCGGAGCTGTGTGTGGGTGTGCGCGTACGTAATTAAACATGCCTACTACGCGGACCCGCGGGGGAGGAGAATCCTGGAGCGACGGCTCTCACCCCATGGGTGAAGAACGCAGCAGCGGTTCGCCTAGCAGCGAGGGGGCGAGTAATGAGGTTAACCCGGCCGTTAGGGGTACCGAGGGAGGGATCTCGGGGGCTAGCGACCCCCACAGTCTCGTGCCGCGAGGTTGGGGGGGGGGTATTTGAGTATATTTCACCACGCTGGTCAGGGCGGGGTGGTAAACTGGAGGCTAAGAACGCGCTCAGATGTCGCTCAACAATTCGGTTTAGCTGTAGCTCAGGCGGTGTCTCCACGGGCGCGAGATTGGATGCGTGGCATCGCAGAACTGACGTAACAATGGCGACGGCGTGAGGATGCCGTCACCCAGCAGCGGTTACACCGTGTCTCGGTATTTTGGTGGCGGCTTTGAGGTAGCGTTCATCCAGTAGTGGATAGACCACGTCGGATGGCGGTGAATTAAAACCGCGGCCAGGAAATTGCACAAAACGAACAAATTAATGGTTAACTCGCAATGCGCGGCGGGTAAAAACCCACAAACCAATTAAGGGACACGACTTGGAAAATCATCTCAAGTGTGGAGGCGCCTGGGCGCGTGCAGCGCCAAAAACTCACGGGCAGATTACCCTCTAATTAAATGTCATCTGCGGTACGCGACTTTCAATTACAATCGATTCAAACTGAGAACCAGGTGCTTAAATCAGAGGCGCGCGCGCGCGCGCGCGCCGGGGATTAATTTCCCCCGTTGAGTGGAGCACGTGGATTAGAGCACACCCGCGGGTTAATGACTTCGCCAACACCGATAACAGAAAGTCGTTGGCGATGGAACGGCACCGCCCGAGAAGGAGATGGAGCGATGAAATCAGCTCGTGGGCAGCTGCCAGGCGGATTATTACCATGAGAGGTGACAGCGGTTCGGGAACGCATTCATCCAGCAGTGGATTGACCATGGCTGACGGTCACAATCACAGCTCTCAACGTGGATAAACGATGTTACAATAGTTGCCTGTCTCTGCGTGCGTGTCTCTGCGTGCGTGTCTCTGCGTGCGTGTCTCTGCGTGCGTGTCTCTGCGTGCGTGTCTCTGCGTGCGTGTCTCTGCGTGCGTGTCTCTGCGTGCGTGTCTCTGCGTGCGTGTCTCTGCGTGCGTGTCTCTGCGTGCGTGTCTCTGCGTGCGTGTCTCTGCGTGCGTGTCTCTGCGTGCGTGTCTCTGCGTGCGTGTCTCTGCGTGCGTGTCTCTCTCTGCGTGCGTGTGTGTTTAAGTTGAACTTCTTTCGCAGCGTCTGTAATCAACCGCGCTAATCGGAGGTGCGGGGGAAGGACAACAAACTAAACACAAAAAGCAGTTCTAAATAAACGAGTTGTCAATCTAGATTTTAAAAGTGCATAGCTCTAGCGGCTTCCTAATATCGGAAGAGCGTTCCAGACGGCCGCAGAAGCGCGCGGTGACCGCCGTCTCTGTTGGATGGCCCAGCCAAACGCCCCTCCCCGCTGCGAGGATGACCGAAATTGGCGTGAAGGTTTATGCTGCTTGGCGAGATCAGCAGGGTTCATTTGTGTCGTCTCTCCGATCTAATCTCTGCACTAGGATCCGGCTCAGCCCCGGCCTCAATGCCGATCCCCACTGAGCCCCCACCGTTGCGAGTCGGTGAGGCTATGGGAGATGGGGGGGAGGAGCAGTCCGTGATGAACGCGTACGGTACGCGACATTCACTCGCGTCTTCGTCATTCGCGATGTGTCGAGGACTCGAACTCGCGACTTTAGTTTGCGGTCCCTGCTCGTGAGTGAGCCTCAGCCCAGCCAAAGAGCCGCGGAGCACAAGGTGTGGGGCATGGCTACGAGGGTTTGTGTACAGGTGTACAGCACAGGTGTGTGTGTGTGGAGGCAGGTAAATGATTGAGCAGGACATGCATGGGGGTTTGGTCCCGGGGTATTTATTTACAGGTGTATCGTACAGGTGAACGAGGGCTGTGTACAGGTGAAGGAGGAGGCTCTTAGCCCGCAGTGGACTGTCCAGGGTGCTCCAAATCTCTTGTGACTTCCCCAAATAATTCACCCCGATTTATAATTTGCATATTCATGTCTGTTTTAAGTAAAGCCTTACCTTTAAAAAAAATATTAGGTTTTAGAGAATTAAACGGGGGTCACAAGACATCTGGACCAGCCTGCACAACGTGCACAGGTAAAGTGTGGTGAAGGGGTGGGAGGAGGAGGCGGCTTGTGGAACGTACAAGATTAGATGCATTAATGTATTATAATTATATCACTATGTAACACAATTTTTGTTCCTTGGTACAAAGTGTTATTTTTTAATTGCTTATGCCTAAAAACTATATTAAATGGATATGATTCCCCACAAACTTTTCTTTTGTGACCAGGACTTTATGTGAACGAAAGACAAATGCACACCACGTTCTCTCATTGACAATAGGTTCATCTCAAAATATCACTGCCCTGGTCACAAAAGCAAAGTTTGTGGGGAATAATAGCCATTTTCTTTACTTTTGAGGCATAATCAATAAAAAAAGAACACTTAGTACCCAGGAACTATTTGTTTTTGTTACACGCTGAATAATGGTCACCGATTGCAAGCACGTGCCGATTGCAGGCTCACGGCGGCGTGCCGCTGGTGAAGAAGCGTCGCTGCAGCGACAGGGAACGACATGGGATACCGCATCATTGCCGTGCGCAGGTGCGACCCTGCATGGGTTTCGCTCCTGGGCGGGGTATCGAGTGACAGCGTGTGCTCGCTAATGCCTCTCCTAATCGCGCATCGCTTTCAATTTCAATAAGTCGTTTTTAGAACCGTACAAAGATCCCCGCCTCCTTTGCTCGAGCAGCCTGTCAGGGAGAGGTGAGGGGAAGCGAGCGCTGTTGGCGAGCACCTATTAATGCCTGCCGGGCGCGCGAGGCTCTGGGCGGTGTGGATAGCACCAGGCCCGACCGCCTTTGTCTCCACCGACAATTGAGGGCGGATAGGAGAGAAGGGGGCAGAGTTGGGGTCAGGGCGGTGGTCGTGAAGACACCTGCCCTCGGGGGACCTCCACTCCCCCTCGCCACCTCCCCCCCCCTTTTCCGCGCACAGGTAACCCGACTCCTGTTCGTTCGTTCCCCGAGGGGGAGGGAGGCAAGATATGGCTGCTTTCAATGATCTCCGAAGCGAAGCAGGTTAAAGCCTGGATGGTGCTTATTTTGGCGGTCGGCCGCCCATGCATAACAGGTGACATAGGCTGCTGCCGCGGGCTTCGTGGCGGGCAGCGGAGTGGAGTGGAAGAAACCCCATTGTTGTAGTGCAGTAAACCCCATTGTTGTAGTGCACCAAGCCACATAATATCCATATTTAAGGATTATCAGGGACAGCTTCGTCACTCAACAAGTGGACGATCCGAGGAAAACCATGAAAGTTGGAAATCCTATTCCCCCCCCCCTCTTCGCCACCACTCCACCCCGGGTGTTTGATGCAACCCGAACACCGCAGCACCCACCTGGGGGTGGGGGCTTGGTAAACAGCGGGGCCCCGGGGGAGTCGCGAGTCCCACCGCTGCAGGGCACGGTCAGGTCCCGCGACTCCCCTGTCAATCAGAACTCACCTGTGCACCTCACCACGCTTCAACACTCGCCTCTCCACCTCGCCCTAACTCCTGTCCGCCTACCTCACCTGTACACCTATCACCCCAGTATACCTCGAGCGTGTACACCTGGTCACACCTGTGTACCTCTCACACTTGTGTACCGATATCGTGTATATCTGCCACGCGCGACATGTGCCCCTATCGCACCGGGATTCTTCTCCCACGCGTGCGCCTCACACCTGTATACCTGTGGCCACGCACGCACTCGTTTGAATTTAAAACGTGTTTTTTTTACGTTGGAGGGGAGACCATCACCGTGGCTGCCACGTCCCAAACCCGCCCCCCTCCCCTCCACCTCTCTCACCCCTCCCCGCCTCCACTGCTTCCCTACCTCCACTCCCTCCAGCTCGCTCACCTCCACTCCATCTCCCTGCCTCCACCCTTCTCCCCTCCACCTACGCTCCCTCCACCTCCTCCCTCCACCCGCTCCCTCCACCCGCATCCCCCCTCACCGCGGCCAATGACGGCTCAAGGTGTGCTGCCAGGCGCGCTGACGTCACCTCATTTGCATGGTTACGTGGGCGCGGAGCAGGCAGGTAAGGACTCGCGCGACTTCCACCCGCGGCTGAGAAGACTCACGGACGCTGCCGCCGCCTCCTCCTCCACCTCCTCTATTCAACCCCCGCCACCTCTAACCGCCCGATTTCTCGGTGGAACCTCCGGAGGATTGCGAAACCCGTGCTTGGAGGCGAACCGGGGGACCAACACCGCAGCTCACGGGCTAAATCTGCGAGTCTCGGCGCGCCGGCCTGACGCGCGTCTCACTCCACCTCGACTCGCCCCGTCACCTCGCCCCCCCCCCGTCCCCGCCGCCTTCGTCGTCTTGTCCCGTGGATTGTGAAGGTTACCCAGGGCCCTCGAGCGGCCACGTCCCGAACACCACCACCACCACCACCCTCCCGTGCAGCTGCTGCTGCTGCGCTGTTGTTCGTCAAGGCTGAAGGTGACGTCTCTTCCTCGAGTCATGAGCTCCGCCGCAGTCGGCACCCCGAGCTACGTGGTGCTGCTGTTCGGAGCCACGGCTGGCTCCCAGGGGGCGCGGCTCGGCTCGGACGAGCGCGAGATCGTCCTCCTCGTGTGGCAGGCGCTGGACGTCGCCAGCGGCAAGGTGCTTACCGACAAAGACTGCGCGTGGCGTGGGGGGGGGGGGCACGGAGAAGTGGAGAGGTCTTGGGTGGGGGGGTAGCGGAGAGGTCTCGCGTTGGTGTGCTCGGGGAGGAGTGGGGGTGTGTCGGGGGTGCCATCATTCAGTTCCGCGCAGCCACGGTGGTCGTTATCGCGAAAGCGATGGAATGTTGAATGCATCTGTGCGGAGCTTTGAAATGAGAGTTGACAGCCTCGGGTTCCTCCCACGTGAAGCCGAACGAGGCGCGAATGGAATTGGCCAAAGTTCTCAAATGTCGCAGGATCCTCCTTGGGGGGGGGGGGGGGGGGAAACCTCGGCGAGGCAGTGTCGCCGCGCGTGCTCCCAACGTGGTGGTGGTAGCGGGGGTAGGGGTTGGTGGTAGTGGTGATGGTGACTACGTTACACGAGACGGCCGTGGGCAATGCAGGTAACGCGGGCGGATTATGAGAAAGCGAAGCGAGAACTTTACACGTGGCATGTGGCCTGCCCTGCTGTGTGGGGGGGGGGGGGCGGTGGTGGTGGCGATATTGGTGTCAACCTTGACTCGGATAACGAGTCGCAATGAGCTTGATTAACGACGATTAGCAGATGAATCCTTTAACTGATAGGAAATTTAAAAAAATGACCAGCTGGCTTGGGCAGCCCCGGCATGTAACGCATCTTTGGGTACATCCACCGCAGGAGACGGAGCGATGAGAAATGGGTTCGCGCGCAGGTGCCTGGGTGGAGCTTTGAAGTCGCTCGATCGTGAGATGGCGACGGCTCGGGGCTGGCCTCCATCCAGTAGTGGATTGAGCGTGGCTCGTGGTGGTGCGTCATTGATAGCCCACGCCTTGGCGTGCGGGTTGGTCACGGGGAGCTTGGGGTGCGGGTTGGTCACGGGGAGCTTGGGGTGCGGGTTGGTCACGGGGAGCTTGGGGTGCGGGTTGGTCACGGGGAGTTTGGGGTGCGGCGGGCAGGAAGATTTTGGATGCCGCTTGCCGTGATGCGGAGTCGTGGCCTGGGATCGAACTCGGCTCGCCGAGTCAACAGTGCAGGATACTGGGCAGGGGACGGCCGAGCTAAATCTGTTGTACCGTACTTGTATGCTCCCGCGTCCGTACTCTTCCCCACGTCACCAACCCCCTGCACCCTGGCTGGGCAGTGCGAGGTGCAAGTACGGCCGCAGAACCCCAGCACGGCGTGGGCAAGCTCCTCGTACAGCGGTGGATTGAGCCGATGGGCTCTGTCCACAGCAAGTGCTGTTGTGTGTGGTGCACGAGGATTTGCCCGCTTGGACTGTGCGAGTCTCGCGACGCGCGTGTCCCACGAGGCCCTGGCGCGGTTGGGGGGATTCTGTCGGAGCTCCTCCACGCCCGGGTGTGCGGGTCTCGCAAGCCAAGCGGGCTCGAGCCTGGCTAGCGCTTGGACTAGGCGGGGGGCGGGGGACTGTCTGGGAGCTCGCGGGGCGTGCGCTGCGAGACGAGCGGTAGTCGCCGGTACACCAACGGATTGTTGAATCCATCCGTGCGGAGGTGTAAATGTCACCCACCCCCCCACCCCTTCCGATGTCTAACAACACTCGGGTTTTCTCTCATCCGATTGGCACGGTTGGCTACGTACGGTGTGAAAGAAGCTACTCCATACGTAGGTACACAGCAGTGGCAGCACCCTCCCGAAAAGCTGACCTTGAAACTCGCTCGACGAAGCTTTCCTCCATAATTATTGGATAATTATATTGGTCGCGAAAGCCTGCGCGTTTAAACCAAGCTTCCCTCGCTAAATAGAACACCGCAAACTGCAAGAAAGGAGCCCTCTAGAGAGGGAGGGGTTCGCACTCATTCGTGGATAAATCACCACCACCAGCACCACCACCAGCACCACCACCACGGGCTTGGTTGTGCTCGCCCACACAGTCGGTGCAGGTGCGGCCACGCCTCGCCCCGCCGCGGTGGTGACAGCGTGCGGACAGGGAAGTTGTTAGGGGGGGAGTGCGGTATGGTGGGGGAGGGGGGGTCGACTTCGTGACTCGGTGCCCCCCCTAAGGCGATGTGCCCCCTCCCGCCCCCCTCGTGCGCCCCGCGGCCGCAGCTCGGCAGCATCCACAAGGCGCTGGTGAGGCCCGACGATTCGCCCCTGTCGGAGGAGTGCAAGGAGGAGACGGGCTTGAGAGAAGAGGAGCTCACCAATGCCGACTCTCTGGAGCAAGTCCTGCAGAAGGTGAGGCGGGACAGCGGCTGCGTGGCCGCGGTTTGGGCCGGATCTGTGTGCGGGTCCCCCGATGCCCCCCCTCCCCAGCCCCCATCCACCCGCACTTGCCCAGCCTCTGTTGTCACAGCAGGGAAGGTGACCGCTGTGGGTGGAGGTCACTCCGAATGTGCCGCCACGTGCGGCGGGCCCTGTGATGTTAGTAAGAGATTGTTGGCTCGTCAGAGCGAGGTAGTCCAAGTCGTGAGTCGGCTCGTGGATTGTGTCACGCCTTGGATTACAAGTCGTGGATCACCAATACAATCCATATCGCGGCTCACATCGGATGCCGCTGCGGTATGTGGTGGCCGTGCTGTACAGACCGCCGATGTGTTATCTGGTTTGTGTGAATAACACGCGGTACAATAACACACGAGCTCGGGCGATGGGTTCACATCGTGGTTCGTGCAGCAGCACATATCGTGTACTCGGACCCTGGACTCGGATCGGATCGCAGCTCGGATGGCATTCAAATCGCACCCCATCTGAGCTCGTATCACGGCTTGGTTCGCGTAGACAACGGCGTAAATTACAATCTGGATCGGGGGTCTGCGCCTCCTTGTTCAGGACCACAGTCTCGTATTAACGTGCATTGCGGCTCTTGAAATATCGAGGTTTCTTTTGCCAAGTGAGAAAAAGACGTATCTTGTTATTTTGGTTGCAGACTGCTGGTCTATGATGATGGCCCATAATAAATTATAGCGCCTCATATCTCGCCTCGGACCACATCACAGCCTAGATCACGGATCCTATTATAGCGTAGGCCCGCAGATCATAATCACAACACTCGCATCGTTAATCCAGGTCACAGATCGTATCACCGCTCGGATCACAGCAGGGGCTCACGGCCCCCATCAGATCCCATTTCGCACTCCGATTCACCGCAGCAGATCGTCGCCCTGATAACCGCACCCTCCCACCGGCCACTTGGCCACTCCTGGCTGGACCCTGGTCCCGGGGGCAGCTTGCCCTCTGGGCCGTACCAACCCCGACTGTGTGCTCAACATGTTGGGAGCAATGCGATAGGTTACGGAAGTTGAGCACGGAAGACACGCGACCATTCGGTAACTTGCGTGACTATTGCTTGTGCCTGATCAACGTCACTGTTGCCTGTTGGAATGGACGCGGCTTAACGATGGGGGCTCATTGGTTTCCGATTGCGCGAGGCTGCGTCCACAACCCCCACACTGGGCGAGTCTGTGCGCACGTGCCCGTGTGTGGAGAGCGGTGGCGCGGCAGTTGTCAACACTGCGCTACAGACCCGGTGCTCTGAGTTCGATATCGAACGTCAGTGGCGAGCGAGTGGTACGAGAGAACTCATCCTGGGCTTCGCTGAAGTCAACCGAGCCGTAAATGAGTACCCGGTTGTTTTGTGTAAATGGCAGCACTGGGGAGACGAAGCAGGCCGGGCGTGGTTCTGGCCACACCACCCCCTCGTGTGGTGCCGTGTGACGGTCTTCATTGGTGCTCGTTAACAGCAAAGGTCTGTGAAGGCTATACGGGGAGGGCGGTGTGTGTTCAGTTGTCGTGACGCTCACAACAACGAGCGGAGCGCTGAGTGGCTGCTAAATCACAGCGAGTTGGCACAGTGGGCAGCACAGCTGGTGCATCTGCTAGTCATCTCAGTCGGTGAACCCATGGCAGCTGCAGGGTCTGTTCCGTGAACTCCTGCCAGCGGGCCTTCGACACTTCACGTGGCCTCAAGTGCATCGGGCATGGCACAAGCGCCGTGGTAACGTCACTTGGTAGTGAACGGTGGTTGTATGTACAGTATGTTGGACTTCTTTCGCACCGTACGTAGCCAACCGTGATAATCGGGGATGCAAAAGTTGTTGCGTAGTCGACTAGGACGGGTGGGGGTACTGTGCGTGTGCTTGTCCGCAAGCTCCTATTAGACCACCACTGCCACTTACACCACCGCCTGGTCCCACGGTCGTTGTGATGCTCGTGGCCCCGAATTCTCTGACATCATAATCGGTGTCTAATTGTCACCATCGTCTGCCTGTCCTTGTTCCTGGTGTGTCAACATTACCGGTTTAATGTCCCGGTGTAGATTTGGGTCACAAAATATGAGCGGGCAATGACTCGCATATTCTCTCCCAGGTAAAAAAAAGAAAAATCTTTACAAATCTCATTTGCCCCACGGCCTGCTGAGACTGAATCATTTCAGCAGCATTGATTCGGCACGAGCAACCCACCCTGGTCGGGTTCCCGATGCCCGGCGTCTCGGCGGCAGCGTCAGGCTTGCTGGCATCGATGCTGGTGAACTGCCAGATGCTCACAGGCCACGAGGGCCCTGCGCTGTCGACGCGACTCCACGCGGCCGAGGTGACGCGCGCGCGCGCCACGTGCGCGCGCACGCGCGCCACGTGCGCGAAGGCGCTCGCACTTAATGCGTGCACTCTCGTGGCGGCTCCCCCACTGTTTGTGTTTGAATAACTTAATGGGGACAACGATAACACGGCTCGCTCGCTCGGAGCAATGCGGCGCGTTGGCTCGTGCACGGTGGGGGGGGGGGCTGTCTTAGTAAGCTCTGTGTGATGTTGGCATGTCAGGTGACGTCTTAGTAAGCTCTTATGTTGATGTATCAGGTGACATATTGGCAGGCTCTGTTGGTCATTACTAACTCGGTCACCTGTGGGTAGTGTTGGTGGAGTCGGTACAGTTACTCATCATAGTAATACAACATGTTGACCTACCTGGTACCGTCATAATAAAACCAGGTACTCGTAGAAAGCTGTGTGTGGTGATGGTGAACCGGGTACTGTCATAGTGAGCCGTGTGTGGTGATGGTGAACCGGGTACTGTCACAGTAAGCCGTGTGTGGTGATGGTAAACCGGGTACTGTCATAGTAAGCCGTGTGTGGTGATGGTGAACCGGGTACTGTCACAGTAAGCCGTGTGTGGTGATGGTAAACCGGGTACTGTCATAGTAAGCCGTGTGTGGTGATGGTGAACCGGGTACTGTCACAGTAAGCCGTGTGTGGTGATGGTAAACCGGGTACTGTCATAGTGAGCCGTGTGTGGTGATGGTGAACCGGGTACTGCCAGTGAGCTGGGTATAATCTAACCCCGCTGCGAGTCGCCATCAGAGTCGTGTCAGCCCACTGGAGTCACGCGCCCTGCTCGCTGGCTCGTTCACGTTGGGAATGCGGCGTGGGGGGGGGGGGCAATGTGGGGGGGGCAATGTGGGGGGGGGGCAATGTGGGGGGGGGCAACGTGGGGGGGGGAGCAATGTGGGGGGGGGGGGGGCAACGTGGGGGGGGGGGGGGGGGCAATGTGGGGCGGGGGGGCAATGTGGGAGGGGGGGCAACGTGGGGCTGGCGCGGCGCGAGAGATGCGGCCTCCAGCAGCTCCGTGCGGGCTCGGGGCTGGGCCCGTCTGCGGCAGTCGCCACCCCCCGGGGAGTGGCGGCTGAGGGCCGACGAGGAAGGGACAATGGGACGCCTCCGTTCAAAGACGGCTCGCCAACACGCACGTGCACATACTCACATACACACGCACGTGCACACACACACACACGTACACACACACACACGTACACACGCACGTGCACACACACGCGCACCTGTGTGTGTGTGTACGTGTGTGTGTGTACACAATGGGGAGTGGTAGTGTAGTGGGTAGGAGCCATCCATTTCGTAGGTACGCAAAAATCTGTCAACTTGACCCATCCCCCACCCTCCCGAATCCTATAGAACGGCCGGTATTTTAATCCACGCAGAAACGATCAAGGATTAATAATTAATGTTAACGTTTTAAGTAAACAGTCCACCGCCGGCTGCATTAAAGAATTAAGTTGCGTACCTTTTTAAAAAGGTGTGCCTCGTGTCCGCTCGGTACAAACGCCGACTGAACCCAGTCGAACGGGTGACGCATTGTAAGGACTTGGTCAACACGCCCAATGTCGGGCTGAAGCACAGCAGCGTGATGGCTGCAGTCAGGGGCACCGTGGCACGCGAGTGACACGTCTCCCACAGTCCCACCGCTCCCTGCAGGACCTGTTGTCTGACAGCTGAAGACACTGAACTGTGGCTCATTTGAAGGCCAATGTGGACACATTATTGTCGAGGCTTCACTCCCCGCCCCCCGTTTCCGATGCGTACATTGTCAGTAGACCCCTTACACTCAAGCGTACGCATTTGGGTTAACCCCTCCCCCCTCCACGCGTACGTACTGAATGGATGGCCCCTTAGCGCTACGCTGCGCTAACAAACGCGGCGACCCGAGTTCGATTCCCGCTCACGGCCAACATCGGTGACGATTATCTGAACCGGTCCTGGGCCTCCCCTTGGGACACTCAACCTCAAATGAGTACCTGGTGGGGTGTGTAAACATCATCGCCACTCGGGAGACAAAGACGTCCGGGCGTGGTGCTGGCCACCCACCCCCTCGTGGGCCATGCCGGCATTCATAGGTGCTTGCTAACAGCACTTGCCCCAGCAGTTTGTTGTAGGCTATACTGGGAGGTCTTTGCATGTCCACGAGATTCACGGGGCCTGTGTCCGCGAACCGCCACGTGGACACGTGACCTGCTGCCGCCCCTGCTGCTGTGTTGGCAGTGCAAACGACAGGAAAAAGGGCCTAAAAGGTGACGTTTCAAGCAATGGGCCTTCATGTGCTGTGAGATGCATCGTGCTCTGAAGAAGAGCCATTGCCCAAACCGTCTCCTATAATGTACTCTGTACATTACCAGGCTAGTTCAAATGTAATAACAGGATCTTCTTTTACTGTCACCGAGATGAAAGAAATATCTCAACATCTAGCTGCCTCGAAGTCGAAGTGGTGTCCTGAGCCGCATTGAGGCATTGGTGCTCAATTCCTGCTTCCAGCCCTGTGGTGGAAATTCCACATTCCTATGATGGTGGGAGGGGGGAGTCTATCCGTAGCACAACCACTTTCCCTCAAAGCGGTGCTCATTTTATGGATCCGAGAAAGATGATGGGCTGGGACCCCCCCCCCCTCCACGAACCAGGATTTGAACTCTAAACCTTGCGATTGTGAGGCCGCTACCTCTACCACTGAGCCAGCACGTGGCCGTCTGATTGGCCTTGTGGAACTCTGCTAGCTATGCCGCACATACAGTAAGGGGCGATCACGACTTGGTGGCTGTCGGCGCTCGTGGTGTTCCCGGAGGGGGATAGAAAGCTCAAAGTTGGCACGAATGTGGCCTGCGCAACGCCTGAAACTAAACCACAAAATGAACGTCTGAAAACCAGAATTGTGAACATTTGGGCTCTAAAAAGAATTAAGTCTTGAAAGTTGATTGGTTTCACCCGTTGAGCTGGGCGAAGCATTGCCCTTTATCGTCAATAGCACTTGTATGGGCGACCAGGGTGCACACGCACAGGTGTTATAGGCTGCTGCGAGGCTGCGCCTTGTACCTGGTGGTCAGCAGAGGGCGTTGCAGCAACTTCCATCGTTGTGCTGCACTTCTATGCTGCCACGACTCGGCCTCTCACCCTCACTAATCTGCGCTGACCAGCGTGGTCAAGCCTGGTCAAATAATCCCCCCCCACCCCCCCACGACCCTGCCCGGCGTGGGGGGGCCCTGGTCCAGAGGTGCATTAAAACTGACAGCTGTACACGCACACGTGGTGCAGGGACGGACGCACGCACGGTGCAGGGACGGACGCACGCACGGTGCAGGGACGGACGCACGCACGGTGCAGGGACGGACGCACGCACGGTGCAGGGACGCACGCACGCACGGTGCAGGGACGCACGCACGGTGCAGGGACGCACGCACGGTGCAGGGACGCACGCACGGTGCAGGGACGCACGCACGGTGCAGGGACGCACGCACGGTGCAGGGACGCACGCACGGTGCAGGGACGCACGCACGGTGCAGGGACGCACGCACGGTGCAGGGACGCACGCACGGTGCAGGGACGCACGCACGCAAGCATGGGGGCCAATTCTCCTGCACTGTGTGAGAGCGCAGCTCGGATGTATACATCTTTGCACGCACACACAAACCCACCCACACGCAAACTCTACGATCCCTAGTTATACATTTGCCTTTCTTGCTGCGCACTGCTACACCTTGAACACAAGCACGTCGACCCCGCTGCGTTACTACAGTGCCTTTTCCGTTGGCTGCTGACCAGTCCGCTGGAAGCTGTCGTTTTTTTTGTTGACGTTGGAATGCGGCCGTGGCGGCGGGTTGCGGCGGCGGTGGTTTTTCTCCACGCGGTGCGTCCGCCGGCCCCGGGCGGCTTGTCGGGAGGCGGTAGTTTGCCGCTCGTGCCGCGAGCCCAGCGGAGGCAGGCCCAGCGCTCGCTCAAGGGCCCACAAAGCGAGCGGCAACGGCGGGGCCCGGATCGCGGTGCCCCCCCCCACCCCTGTGCCTGCGCACGCAGAAGAGGAGCGGCGTGGTTATTATTGATGGAAGGGCTGACGACTCCTCCACTCGTCAGGGCTGGAGAGAGCCCGGTTTAGACCAGGGGCGCCAGGCCTGGCGTGGAGTTGTCGGCGTGGTCCAGCTCTGTCCGGCTGCCCATGTGGTGGTGGTGGTGGTGAGGTGACAGGGCCAGCGGAGGTCGCGGTGCGTGCGCTCGCCGAACCGGTTTCCCCGTAATCGGCACGATCTGGGCTTTGATGGCGGGGCTGCAACCATCGCCCTCCGAACCCCGCAGAGAATGAAACGAGTCGGGGAAAACGTCGTGCCCACGCTTGCGGATTGTGTGGTCCATTCTTTTTGAGAGGTGGTTGTGTGTGGGAAGAGTTTAATTCGCTGTACGGAAGTCGACGGGGGTAGCTGTCGGGACGGCATGCGTTGTCCATGTGCGCACGTCGTCATTGCTTTGGCTTACGTCTCTAAAGTTTCAAGAAATCGGCCAAATTATAAATCAGCCCTGCTGGCCTTCCCCTGCACCTCTGATTAGAACGGTTGTCTACTTGGGGTGCGTAAGATCAACATACATTACATTTGTCCAGTTTTCTCTCGGTTACGAGAGTTACCGCGACCCCCCCCCCCCCACCACGTGACAGACAGACAGAGCTAACGCGGCAATGCCTTCAAGCTTGGAGGGTGTAGAGCAGCGGCCCCCATCCTTTTTGGCACCAGGGACCGGTTTCAAAGAAGCTCTCCCCCTTTTCAAAGAAGCTCTCCAGCGACGTTAGTTGTTAACTCATTTTGGCTAGGGGTTAGCAGCTTGTGGGCTCACCAAAACTGTGACTGACAAGTGTGGGGAAAGAGGCGCGGACGGAAGTGGTAAATAAAATAATGGGCGGGCTACGTGCGGACTCGCCGCTCTCACCTCCTGCTGTGCAGCCCGGTTCCTAACAGGCCACGGACCGGTACCGGTCCGCGGCCCGGGGGTTGGAGACCTCTGGTGTAGAGGATCTGTCGGTGCCGCCCTGTGACTCCCGCACGCCGTCCCTCCCTTGCCCCCAACCACCCCGCAGGTGACGCTCTCCATCAGCAACGAGCTCAACGCGGGCCTGGGCACCACCTTCTGCCTGTGCACGGATGGGCAGCTCCTCCTGCGGCAGACGCTGCACCCCGAGACCAACAAAAAGGTGCGAGCCTTCGACACGTACTCAGACTCGTTGGGCTCGCCGCATGCTGGCTCTTAAGTCCACTCGAGACGCTACGGGACATTTGAGGGCAATGGTCGCCAGAAAAACATTTTCTCTGAGTAACTGTGGGACATTTTGCTTGGGACCGGCACAAAGCTAGAAAGCAATACGATATGGTGGGGCTCACATTGCCGAAAAAGGTAAAAATTGGCCCGGTGCATCATGGGACTTTAGGAAAGGTGGCGGCACTTGCGGTGCGGTTGCCGACAGCGAGGGGACGTGCAAGTCCCGTTAGCGGAGACTGCACTGCCCACATCGTGTATACGGCCATTGTCCGTCGAGGATGACGATCAATAAGATTTTTTTCATAAACATCAAAATGATAAATAAGCGGTGACTCGTTACCGACGTGCGGAGCGATGTGGCCCCCTTTGAACTGCCTCGCTGGGAGCATCGTCACCGAGCGCCCACCACACAGGTGTCGGGCTGTACGGGCTCTCACCTGCTTAGCTTCCGTGATCTGACCATGATCGGAAGCATTGCGAGTGATTTCGTCACAGGCTCTGGATAAGTTGACCAATGATCATCGTCGCCGTCATTACTTTTGTTTCCGAAGGTGTGGACGGTCCACACCTTTAACCCCCAATCCGGCCCCACACTCCCCGGCGGGTCCAGAGTCCATGCGGAGAACGAACGGGGGGTGGGGGGGCGCGCGGATGGGGTGCGGCAGGCAAGGATTGGGGGTTAAGGGTCGAGCCGCCGCAAACGGTGCAAGTGTTGCACGTGCAGCGTTTCCGTGTTGGCGCTGCGCTCACTCTTCCAGTCGTGCAAACTTCCCTCTCACCCGCTGGAGGATGTCCTCCAGCTTCTATCGCTCTATGGCGTGGGGTCGGCTGCTCGGATTTTCTCTCCCCGTTCTGGGACTCTCCTCCTAGTCACCTCCGCTACCCTGGTCTCTCGCCCCCCCCCTTCACCCTCGGTCTCCCTCCGCTGCTTCCACCCTGCACCGGTGGCGTCTCCACTGCCTCTGCTAAACGTCCCCACGATGTCGCGCACTTGCCCTGGGAGGCATCGCCGCGTCTGAACGTCTGGATGGATGATGTATGTACGTACGTATGTTGAACGTGTGGGATGGATGTATATGTATGTACGTACGTATGTTGAACTTCGGCCAAGTTGCGGCTTCTGCCCGCGTAGACCTTTCTGCGGTATCTCCTCTGCGCGTGGTGGGTTTTCTCCGGCTACTCTGGTCTTTTCCCGCATGCGAACAAAAACGGCTCCTCGTAAAACAATTGGCCAAACGGCTCGAGGGAGGGGATCCTCCTGAGGAGAGTCATGAGACTCTGCGGGGCTTCCCTGGCTGGCAGTAGAGGGAATATGCTTGCACGCGGAAGGTTGCAAGTTCAACTCCTGGTTAGGGTTTCTTATGATTGTTATTATTGTGTGAGGGAAGTTCTCTGTTTGTCCATAAGGATAAACTCACCCCCACCATAGAAATGTGGAATTCCCACTTTGCTTGGGGATGTAAACTCCTCGCCATGGCTCAGCCTTGCAGCTTGTGGCATCTGAAACGGTCTTTCGCCCCCACCCACAACCCCTTCATCAACCCACACATGACCCCCACGATCAACGTGGCGCAGAGGAGACCTTCATTCAGCAGTGGATAGACCGCGGATGACGATTGTGTGATGCACAGACTGTCGGCACCCGCAGTTTTGTACAAACCCAGGTCTTAATTTTTCCACTGAACATTATCGGGGTTGCTGGTAAACCGGAGGAGGTGGCATGTGGTTACTCAATGCAGCAGCCACAGTGCGAGGCATTCTGGATGTGGTGTGTCGGCTGAAATGAATGCGTGCCTCTGTCCCACCCCTCCCCCTCCCGCCGGGCCCCCACAGAACGTGACGCTGCCCGAATGCTTCTACTCCTTCTTCGACCTGCGGAAAGAATTCAAGAAATGCTGCCCCAACTCCACCGAGCTGCGCGAAACGGACGTGGGAAGCATGGCGGAGCGTATCCTTCAGCACGCGAGCGACGGCACCACCACCATCGTCATCGCCATCTCGATCATCATCGTCATCACCACCAACACCATCGTCATCGTCGCCATTCAGCTGCTGCAACAGCCGCAGTGTCCAGCGGAAGGGAAGCGACGGCAGCGATGAACTTGGTTGTGAGATTGTTCCGTGCGGTGGTGGCCCTGGAGTGGCTCGGTAGTGGAATGACAGATGGGGGCCATCTTGCAGGCGGCGGCGATGCTGCTGCTGCCCGTAGGTGCCGCGGGGAGTTTGTGTCGACGCGGCAGGTACACCCCACGAGCCGAAAAGATTTAAAGTGGCGGCGGTGGCGGAGGCGTCCAATAGGAGCGCGGCACGTTGCGTGGAATCCAACGCACAGGGAGTTTTTTTTTCTTCCTTTTTTTGTTAAATGCCGTGGCGTGTCGGGGTGCGGGGGAGAGGCGGGGTCCAGGGGAGGGTGCGGGGGAGAGGCGGAGGGGGGGAGGCGGGGGAGAGGTGGGGGGGAGGCGGGTTCACCTGTGGGTGGGAGGAATGCAGTGTCTGCCAGCCCAGGTCTCTCTCTCTCTCAACGCAGTCATCGCGAGCGCACCCTGACCAGCCCCCATGCACAGCCCCCACGCACAGCCCCCACGCACAGCCCCCACGCACAGCCCCCACGCACAGCCCCCACGCACAGCCCCCACGCACAGCCCCCACGCACAGCCCCCACGCACAGCCCCCACGCACAGCCCCCACGCACAGCCCCCACGCACAGCCCCCACGCACAGCACCCACGCACAGCACCCTGACCAGCCCCCGCGCACAGCCCCCGCGCACAGCCCCCGCGCACAGCCCCCGCGCACAGCCCCCGCGCACAGCCCCCGCGCACAGCCCCCGCGCACAGCCCCCGCGCACAGCCCCCGCGCACAGCCCCCGCGCACAGCCCCCGCGCACAGCCCCCGCGCACAGCCCCCGCGCACAGCCCCCGCGCACAGCCCCCGCGCACAGCCGCGTCGGCGGAGAGCGGTCACGGCTGCCCTCCAGCTCTATTCACTACGAAAATAGAATGACAGTCGTCATGACGACGGCGATGATGATAATAATAAATCACGATTCATGATTGATGTTTGGGTTGGGCCGTGTGGTTGATTTACTGTCCTAAGACCTCCCCACCACCCTAAAGAATCCTCACTACCAATTTCGGTTGTGAGGATTTGCTCCTCAACCCACCGGAGAGGCGGCACAACGTTGATTGGCACCGTGTAATGCTGGCACCCGCGGCTGTTTAATTTGTTTGGAGGAGTTTTAATACAAATCGATGATGCGTGCCCCACCAGAGGGATTGAGCCGCGCTGTGCAGCCCTCGGGAAGGAAAATCTTCCTCGTCCCCATCCTAGCGATGGCCATTGCTGTAAGGGCATCTTTTGAGAACTTCCTGGGAGGGTATTTTACCTTCCCTTCCACGCCGACCCAGATGTCTTGGATGGGGAGCGACCCACTCTTTATCCCACCGCACAGTCGTCCGTCACGCTCTCTCGGCGGCGCCCGCGTGCGCTGGGTACCGCGCGAGGTGCTGCGTCGTGATGGCACGGCGCGTTGCACCGTCGTCGCTGGCGCTGGGGAGGTATGCGCCGGCCGTGAACCGGCGTGCGCTCCGCCCACCGCACCCCCCCCCGGGCTGAGAGCTGTGCGCACGGTACCGCAATCATTTACTCCTCCGCCCTGCCGCAGGCTTCTCGGCCAACATTTGCACGGCGCGCGCTCCCCATTCTGCCCCCTCCACAAGACGCTCGTCCCACTCGCTGGGCAGCTGCAGCTTCTTAATGCGTTCCCAGTGAAGGTTATCGGCGTTCGAGTTGGCTCCGTCCGCGTCTGTCTGCCACGAACGGGGGGGAGTCACCAGAATGCCAAATTTGACGATCGGTGTTGAACGAGAGGGGGGAGTACAGCTTCGTGCTGCTGTCGATCACCAAAGGTCGCCTTGAACTCGGCGACAGGAACCGGCGCTCAAAGTATGTCTCGCCGGACGTCGCGATTTGCCATCGCGTGTCTTGCGCCGCGTGACGTCGGCACGCCGTGCGGTTTCGAATGCCGGTTTGCGTTGCCAATTTAACGTTTAGCCGGACAAACGCGTGTTGGAAAGCTTTGCAGATCCTCACACATACGAGTGATTTTATTCCTTGTTAAACTTTACAATTAATTTGCTCCACGCCGCTATTGATGGACAGGGCGTGAGGTGAAGGGGGGCGAGGGTTTTGGTTGAACACAAGTGCGTGCGCGCATGCGTGTGTACGTCCGTGTGTACGTCCATGTGTGTGTGTACATGCGTTCTGTGAAACTTGTCGGCAAAACGGCGCGCGTGTTCGCGGCGGGGAATCGATCTGAACTGCGACAATTTCCTTAACGTGCGACGCCAGACCTGAGCGTGGAGAGCGAGCTGCCCGAGTTTGGTGTTTCCCACGTGCGGCTTATGGGCCGGATCCTGCAGACAATTCTCACGGATCCCTACAGTGAGTACCGCCAACATGGTCACCGCCACCACCACCACCGTCTTCCTCCTTCCTCCTCACCGCCGTGACGGGGAGACAGGAGCTCGCCGCCGTCACCGTGGTCACGCTCGGCACTTCATTATTAATGTCCCAAGAAGTCAACAATTAATCAATTTTAAGACGAAATGAAAGGCGTATTACTCTCAAATGGCATATGAATAATTGAAAAGAAGTGGACAAAGAGCAGACACTTGCGTTTCAGCTTTTGAATTTGTCTCTCTCGTTTGTGTGGAGAGAGTCTGCATCGAGTTGTCTCTGAACGTCGCCGTACTTGACCTGTGCTCTGGTGCGTCGAGATGGTACCGCCTTGGGGGAGGGTGGTCCAACATGAACATGGGCCAGGTCCGCACGCGGCAATTAAGCCCTGGTCACGGCAATTGTTCAGCGCCATCGCCTTGGATTTTTCTTACCGCTCTCAGTTCAGCTTGGTGCAAGTGACAGTCACTCCAGAAACTGCCACAACTCCAATTACCCAACTGTAGCCACCTGTTACCGCCACCGCCCCTGCTTGTGTGGCAGTTGTCCCGAGGTCCTCTGGACAGCGTGTGATGCTCGTGTGATGCCTCCCCCTCCTGCCCCTTGCCACGCTGCTGAAGATCACAAGCTGGACGAGCCGGAGAGGATCACGCACAAGTTTGAATCGGGGACGTGGTGAGTGCCAGTAGCAATCGACTGCCGCTGTTTTCACGGTTTTGCGTGGCGATGAATTTCACGGATTTTCAAATTCTTTGCTTACAGCCACGATCGAATGTCATAGGTCAATCGCGATACGATTTGAATTGATATAATGTGCGAAGGTGTGGAGCGGTGGCGTCATGGTTAGTGCGTGGCGCTATGAACCCGGCGACCCGAGTTCGAATCTCGGTCACGGCTGACGTCGGTGGCGATAGTTATCCAACCGGTTTTGGGCATCCGCCTCGATGGCCGCCACCGCCCGGTGTGCTCCCGAGAGCGACGGGGCATGGGGTGGCCTTCATCCAGAAGTGGATTGGTAGAAGGCCGCACTGGCGTATAAGCGTGGCTGCGTCTCGCGAGCCGCTTCGTAATAAACACGAAGGCCGTGCCGCGCGGCCGGTCATGGTGGCGGCGACCCACCCCGTCGAGTGCCGTGCCGGCCTTCGTAGGTGCTACTCGCTAACACCACTTGCCGACAGTCCGTTACGGCTAGAGGGGATCTTTGTTTGTTTGGCGCCGGTGCGGTTGGCGCTAACCGCGGCGCCGTGCCCCGCGCACGGATCTCTCCCGGCAGCAAGACCGAGCTCGTGGACAGCAACACCGTGGTGAAGGCCCGTGGCCTTCCCTGGCAGTCATCCGACCAGGACATCGCCAAATTTTTCCGCGGGCTCAACATTGCCAAGTGAGCCCCCCCCCCCCCTCTTCAAACACGCAAACATGTTGCCGCCAACATCGTTGTTTTGGAGACAAAGACGCTCGTTTCTCCGTGGCACTCGCGCCGCGTCGGCGCATCTCTTGCGTGACCGCCCCCCGGGTCACCCGGGGTCCCTTGCCCCCCCCCCCCACCCCCCGATGCATGAACCTCGACCCGACCAAACCAGGGGAGCGCAAACCCCACGGTTGCGTATCGTGCTGTGGGTGGCCGGGGCGAGGCGAGCTTTCCCAAACCGTGCGCGTTGTCGGTCGCGGCCCGAAGGAAACCGGCGTCAGGGGGGGTCTCTAACGGGGGGGGGTCTCTAACGGGGGGTTCTCTAACGGGGGGGTCTCTAACGGGGGGGTCTCTAACGGGGGGGTCTCTAACGGGGGGGTCTCTAACGGGGGGGTCTCTAACGGGGGGGTCTCTAACGGGGGGGTCTCTAACGGGGGGGGTCTCTAAAGGCCGCGTGGCGCCACGGCCGGCAGGGGCGGCGTGGCGCTCTGCCTCAACCCCCAGGGTCGGCGCAACGGCGAGGCGCTCGTGCGCTTCGTGAGCGCCGAGCACCGGGACCTGGCGCTGGACCGGCACAAGCACCACATGGGCAGCCGCTACATCGAGGTGAGGCCCTCGGCACTCACGGCGGGCAGTGGCGCCGCTGCCGCCGATCCGCCGCCCCCCCCCCCCTCCCGGGGTCGGGCAGCGCGAAGGGGTTGGAGGGGTCGTAGGGCACCACGCCCCGCTCGCTCCCGATTGGGTGAATTTCACGACGGCGGCGTGGCCGGATGAGGGGGGGGGGGGGTCCCGCGTTCCCACCAGTGTGGATGCGTACCGAGGACGGCCGGATTGATGTCAAACTTAACGTTGCTTCGCATTTAATGATTTATTGGAGAGTTGTGTGACATTAATGTAGTTCTGTGATGCCATCTTTCAGGGCCGTTCACCGACCCGAGGTGATGTTGCACCGCGCACGACATGTACACGTGCCGCCCCCTTGTTCGTCCACTGTTGGATGACGGCCTCCCCGTGTCGTGCGGGCCGTCGGGGGCTATTTGGCCATACTTCACCACGGTGGTCAGTGCGGGCTTGGTGACGGCGGGCAGCATAGACGTGGGAACGTAGAGGCACAGTACAACGGGATGGGTTTTTGCTGCACCTGTCCTCTGCCAAACCACCACGTGTAGCGATGTTTTGTTTCTTCTCGGGTGTGTGCTTGCTCTCCTGTGCCGTGCTTCATTCAACCCAGGGTCCCCCCCCCCCCCCCCCCCCCCCCCCCCCCCCCCCCCGAGGAAGGAGACTCCTCCTGGTTGCAATGGGCACGCTCTTGGCCGTGAACGAAGGCCGCCCGTCCGTCTATCCTCTCTCCGTCTGTCAATCTAAACCCACCCGGCGCCCGGCTTCTGCCATTTCTTTTTCACCTAATTTCTTGATTTGTTCACGTGTTTTGACCACGGTGGAGGCAGCAAGGGGCGGGGAGGGAGCGGTAATCTTCCTGCTCCGGCCCCAAACCCTTGGTGGAAGTCCGCTGCTCCGGAGCTGTGCACACGTGGAATGTCCTTCCTTGTTTATCTCTGCAGGTGTACCGCGCGACCGGAGAGGAATTCCTCAAGATCGCTGGAGGTGAGAGCCGCCACTAATGGCTTCTTTGCTGTTCACGTTTGAAATGAAGGAATGTTTATTTATACTGGAGGAATCCGATGAGCTATAAAGCTCTTTTTCACAGTTGACCAGTAGGGGCAAACGATAAACAAGTAAATAAACACGTGGGGCACGCGCGCAACGGCAGGGCGTCCGAGACGGTCGACGCGATTTCTACGTCCGCAGCTTCGTGACGTCGGGGGACCGATGCACGCGCGGCGAGATTGCCGTGTGGTTCTGGGCGCTAATGAGCCAGAAATTTCCACCCACGGACGTGGCTCCTCCCAGACTCGTCGTTCCAGAAGCATCCGGCCCGTTGGCTCCTCGCTGGTGGAGCGAGCGGCTCTCATTCAGAAGGCTGTGAAGTTTTTAAAAAACAGCTGGGGGGGGGGTTAGACTCGGCCCATCATCCATCCGGGGTCTAAAAGATGAGCACCACTTTGCGGGGGAGTTAACGGCGGTTGTCCTGTGGGCAGTCTCGCCCACCACCGGAGCAATGCGGAATTTCCGCCATCGCCTCTGCAGCGCTGTAAACGGGAGAGGAGCCGCCCGACGTCTCGACGCTCACCGAGCGGGGAAAATCGCTTTTGACTTTGAATGTCAGCGGTGGACTGTAACGCCGTGCTACCTAATTCGGGGAGTTCTCTGTCTGTCCGTCCGTCTGTGCGTCTGTCAGACGGTCTGTTCGTGCATCCGTTCGATTGCCGGCGCGCAGGCACGTCCAACGAGGTGGCGCAGTTCCTGTCGCGCGAGGGCCAGGTCATCGTGCGCATGCGCGGGCTGCCCTTCGCCGCCACGCCCGACGACGTGCTGGCCTTCTTCGGGCCCGGCGTGCCCGTGTCGGGCGACCGCGACGGCGTGCTGTTCGTGCGCCACCCCGACGGGCGGCCCACGGGCGACGCCTTCGTGCTGTTCGCCGGTGACGACAGCGCCCAGGCGGCGCTGCGCAAGCACAAGGAGACGCTGGGCAAGCGCTACATCGAGCTGTTCCGCAGCACAGCCGCCGAGGTACAGCAGGTACTGCTCTCCTCACTGGGTTTCACGTTTCGGGATTCCTTTTCGGAGCTGGGGGGAGGGGTTCTCCCCCGGGGGGGTTGTCTCTGGTCACCTGTTGGGCTGTGGAGGTTGGTCTGTCGTCTTTCCTGATTTCCTCTCGGTTCGCGGGGTAGCTGCTGACTGGGGGTGCATGCCCGCCCCCCCCCCTCCGCGCCCTCGACGAGGCACCACGCCGCGTCTCGATGCGAGCGCCGTGACCGTCGCCGTGACCGTCGCCGTGACCGTCGCCGTGACCGTCGCCGTGACCGTCGCCGTGACCGTCGCCGTGACCGTCGCCGTGACCGTCGCCGTGACGGTCGCCGTGACCGTTGCCGTGACGCTTCGCGTGAGCGACGAGTGGTGAGGTGGGCACGGGGACGGCTGCCCCCCGGAGAGAGGGGGGGGGGTGGGCGGGCCCGTGGCTCGATTGCAGCAGGGCACTGGAGTGGTCGAGGTGTTGTGATGTACTCCGGTGCTTTGAGATGCGAGGCATCGAAGCAAGCGGTCCCGTACATGCAGATCCTCGTCCCTGACGATGGCTGTGGGGGTGTCGTCGCCGCTTGGCTTGGGTGGTGGCACCGTGGCCACCCTTGGTGAGTGCGGTGCGGTGGCTCGTTGAGGATTCGCTGTCTGCGGCAGTCCGTGGCTGATGTAACAATTCGGTCACGGATTGACCTGGAGGTGGTCTCCGGTTCCCTCCCAGTTGAATGCTGAACACTCGGTCATGAAATCACTTTAATAATTTTATTCGGTTAGGTCTATAAAATTGGAATTTATTTAATTGGCCACACATCGCAGGGTAGCAAAGATCCTCCTGAAAAAATCTTGACATACGCCGAAGCTATCCAGCAGACATGAATTAATTATTGGCATTAAATATCAACATTTTTGTTGTACAACTCTTTCGGCTACCGTTTTCCATAAGCCACATTTCAATCCAATTAGTTGGCGCTGCAATGCACAAAGAACGGGCCGACATCGACAAGAGCTGCGGCCTGAGCAGCAGGACGCCTCCTGCGAGAGGCCGCCGCGTCTGGGAGGTTGAGCCGTCTTCATGCCCGACCCCCCCCTCGCATCTGGAAGTGTGTGGGGGGTGAGGAACCTTGACCTGAGCGCTGCGTACGGCGTTCCGGTACCTTTTTGGTGGGCACGGACATTCGATGCGCTGTGGAGAAGGGCTATTTCCTGACACGTCACCTGTTTTATAAAGATTCCGTTTAATGCCACTGTTATACTAATGAACGTGTTGATTGTAATAAATTAATCATCCCCCCCACCGTAATGGAGACCTCCCACACATTCACTATTTCCAAACCCGCGGCCCCATGGTGATAAGGGAGGGCATTACCCAAGGATGAACCTTCCCCGATTAACGTGGGG
Source organism: Lampetra fluviatilis (assembly GCF_964198595.1). NCBI lineage: Eukaryota > Metazoa > Chordata > Hyperoartia > Petromyzontiformes > Petromyzontidae > Lampetra > Lampetra fluviatilis. Next base: position 834,311 of record NC_136291.1, on the reverse strand, counting down.
ACGGTTTGGCACGGCCAGGATAGAGCCACATTTTGAGGGCCTCGTGCCCGGAAGCTGGCAAGCCAGTTGCGGCTGTACCAGATCTTAGCTCCCTTCTCCACTGCACAACGAAGCCGTGCTGAGCTAGTTCGCCAGGTTGCTTTTCCATTAAAGAACCAGAACCGTGCTGCTTGGCTTCGCTCGCAATGAGTCGATTTAACCTCATCCCGGCCCTGCGTGGCCCTCAACTATATTTGGCATCCCACGAGACCACGGCATCACGGTTCGGTTCCAGCTCCGGCAAAACCGTCGGTGCGGTGGAAAACCTGCCGCGTCACAAAGAGGGGGCCCCACGCGGGCGCGGGAGGGGAAATCTGACGGGACCTTTGTGACGGGCGCAGGTCCTGAACCGCTACATGTCGACGCCCCTCATCCCCAACGTGCCGGGGCCCATCCTGCCCATGATCCCTCCGCCGATGATGGGCGGCAGCGTGCGGGACTGCGTGCGCCTGCGCGGGCTGCCCTACTCCGCCAGCATCGAGAACATCCTCGAGTTCCTCGGGGAGTTCACGGCAGACATCCGCCCGCAAGGCGTGCACATGGTGCTCAACCAGCAGGTGAGCAGCTCGGAGGTCTGCCTTCATCGGCGCTCGCCGACCACGCTTGCCTTGCCCCCAACATATAGTATCGTCGTCGTTGTTGTCTAACTTCCCACTGCTGGGCAAAGGCCTCTCCCATTTTTATATCATTTATTTGCCTTCCTTCCTTGGTGGTTGTTGCCATTGTTGTTGTCCAGTTGTGATCTCGATTGGGTAAATCTCGTCTCCCCGTTGTCGTCTCTTCCGTTGCCCTCCTCTGCCATCTCTCTCTCGGTATTCACTGCCCAATGGTTTAATTTCAAACGTTACGTTTCGCTTTTCCTTCGCTCTTCGAGGATACCATAATGAAAATCCCAATCGTGACATCGTCCTGATTTCCACTTGAAGCTTCATCATCAGCAGCGACGGTGCAAACAAATCTCTGACAGCCGGGCGGTGTGCTGGGGTAGTCCTGATGGGTGAAGTTTGATTTAAATGTTTTGACCATTATCCCACCTCTCTGCTCTGTTTTGCTTTGGGGGGCTCGTGGGGTTTTTTGTCTCTTCTCGTAACCGTCGCGCCGAGCCCACGGCGGGATTGTCGCCGCGGGTGGGGGGAGGGTGGCGGTGGCGGTGGTGTCGGCGCTCGCTCGTCACGGAGGAGGGCGACCGACTCTCGCGTGTCCCCCTCGGGCGGCGTGCACTGTACGCGGGCAAGCGCCGATCTGGCCAGACGGGTTGGGAAAAACCGGAGGAGCTCTGTGTGCGTTTGTACAAAAATGTCTGCGGGTTTTTTTTTTCTCCCCCGCCCGTGCGTACGTGGCTTAGGACAGTTTTAGTAAATAATATAAATAAATAAAAGGGTAGCATCACCGACGCGGAGAGATGTGATATTAAACAGGCCGTGCTGGCGGTGCGGTGGGTTTGAGGAAGTGAAGAGACGGGGGCACGCTTGCGCTGTGGCGCTTTTTGAAGTGGGCTGCGCCGTACAAATCTCCCGATTGAGTTTAATCGAGTTGCACGGCCCTCGGTAACAGCCTAAAACCACCGCAAGAGAGCAGAACAATGCCGGGGGGGGGGGGAGAGTTCTGCAGTCGTGAGATGTAGGGTGTAGTTGAGGCACAACCTTTTTGGTGGATTTCACAAAAATTCCTGCCAAACCGCATCGACCCCCGAGACCGGACATGTCAGCTTCTTGGTGCATCGCGCCACGCAGACGACTGCTGGGCGTGGCGGCGCCCGCCTGTCAAACAGCGCCTTTGGAGGCAAGGGTTCATGGATCGCGTGAAACTCCCAAACCGGTGCTTGACGTGCTGATCAGGAGGTGCGAGCCCAATGGGGTTGGTTCGTGTTGGCTGCTGTCCGGTCCGGATCTTTGGGTGCTGCCCTTCCCACCGTTTGTGAAGTGTGGCTCTTCTCTGGGAGCTCCGGTTCCCTCCCACGCACGAAACTCATTCAAAAGGAAACCGGTGAAACGCCCGGCTTGGCACTCGGCGAGTCCCCTCCGGGCGTCTATGCAAGCCTGTGGGTTCATATGCAAGTTCGTGGGCCATTGAATCATACGCGAGTATGTGGGTCTCTGTGCGAGGACAATGGATGAGATGAGACAATAGGCTACAGGCTACCTGGGGAAAAGAAAATGAGCAGCCGACCCCATACAACAGCGCGATTTGTGGCTTGGACAATGAAAATTCTGGGTTTCTCATGCACAGCCATGTAGGTCCTGGGGTCTCTATGTAGGTCTATGAGTCTCTGTGTAATGTGACTTTCATCTTGGAAAAACAAGATGACGTGCCGCTGAGAAGGCAGCGGCCCCCTCCCCGCACCCTCCCCCTCACCCCCCCCCCCTCCCCATGCTCGTCCATTCCGGCCGCGGCGAACTCCGGGCCCCCTGACACCCCCTCCCCCCCCCCGCGCCATCTCCCGTCAGGGCCGCCCGTCGGGCGACGCGTTCATCCAGCTCAAGTCGCCGGAGCGGGCGTACATGGCGGCGCAGCGGTGCCACAAGAACCGCATGAAGGAGCGCTACGTGGAGGTTTTCCAGTGCTCCGTCGACGAGATGAACCTGGTGCTCATGGGGGGCTCCCTGAACCGTAACGGGCTGTCTCCGCCTCCATGTAAGTTACCACGTAAGTTGGGCCGCTTCGGGTGCTCTGGGCTGCCTTGCTCGACCTTCGGGGTGCGTCGCGCCTGGTGCTGGGGTAGGTGCCTGTCCTCCCCTTCGATCCCCTTACCCCATCCCCCTCCGCCCATCCCCTTCTGTCGATGTCATCGATCGTGGGTGAACCTCCGTTTTTTAAATTCGGCCGAATCTTTTTGGTGATCGTCGTTGTTGTGTGGTGGTCGTCGTTGCTTTTGTGCGGTGAAATTCGTTTCTCCCCACCTACCCCGAAGATCGTAGGCTCTGCCGCTAAAATGGTGCAAAATGCGATTTACGTTCCAGTAAGCCAACGACGATGAAGTGGTAATCGGTCGTTATATTTGCTCAAAGTTTGCCATGATTTTGCACTGTTTTGGTCGGCGTGGCAGTGACAGAAATTATTTTCAGTGAGTGGGTGTCCACCCGTGTTGAATACCTGCCAGAATTATCTATTTGTCAACTGAAAAGCATCTGCACGCATGCTTTTAAAACCGATCAAATATGCCGTCATTAAAATAACACCGCTGCGTTGATGCGATCAGAATGCGGTGGCGTAAATAACGAGCACCTTTTGAATGTCGATGAAATTGAAGGGAGCTCCCCGGTTTGCGTTCCCGGCTGCTGCCGCTCGTTGTTCAGCGTGACGTCCGACGTTTCGCTCGACGGGCTGGGAGCTTTTTCAGGAACCAATCTTCAAAGCTCTCCCAGCACGTGGCGCGAATCGCCGAGCGTCACGCGGACACGCAGCGCGGCGCGAACCGAGAACGCGCCGGACGGCACGACCGTGGAAACGCGCGTGCGGTCTGATTTGAAATCTGACGCGGCGGTTCAATGGCAGGTATGCGCCGGCACGGTCGCCTTGCCGTGGACTCTGCCCCATGGGAATCGCAGTGGGGCGCCGCAACCTCCCCGTGATTGGGCGCGCTCTCGTTTTCACCACCTTCGCTTGGCTGGCAGGAGCTGCCATCGCCGCCCCAGCCGGTCGGATCCATGCGCCGGATTGGCGGCGCCACCGCCCCTCGGCGCCACCGCCGCTCGGCGCCTTGCGGCTGGAGCGCGCGGGCGAGATGATCGCTGTGGTCTCGGGGCGTGGGGTTTGTGGCCAACCGGGAAGCTTCCTCATCGGTCTCTCTGGGTTCAGCCTCCGCTCCACCAAGCCAGCACGGCTCGTGGTGGACGCACAGCGTCGGTGTGGTGGGGAGGGGCCGGCGGAGTTGGTGGGCTCCCTGTCGATGGGGAGGGGTGGGGGAGTTGTGCTTTATTTAAGAAAGCATGTGGAAGATTTTCGGTGACCCCCAGTTGAGTGTGTACGTGTGCCGTGGAGGCGTTTGCGATTGTTGTGGCACAGCTCCCAGGTTGATCTCCGAGTTGTTCGGGCACGGTGTCCGACGTTTCGCTCCCGCGTGCCGATGTTTTGCTCTGCGCGCCCTGGAAGCCTCTTAAGTTTCCGAGCGTCGTCAGAAACGTAAAGAAGCTGCCAGCACACGCGGAGTGAAACGTATGGACGTGATCGTGAATAACACAATGGGACAAAGGACGACCCGAAAACACAGCGGAGAGTTGTGCGGCGTTTGTGTGTGGCGTGTGGGTGCATGTGGGTACGTGGGTTTTGCGAGTTTTACGAGCGTGCGTGTCTCTGCGTCTGTGGAGCCATTTGAACTATGACCACTCGCAAAATTTTCAGTTGGAGTGCCATAAACTGCTCTTGTGAGATGACTCACTGCGATAGCGCATTCGGACGGATGACACCGACCCGGATGCGGCCGCTTTGGAACAAACATGCCCGTCATTCGAACTACGGGTGGATTTGTAACATCGAAGGATTAATCTGTAAACGCCCTGGCATCACACAAGTTAACGCAATTGTGGGAACCAGATTTTGAGATCGAGAAACTTTCAAAAGTCCAAAAGTCGGTGCCCAGCGCCACCAGCACGGGCGGTCCTTCCAGAGAGACGATGCCTCCCTGGGCTAATGATTGACTGCTGGAATGCTCTAAGTGGCCAATAAAGGGCAGTGAAGGTGGAACGCTCGGGCGGTTTAGAGGCTGCAGCGATGAGGAAGCTCGCAAAGAGAGGGGGACTCTGCCAGGTGGCTTCAGTGGCCACCACCACCGTGGCGACGGTGGTGGCGCCAAGGCTGGGTTGGGCGTAGTGTCGTCGCTGGCTGGGACCGTCGACCCAAGAACCGCTGGTTGATGCGAATGCTGGACACTTTGTCCTGATTTTGGCGTTTTGGATTTTGTGAAAATCCAGAATTGGGTAGTAGGGACGTGGCGATGCACTCGGCCAGGAGTTTGATGAATTGTCACGATTTGGGGTCGCGATACGATTGTTTTACTGTCCAATTTTAATGTTGGTGAGCGCAGTTTGCTTTGCTCCGTTAGCATAAATATAACATTACCAAATCGTTATAATACATTTAAATTGTTCAGTCGGTGCATCGTTACACTCCCAGTATTGGGCTGGTAAAAATGTCACGCCATCACGAATGTCAGCGGATGCCAATTAAATTGTGGCCATCTAGAAAACGAAAATTTGTGAAAGGACCCAGGGCGGCGACGGCTGTTGCTGCGTGTACACACGCAGTCGCTAGTGACCGACCTCTGACGAGTGCCTCCCCCGTGACCAATGCTGCCGCCCGCGTGACCTCTGGACTGTGCGCAGGCCTCTCCCCGCCGGGCTACGCGGCGTTCCCGGCGCCGGCCGCGATGTTCCCCGGCGACGCGGGCATGTACCCGCCGCAGGTCCTCCTGAGTCCGCGTAACGCCCCGCCGCTCCCGAACGCTGGAGCGGGCCACGGCAGCGCCGCGGCGTACTACCAGCCGGGCGCCACCGCGCAGCTCTACATGAACTACACCACGTACTACCCGAGGTGCGCGGCGCCGTCGGCGGCCCAGGAGACTCGGGGGGCTCCGGGGCGGGGGGCCCCGGCGTCGGGGGCGCCGTTGCGGGGGGCGCCGGCAGCGCGGGCCCCCGCCGGCGCGCCGTGGGGCGGCGGCGTGATGACGCGCTCGTGCATGGTCTACCTAAAGAGATGACGGCCGGGGTTGACGCGAACGGCGAGGATTGGCGACGGAAGAACGCAATTTAAAAAAAGTAACAACGCGACGACGCGAGAGTAGAGAATCAACAATAACGCCGTCGCCGTCGTTGCTGGCCATGGTTTAGCCGCTGCTGGGCAAAGGCCCCCCCCCCTGCCCAAGCCACAGCCGTCTCTCGCGATCCTGCGACGCGTCCAGTAGCCGCGTGAACGTCCAACGGGTCGAGCTGTCAACGCGTCCCCTTCCAAGACCCTCCGGAGAAGAGAATCCCGAGACTCGCCGAGGCCTTCCCGGATAAACACCGCGTACGCGTACCGGTCACGCGACGCAAAAACCCATCCGGTTCCTGCCGCGCACGAGAGCTGGTTTCGCCACTCCGTCTCCGCGGTGGAAGTCCTCCTTCGTGCGCACGCTCCCTCCTCCGGCTGCGATTCCGTCTCGATCACCGGCCGTCAACCGTTCTAGCGCCGTGCCCTGCCCGGGGCCCTCTCCCGGATCGGCCGATGTTGCCTCCGCCGTGTTCCCACTCGCCGATCCCGCACGTTCCTTCCCCTCCCCGTGTCTCTCTCGGTGCAATTCCCAGCACGCACCTCTCCGTGCGTCCGTGCACGCTTGAGAGTTATTACTCCATTTTATTTGCCAATGTTTTCGATCCATATGTCATAGCGGGCTACGACGACAGTGAATACACGCTAGGACAATAGGTCACCCGATGGCCACTCTGTGCGATTGAATGAGTTTTGTCGAACTTGTTACGTGTTGTGCCTGTTAACGATACAACATCTCTTTACTTTTTATAAAAAAAATCCTGTGAAGTAACGGAAACAATAAAGCATTTTAATTTTCTCACATTTGGTGGTTGTCCTTTTGAAATTTGTATTAACGTCACTCTGGAACTTTCTGGAAATGAACTTCATAACGAATAAGTAACTAGAACGTAGCATTGCGCCTAAAGAACGAAGTTTAAAGTCAGGGACCAGAACTACTTGCTATGACATATGGCTCAGAAACACGGTCTCCCCTCGCTAAAACACGGAACTGGTAATTGTTGTGCAAAACGGCACGGAGAGACGCACGCTTGGCATTGTGTTGTTGGGGGTGCAAAGGGGAACACGTGGACTAGGTAACAAGGTATGCAGGCTCTGTGGCATCACCTGTAAACCGTTGAGAAGGGCGAGCGAGACCGGGGGAGGGCACGGCTAGAAGGGACGATGGCCAACGGTCAAAGGATAACGACGGAGTGGCAGCCGAAGGATGGAACGCGCTGTCCGAGAGGGACGTTCACCCATCAGATGGAGCGATGAAACCGCCGGTGTGGTCGCAGGATCGTGAAATGTGGCGGCAGCATGTGAAGGCTTGAATCCAGATTGGTCCTGGCTGATGAAGACGACAACACTTGACTACGGATTCCAATGGCCAGACCGGTTCACGTCACAGGAATGTGGATTTTCCACCATTCATTTCGGACTGCCAACGGACACGCACACAGGTTAACTAATGTGGCACGCGAGTTGGCTGGCCACCAGATGCCATTACGGCAGTAGATTCTTGAATCTAGCTGTGCGAAGCTCTGGGAATTATTTCCCTGTCCTATTCCCCGTGGGTTTTCTCCAAAACACTCTGACAAAACATCCCAGAGCAGCAGCATCGGCACCCTCGTGGCAGTCTTGGGACTCCCCCTTATTGTTACGATGCTTACAGTGCAACGTTGCGTATCCGACCGCCAAATATCCGCCCTGACCAATTTGGCTGCCCTGACACCCAGCACGGTACGTGTGGATGGCGGAACAAATTTTCTACGAATCGGACCGTTCCACGCACGAATGCGCCCTCGGTCCCGCGCTCACTCGCCGCTCCCGGAGCGCGCGCTCCTTCCGTTCCCGTAGTTCAAGCGGCTCGCGCTTGACCGTCGAGTAACCCGACCTGTATGCCCCGCCCAACCGTAACGCTCCACAGACGTTCGCGTATCTGCAGCAGCTCCCGCCCCCATCCGCCTATAACCGCCGTCCCCCCGGCGGGTCCGGATATCGGATGCGCGACGTTTGTACCGCGCCGGCACGGCGGAGCGGAGGGGTCGTCGGCATTCGCTCTCTGACGCTAAGTTTCGCTCTGCAGCCCCGCGGCCATGTCGGCCATGTCGGCCATGTCGCCCATGGCGCTGGGCTACCTGGCGGGCCCCGGCGGCGCCATGACCCCGCAGCCGGGAACGATGATGCGCATGCCACCCATGCCCTACGGCGCCGGCGGAGTCAAGGAGATCCTCAACTTCGTGCAGGGCTACCAGGTGGGTGCCCCTCCGCCTGTGCCGCCGCGGAGCGCTTGGGAGGGGGGGGGCAGTTTGGTGGGGTTGGGGTGCCAAGGGAGGGGGGGATCAGTGGGGAGGGGGGGGTCGGGGAACGTTCGTGCCGGTGGGTGCGTTGTCGGCAAAGAAGGAGGGCCGATGGTTTTGGGCTGCAGAGCTCCGAGATCAGAAGGGACAAACTCTAAAACACGGCAAGGGTTCGGTCGCGGACGCCCAACGTCCGCGTCGTTAGCGACGGGCGACGGGCTCAAGTAAAGACCACAGGCACCGTTTCTGTACTTGTAGCTGAATCGAGCACGTGCGGTGATTTTTTCAGAGATGAGCACGGGCTTTCTCGGAGGTGGCTCATTATAGCACACATACACATATACATTAGCGCAGATTTACTTGGTTGCACGCACGAACACACGTGCACACTCGCATACACGACCGTCACGTGGTCATAGGCGCACGCACGTGCGTCCTCGCCTACGGCCTCCAACCTGGCCTCGCCGCCATCCACGTACACCGTGCCACCCGGCCTCGTTCTCTCTCCGCTGTGAGCAGGCCACACGCCCCTCCCACTCGAACGCAGGGAAACGAAACGATCCCGGCACGACTCCTTGCCATCGTGCGCTCACTGCCGGTCACAGAAACGGTCGCCCAACCACAATGAAAAATGTCGATTTCTACGTAAAGTTGATTGGCCTGTCTTTCCAATGGGGCAGACGTGCGAAGTCTAACCAAGGCCGTGTCTGTGTCTGTGCCTCCCTGCCCGCGCTATGGTGTATGGGGACTAACGCGTGCGGGGTCAGTTCAGAGTGTGTTAGCGACCTTTGCGGGACTCTGCTGCCACTGGGGTAGGCTACTCACTGCGCCAGCAGCTCCCTCGGGTTCGCTTGTGGTGCTCTTGGCTCTCTCCGCTTCCCGCTTGCTGGCTTTCTAAGCTGTGCTTGGTCGGCGGTGTTCAAGGCAAGGTTGCCACAACCTGTCCGGCCGGACGGCTGTTGCGTGACCACCGCTGCCGTGGCTCCCAGATGTGTCTTCGGGTCGCACCGCGGGTTTTAAAAAATATTTTAACGCCGCCTGCTGGGAGGTTCCTGAAGGTTCAGGTTCCTAAAGATTTGGATCCTTAAGAAGCTTCCCAGGGAGCGGAGCAAAACGTCGGACATCGTGCCGAACAACACGCGGCAGAGCCCAAAACACACCGGAGAGTTGAGCGCGGCAGCACAGCCGCAGAACCCGACGCGGTGGGGCAACCCCCCTACTCGTTTGGCTGCCACTATGCTGACCAGCCAAATAATGTGGTGATGACGACGATGATAAAATGTAAACGCAGTTTTCGGACCGCTAATAATCGGCTGTGGGCATTGACACGACGGTAACCTACGATCAGCACAGTTGGCTACATACGGTGCGAGAGACGTTCAACCATACATCGTTCTAAAGCTGCCCAAGGCGGTGACTTTCCGCACGCTTCCTACATGGCCGGGGCTCGTTTTTCACGCCGGGCAAGCGATGGCGCACGTGCTGGCGGGCGGCAGGAAACCAAGGCGCTCAAACTCAAAACTCGAGCGGCATCAATTGGGGCATTTGGAGCCGCCACTCTGGGCCCACGTGACACAATCGCCACTCGCCACCGCTTCCTCCGCTCTTGAGACCCCCCCCCCCACACCCTGCTCGACAGGCGAGGGGCGCGGCTCCCTTGGCCACGTGCCTTGTGTTCGCCACCTGCTGCTGCTGCCGCCGCAGTGCTGTACAAGGGGTCCGCTTGCTCGGTGCCTATTGTGTGCCACTAATTGTTGTTTGCTTGGCCGCTGCCCCGCGCGGCACCTGGGCGACCGAGCAGCCCGCCCCCACCCTTGCTGCAAACAGGGCTTGGTATCGCGTCGAGGACCTGCGAGCACTGGTGGCTTTTCTTTCTCTCGCCCCTTCACCCTCCCCAACCTTAAATGCTAAACTCATGCGTTACACAATGGCCATAGCGAGACACAATGCTGCACTCTGGTAATGGAGACTTACATTTCCCCGTTTTCCCTGGTGTGGATATTGTCTGCCCGTCCATGAGTTGTGTGGTTTCCAAATGTGGTGTCCTTCTCAATGAAGGTAGGTGTGCCGTGCCCTCTGCTGCGTGGGGGGTGGGGTGTGTGTGACCTTGGCTCTTGGTGGCGGTGTTGTGTTGTGCCCATGCGGGGGAACCCTCTGTCGCTCACCGACACGAGCCGCGTGGCAGGCGACGGGGCAGGCGGAGGGCAAGTGTCTGCACAGGGGTGGGAGCCGTCGTTTCGCTTGTACGGATTTTATAATTTCGTGCGGTGACTTCCTCATTGTTGGGGACACCGTGGCCACATCGGTCAATGGAGGCGCCTTGAAACATTGTGAAAGGCTCCACGTTAAACGTAAAATATTATTGTTGTTAGTTTCAAAGGCATTGGCCGCACACTGGGCGATAGCAGGCAAGACCCACAAGAACAGGCCCTCAAAGTCCCCGAGCTGCGGCGGGCACAGGGTCTGCAGACGCTGCCATTGCTCTGCTCTGCGACCTTTGTCCTTCGTCCTTGTGCAAGAGGTCGTCATCTGTTTGGCGTTGCAATTGGGATTTCAAGCGCTGGAGTTTGCGCATGTGAAAGGATTGGGCAAGGGTTTGTCAACATCCCTCCCCCCCCTTTGTTAAGTTTAACGGCTAACACGGGGGGTGGTCCGTCATGATTGTGAGTGACTTGTGTGGGACCCGGTGGAGAGAGTGGAAGAATGGTTTAAACGTAACTGCAAACAACCTCCACACGGGAACTTGGGCTGTGCTAAGTGTGTGTGTGTACGTGCGTGCGTGCAGTTCCCCCACGACTCTGTGCTGCTCTTCTCGGACCAGCCTGGCGACGGCCTCATCCCGTTCCCAGCGCTCACCGGCGCCACGCCGGCGCTGACCGAGAAGCCGCACATGCACCACCACGCCAACCACGATGTGGACCTCTACCTCATGTAGAGCGCTGCGCTCGCTCGTCACAGCTGCGTGTAACCGCCAACAGGCGCTCTCAAACTCCCCGTCGGTCGCCCGCCGCCACCCCTTGTCCGGCTTCCTGCCCCGAAACCCCCTTTTGTTTTGATGTCGTTTTTGACGAGGATATATTTTTTGTAACGGAATTTTCGAGCGCCGCTCGCCGTCGAGCTGCTGCCGTGTACCGGGCCCGAGGTGCTGAGCGGCGCGAGCGGTCGGGCACCGTGGTCGCGCGTCGCGCCGGTACGGTCGGTGGGCGTGCGAGCGCCTGTGTGGCGCGCCGGCAGAGGAAGTGGCCGGAGTGCTGTTGTACTGAGAGTTGGTTTGTGTTGTACCTGTATGGGGAGTGCCTGTCTGACATACCTGTACGGAGAGTGGCTGTGCGTGTTGTACCTGTACTGAGAGTTGATTTGTGCCACACCTGTATAGACAGTGCCTGTGTGTGTGTGTGTGAGATATACCTGTACACTGGAAACTATAACGGCAGTGCCACGTCAGGGAACGCGTAATGAAGGGAAACACTCGACATGAAGTGCCGCCGGTCACCCCAGTGAACGGACGAGTCCCTACGAGTCCCTTCCCTGCGGCCCAAGGAGAGAGGCGGCACATTTGCTGGACAAGGGGGCGGCGAACATCGAGGTCACGCGGAAATACGGAAGGGCCCCTGTCGCGCTCCTCAAGTGCCTTGGCTCCAAGCCAGCGTTGTAAATTCCACATTCCCATGGCAGGTGGGAGAGGGGGGGGGGCAATGCAATCTCTCAGACGACCAATGTTGGCTTCTCACAAAGTTGTACTCGTGTTTATCTCCCTCCCCACACCCAGGAATATTGTGGGGCCGAGTCGAGGTCTCTCGTCACCGTGCCAGCTGTTGAAACACTACGAGGGGATAATGAAACGTGATACGAATTGCGTGTGTGCGTGTGTGTATATAGAGAGTGCAGTCCTTTTTTTTGTTTTGTTTAAAGTGTCGTCTACGGTCGCGTCACTGAATTGCCAAAACACTGAGGACCAAAGTGCGACGAGCTCCAAGGAGGCCCACGGCCGTGTCCCGGCTGCAGCTCGGCGCGTGAGACTTTATAAAAGTTATTTTGGACGGGAGAGAGAAAAATTTAAAAAACTTTACGATTTATGCAAGCATCTGTTTATGCAAGAATATAATGTTTAAATATGCAATGTTAACCGTTTGTGTGTACGCACACGCAGTCGGCGTTTGGCTTAAACCGCAAAGCTTTTTGTACAGTATTGTTTGTACTGTAGCACTAGTACTGCATGAGACCGATGCCGCAGAAACTCTGAAAATTCCAACGTACAGAATTATTTATGTCGAGTATTTTTGTTTTAGTTTTTTAGTTTTGCCTTCTGCTGCATCAGAAGTAAATCTTTACACGGTTTTTTGTATTCGCATTCCCGTCGTAACCGTTACTTTTTCTCCGAGACGCAAAACGGCCCGGAGCGCCGCGTGCGTGCGTCCTCCTCCTTCGAGCATGAGAACCAAATTAATATCGATGCATGTTTATCTGTTTACATATGTTATAGTCGCTAGCCTCTTTTGTATGTTTTACAATCCATATGCATGTTCAAGTCCGCGAACCGCCACCCCCCCCCAACCCCTTTTTTTTAGATCCTCTCCACCACTGCCCCCCATCCCATTTCTTATTTTTTATTCCCCCCCCCCCCCCATTCTCATTGACGGTAGTTACTTAGAAATTTAACTTGAATAGTGAAACTCGGAAGAGGGAAAAAAGTAATAAAAAATATAATAATCAGTACGCTTCTCGCATTTAAGGCACTACTAAGACGACGTGAATTAGCGTGTCCCGTTCCCCTACGATGCCCGCGTAGATGTTTGTTACAGGCGACGCCACCTCGTTGTAAAGTGCAATAGCAGATGAGACACTGAACCCGGCCGGCGGCCGCAGTGGGGGCTCCCCGTGCGGCCGGTGGCCGTGATGTTTATGGTTCAATTAGCCCAGCAGCGCCGCGCGCCCACCCAACCCCCCCCAATCGCAACTCTTGAACTGTTGTGTATACAAAGCCATCGTTTATAATGATAACGCCGTATGTACTAATATAACAACACAGTAGATTTCAGTATAATTTCTCTTTATATTGCATATCGTTCAATAAAGTATTCCTTCGTAAGAATGCGGGGCGTGCCCTGTGGTTTTTCCACCTCGCGCGCGTTCCGAACGGTGTGCCACCGCCACTGCTGCCCAAACGAGTGGAGGAGGAGGACACAGGCTTCGGATTTCAGGCGGAAAGAGGAACGAGGGCATAAATTATGGAGCGTTGCGCCGGTTAAAGACGGCATTGTGAGAGACGGCGACGAGATTGGTCGGTGCCAACGAGGATTGTCACGTCGTGGACCAGGAGCGATTGGCGGCGGCTTGGGAAGGCCTTCATCTAGCAGTGGATCGGTCATCGCCGCCCACTTCGTTTGGCCAGACCCAAAAGACCCACGACGGCTCCGCGGGCAGAGGCCCACGGCTGCATTGAGCATGGCCCTGTGCCGGCCTGCACGGCGGCGTGGCCAGCGCTGACGGGAGAGGGTTAGAGGCACATGGGAGCCGCGTCCAGAGCTCGTGGTGGTCACGCTCCACCGGTGGAAGGCAGGCTGGCCGGTTAGACGAGAACGAGGTGGGAGCCAGCCAAGGCCAGGGTGCAGTTGTGGATGGTGGTGGGCTGAAGTAGCTTTCACCATGACGGTTCACCAACCCCACTCAAAAGGAAGGATTCAACATTGTCGGCCGTGGTCAATCCACTGCTGGATGACTATCGCCAAGCCGCAGAGCAGTGCAACCCTTTGTTGTATAAAATGGCCCAATGAAGTGGATATCGCAATGCTACCTCTGAGGTCACTTCAAGAGACCTCTGGTTCACAAAGTGGGTGGGGGGTGGGGTGGGGCAGCACTTTCCCATCTGTTCTACCACAAGAATATTTTTTGCAATTGATATTCCTAATTCTCAGAGCTTGAATTAAGATGATGTATGGGCCAAACCAAAGTGAGAGTGATTGCTAATGTTGTGCTTGTCGTCATTGGTGATTGCGCCGAGGCCAACTCGCTGCACTGGGTGTAATCGTAGGGGGCTGAAACCTCGATTCGAACTCTGCTTCTCAGTGGTGCCAGCACGGAGCTCTGACCTCTGGGCAACCCGACCACCTCAAAGGCACGGTTTGTTACCAAGGCCAGCGTGGGGTTACACCCATGTTGAGACGGCGTCGCTGTTAAACGCTTGCATGGAAAGGGTGGAGAAACCAAATAGAACCCTCTTAAGTGGTCGGTGTAAACACGCGCATGCACACAACAAGGCTTGCTCTCGCACACAGACCCAGCGGGAAAGCTCAAAGGTCGCGTCGCTGCTTGGACGCACTGCGCATGCGTATTCATCCAGCAGTGGACACATTGTAGGTGATCACGATGATGAGGAAAACTGTTCAGGACCATTTGAGTGAACTAATATCTGCACAGAACAACATCAGTACCGTCGAAGGACCTTCCTGCTGAAATAAAATCTAGCTTCAGTTTGACACTACGCCAGGCCGACACGCGGAGAAATTAAAAACATCGGAGAGCTACTGTGGGCATGTTCACCATATGGACAAAACCAGCCGGTCATGAGAGAGGGAAGGTCACTGGACTTGAAGGATATGGGCAAGGCCATGGCGTTGACGCTTGGGCTGAAGGAGACGCGGAATAGGCGAATGAGTGACTTCCCATTGAGCAAAGATTGATTGCTGTTGGCCACTAGTTCTGTTTGTTAGTGGGAATAATTACTCTAAAGAGTGGTGGTCAGTCGTAACAGTCACGTGAATACCTGCTACAAACACAAATGAACAACCAAACGACGCGTGACTGACACCTGAGTCAACCATCCAACCTGCACCACGTTCCAAAATGAAAGGAGGCTGAAGGATTGACCTGAATGTGAGACCCGCTGGCCTAAATGACAGTTCCCATGAGGTTTCCGGCAGCTCAGAGGTCCGAATGCCGAGCTGGAAAAGTGGATCGCCTAGGTTCGAATCTAGACTGCTACCTGTAAATAAACCAGGTTCCCAAGCATTGGGCGAACGGGTCCCACCCCGCTCCCCTCAATCCCGGTCTGCGGACCGAAATAAGATGAAGCGCGTGCCTTAATTCTAGATTTGAAGCTTTCGTGACTGCAAGGATGTTTAATCTTAGCTTTCTTATCTACTTCCGCCCCTTGCATCACAAAGCTTCAGCTTGAACTCCATGCGTTGCCTCCCAGCGCCCTCCCGTTCATCACATCGTTGCCTCCCAGTCCACAGCCTGCCCACACTCACCATGGCCCCTCCCCTCCCTTCATCCCACGCGACTATATAATTCCTCGTCACAGCCATCTCTTAGACACACTTAAGCGGTTGTGCTTTCGCTACATTGTCTCCACCTGAAGGTTCCCTTTTGTTGCGCCTGAAACTTCGTGATTTAATTTAGTTTTCATTTATTTAATTAAATTTTTTACCTACATGACTTTACCGAAAAACCCAAAGAGTATGCGTGCTTTCAAGTCAACCGTAGGCGAACGAATGCTGCCCCGTCTGCTGTTTGGGACAGAAGTCATTTGAAAGGGCTCTCAGAAGTATTTCCGTAACACCGATGCACCGCGTCAACAGCACAATTGGGAAGAGGCAAGAGGACGGCCGTTGTTGATCATCGCAGTTTCGCGTTTATTTACACAGCGCATCGGAGACTGAACGAGCAACGATCGGAGTCACGACCACCAACGGTCGCCAGCTACGGCTCGAGACGACACGCAACACTGACGGGGCAGAAACACGTAACGTCGCGCGTTTATGTGCAGCACTCAAGTGTTAAGCGCAGTTTCACAGACTGTACAGTCGGTGTACCGTGTATGAAAACAATCCATCGCCAAAATAAACATTTGTACAGTACAAAAACAAAAGAGCAAAAAACAATCAACTCATGTTTACGGGACAGCCAGCCCGTGACAGCAATCATCTTCACTCATGCGTTCATAGACAGAGCTTTGATTTTCAGAACGCAAGCAGCCTGTAGATGGGAATGAGACAACGTATCCGCCTTGCTGGGCAAAATGTTTCGTAGAGCCCTTCTACGCATGCACCGTCGGATGAGGGCCTCCCCACTCTGTGCGGGTCGTGGGGGTTATTGGACCGTACTTCACCACGCTGGTCAGTGTGAGCTGGTGCATCCGGGGAGCATAGAAGTACAAAACAATAATGGATTGGGGAAAATACTTAGAGGGAGCTCTAGACAGCCCCTCTAACTGTGGTGTACAGCATTCCCTCGTTCATTCACGAATTTGCTATCCGCGACTTTGGAAGTCCGCGAATGGTATCTGGAACGCTACACTACTGCTCCACGGAGAGAGAGTGATGAGATAAAATGACGAGAGAGATGCGAGAAAGTGATGAGATCAAGTGATGATGCGCAGCATCATAATTTATGGTAAGGTCATTTATAAACTATTATTGAATACTTTAATATTTATTTTGATAAAATTTGTTCATCAAAGCCAATTTTTTTTATTTGTATGTATTCAATAGCTTATTTACGTATTCATTTAAGGTAATTCATTTAAAAGATAGGTTTCCGTAGGCTAATATAATTATCCGCAAAATTTGCGATTCACGACCATCTCCGGAACGAACACCTTGTCGCGAATAACGAGGGAATACCGTATTCATTTACAATGCTGGGTGGGCAGAGCTGGGCGATTTAAGAAATTGGGCCAAACATTACAAATATGTTGAACTTCTTTCGCACCGTACGTAGCCAACCGTTGAACTAAATGCACTTAGCATTTTTATGGCAGGAGCCGGACTTGGGTTAATACATTTTGATGAGCATCAAAAAAGTTTGCTCCTCCATTTCTAACGGAGAGCCACGTTGGAAGCAGCGCCAGGGTGAGGTGTCCCTCGCAGGGGGGGAGGTGGGGGGGGCGGGCCATTGCCCCCCCCACCCTCACTTCCACACCTTGACGATGCCGTCGCGCGAGGCGCTGGCGATGAAGGCCTGGCTCGTCTGGAAGGTGCAGATGTCGGTGATGATGTCGTGGTGACCGACGGGCGGCATGTCGGGCCCGCGGCGCGGCCGGTCCTCCAGCGTGGACGGTTTGGGCTTGCTCTGCATCTCCTGCAGGCGACAACGAGGTCACTGAAGGCATGTGCTGCGTGTGTGTGCTGTGTGTGTGTGCTGTGTGTGCTGGGTATGTTCCCCCCCCCCCCCACCTACCGCCACAGCATGACAAACACGTCCTGAACCAGGCCCCGCTTTCCAGGAACCAACCAACCTACTCGCTAACCAACCTAATCGCTAATCAACCTACTAGTTAACCAACAAACCCACCCACATTCAGCTATCCCACCTACCCATCCAACCAACCACTCATCAAATGGCACAGCCTAGTCAGGCGGTTGATTGGCCAGTTTCTGGAGAAGTGGAAGTGTGCGATGCGTGTTGGCAAGTCGTGACAAGTCGGGCTCACTTTCAGCTGGGTCTGTCCGGATCGGCGACCTGAACAATACTACAGCCGGCACGCCCCGTGCAGCGCAAGTCTCGTTGTGGCTGTGGCTACTATAGTCAAGTGCCACCGACTCCAGCCTACCGGTGACCCAGAAATAAATCGAGAGGGATATATTAATGCCCGATTACGAGCAACGGGGAAACACCTTGCTTGGCAGTGCTCGGCGACTTACACGCACTCGGCATGGGGGGGAGCGACACGCGAACGACCAAGAGGTCACTACTATCCGAATTGTGACGCACAGGGAGGAAAATTTCCACTCAAGGTATTTTTAGTTTTGTTTTTGGAAATCCCGCGGCTCTTGTTACACAGGCCAGCACACAGACGCGGGTCCACGCAGCCACCCACCTGCACCACCTCCGTGCCCTCGATGATCTTGGACTGGTAGGACACGGAGAACGGGTGCAGGCTGTCCCTGGCCGCCCCGGCGATGATGTACGATTGCTTCGGGTACGCCAGGTCCCAGTACCTGCGCAGCGTGAACAGGAAGATCCGGGTTAGCGCTGCAGGGGATACGGTATCAATGTCATCGTTGTCACCATCAAGCACGGTCGATCCGCTGCTGGATGAAAGCCTCCCCAAGCCCCCACCATCTCCCACGAGACCTGCGTGGTAAACATCCACCCAGCACCTGCACTCGAGCTGATTTCATCGCTCCATCTTCTCGATCGGCGACCTCTCGGAAACGCGCCGTTCCTTGGCTGCCACTCCGCCACAACGTTTGCCCACCGACCACTATCCCGTTTAGCGACGGGTCCTGCCCCCCCCCCCCCCCCCTTTTCTCGACAGCATGAATCATGTCCTGAACCTGCGCGCACGTTCTCCAACCCAAGTGCTCCTCTTTCTCTCCGATCCAAGCGCCGCGCGAGGCTCAACCCGGCTTAGTTTCAAACATCGGACGGGGCGGGGTCAGCGTTCCGCCGCCCTCTGCAGCGAGCAGCCAAGGTGAGAGCGCCAACCTGATGCGCATGTCCGAGCCGGCCGTGAGCAGGAAGGGGTTCCCGTCGGCCGGGCTGTAGTAGAGGCCGTGGACGCTGTCGCTCGAGACCTGCGCAGGGACACGAACCCACGCCAACGGTCACCCTCGGCGGTCACTGCCAAACGGTCGGTGGCACCGTCCTGCAGGGCGCACCGCGGCCCGGTTTCACGGCCAGGAGGGCGGATGGTGAAGCTCTTGCAATTTAAACCCTCCCCAAGTAAGGTTCGGAGTGTTCATGCGTTAGCTCTGCACGTCTGTCTGTCTGTAACATGGGAGCACGATAACTCTCATATCCGAGATCCAATATCAACAAAACGTTATCCATAATACAAGACCGTGTAAATAAATATTTTATTTGCGCGATCTAACCAAAAAACCTGTATAAAGATATTGGTCGTGAAAGCCTATGTGTTAAACAAAATGTTAGTATATGAAACTGTCCCTAAATACAGACTTAACCTGTTGAAAACTGGCTTTATTGATTAAAAGGTTGCCAAAAACAAAGCAGTAAAACACCCGGCGCTAAATAAAAGAGCTTTTTCGGCCAGGGCGTTGAAGATACTTCACCACACTGGATTTATGAAGTGTGAGTGCTGAACCGGTTTAGCGATAGGTGACAATCACAGCGCGGTGTGCTACCACCGTGCACCCCCACGACGCGGCCCTTAAGCCAAATCCTCCCTCCCGGCTTCCGCTGCTGCTATTGTTTTAGCCGCCGCTCGGTGACCTGTGCCGCGTTGCTTCAGCCAGACCACCCAGGAGCCACGGCGGCCTGCGCCGGGCAGGCTCACGGGCGGCCGACTCGACTGACGGCAGAGCTGGATGCGGCGGTGCTGCGTGCGTTCATCGCCTGGGCTGCATGCCGTCGTGCCGGCGCGCTCACCTGGGTTTCGGAGAGTGGCGGCGCCCCGCTGGCCCACAGCGTGTGCTGCCTGGCTCCCGTCTCCATGTTCCACATGGACACCTCGTTGTTGCTCTGCACGGCTGCACGTCGGTCAGACACTTGGGTGAGCAGTCGGCAGGCGCTGCCGGTAATCTTACGGTGGGTTTGCTGAAGCTCTGAGCCGAGTAGATCGTGCTCCCTCCATCTCCTAGACCCTCCAAGGACTCGGGCCCTGCCCACCTCTCCCCGCTCAAGTCCATACTCGTTCTCCGCCAGCCTTCGCTTAGTGAGAGATCACTCATTCTCCTTTGCTGCCCCCATAGACTAGAAGTCCCTTCCTCCAGCCATCCATTGCCGTGAGCTCCTGTTCTAGCCCAGGGTCAAAACTTTCCTCTTCTCCTCTGGCTGTGACTGGCTGCCTCTGACTATAAAATATCCTCAATCCTGCCGAACCGCACTGTCATCTCGCCTCTCTACCCTGCCGGCTGACATCCCTCTCACTGCCTCCCTTGAAACGAAAGCCCAATTGTCACCTCCACCGGTCTCCTGAACACGCGTGCCCTCCCACTCTGCACGGCGACGTGAGATGCGATTGCACCGGGGACGGCGAGTCAATTCGAATCGTCACCTCGTGCTCGCGTCTATAAAGTCAGCCTGGGGAGGTCATCGACAAATACTCACTGCGCTGGGCTTGCGACGGCTCGCACGGATACCAAACCGACAGATTTCTAGTGCGCAGAAAACTTGAGAGCACTGTTGCAGTGGCAGTGTAAACCCGGTAGCGCCGTGCGATGCAATCGTAAACCTTCGCCCTCAAACGAGAGTTTGAAACGTCCCCAGCAGGGATATTCAACAAGGTGTCACTAGAGGGAGCTGCGTGCTAGCCGTGTGAGCGCCGGGCATCTCACAGCAAGTGAACCTTATGGCGGTACCACGGCTCTCACATAGTCCCAGAAATAAAATATTTAATTGCGTCGGCCATTTAGTATTATTTGGTACCCCGGGGTACCACCATAAGGATCAAGTCACCCGCACGGCGATACCACGAGTCGCCACCATTCAGGGCCGCGATTCGATTCAAGAATAGATTTATTTTCGTCTCTTCATCGGTTATCTCGCTTGCATAATATCTTGCTTTAAATAGCCTCTTTTGTCTGCATTAACCACAAATACTTGTGGTGAACATGCAAACAAAAAAAAACATGCTCTGGTCGTATATGATGATGCATTGTCTTTTAAACTGATTGGTCCAGAGACAGCTTTCTTTAGAGCCTCGTCTCAAACAGTGTTAGACCAGAGGACACCAAAAGGCGAACAGACATTGAGAGCTCGGGGTGAGCAGCTACATCATGGGAACTCCTTTGCCAGTGTGAATGGTGCAAGTGGCGTGGTGTGGCGTGGTGTGATGTGTGCGGTGCGGTGCAGTGCGGTGCAGTGCGTGATGCGGCGCAGACCTGCGAGCACCCAGGAGTGGTGGTTGGAGTGCATGGAAAGGCGGCGGATGCGAGCGTGCGTTGGGTGCGTGTGCGTCGTGATGGGAAGCTGGAAGCGCATGTCCCAGCACACCATTGTCCCGCTGCTCGTGCCTGAAACAGACAACGTGACGTGAGTGATGGATGTGTGTACGTTGAACTTCTTTCGCACCGCACGTAGCCAACCGTGCTAATCGGAGGTGCAGGGGAAGGACAACAAACTAACAAAAATAGCAGTTTTTTAGAAATGAGTTTTCAATATAGATGCTTAAAACACGCAGAGCTGCAATGGCTTTCTACGATCGGAAGGAAGAGCGTTCAAGACTCGCTAATTCCCCGACTCGTTAATTTGCCAGCTCGTGGAGGAAGCAGACGGCATAAAACCCCGGCAAGCTGAGCGACGCACCCACGGCGATCCAGCACTGGCGGATGTCGACGGCGAAGGAGGTGATGAGGCCGTAGCGTAGGTCGTGGCGCAGGCCCCACGCGGCTGCCCCCGCCGGCGCCCGCAGGTCCCAGCCCACGAGGGCGCCGCTCACCGTGGCGTACGCCAGCACCGACTGCGCGCCGGCGTGGAAGTGGTGCATGTCCACGACGCAGCCGTCCTGCAACAGCTCCAGGTTTCTGGGTTCCGAGAGGGTAATTAATCAGCATCATCATCACCATCAATTGTTTGTCATCGGCCAGATGATGAAGCGGTGGTGTGATTGTGTGATGGTGCAATTGTGTGGCGATACGGTTGTGCAGTGGTGCGGCAAAAAGACGATGTGGTGGTGTGGTGGTCGGGTGTTAGGGTGGTAGGGTAGCGCTGTGGTGCGGTGGCGCACCGGCTGTGCGTGAGCGATATCTTGCTGGCGCTGCTGCTCGTCTCGATGTTGAGAACGTGAATGGAGCCGTTGTCTGAGGCAGTGGCCAGCGACTGCGAGGCCTGGCAGAATGCCAGCGCCTTTATGTGCCCGCCCTGGCGCGCGTACGTAAACTTTGACCTGGTCGCCACCGCAAACATGGAAAATTCAGGAAATTCATTAATCGGGAAATGATCACGTGACGGCCTGGGCATCGCAAATTCTCATTTGACCTCACCGAGTGGCGAGGATCAGGTTACACTCAATAGACAACATCAGGAAATGATTTCTGGAAATGATTAATAACGACCGATAGACTCAAAAGGGAGATATACGATTTCCCGTATCAAATAGCGCACATTTGGTGAATTATATCTTGGTAACGGCGCGAGATTGTGAATTAAAATTCTGGTGAGGGATAACGACAGCCCATCCTATTTATCCAGTAACCTGCGACAAGTCGCAGATTAAGCAACGGAATCGTTGAGTATTTGTAATCCACGACTCTAATCGTGGCCGAGTGCTCCCGCCACTTTCACATCTGTGCCGGCCCCGACATCCTGCCTCCTGAAAGCGGGAAAACCCCGCGAAGCCACGCCGGTGCGACGTGGCTGGCGATGCCGATGAGGCCAGCGAGCCTCGCCCGTCACCTCCCGTCCAGCGGCACACACGGGAACAGGGGTGATATTTTATTAATTTCTGTATTCGCGTCACCCGATTGAGTTCGGCCGTCGAAATCCCGCGTTCGCGAAGAGCAATCTTAAATCTTAAATCCCCGGCACAACCCCCGGCTTCTAGAACACTCGCCTGGTGGTGGAGCTCTTCCCCTCCATCTTCTGGCTGTCCCACACCTTCACGGTGCCGTCGTTGGAGCAGGTGGCAAAGTACGCGTGGTCGTGCGCCACCCCAATGCGGTTGACGGCGCCCCGGTGCTCGTGCAGGTGCGCCACCAGCAGGCCTTTGGGACGCCAGCCTGGCGGGGGGGGCGAACACAAGAGGTGTGCGCCGTCGATACTACATACGCACAAGGGCGCCTGTCTCCCCTGCAGGCGAACTCAGACGAGATGGCTCAACCTCTAAGGACTGGCAGCCAAAGAACCACACACCAGGGCGGACCGAGTGGTGGCATTGTGAGGCCATGAGAGATGACAACGGCTTAGGGAAGACTTCATCCAGCAGTGGATAGATCAAATATAAAGGTGGTGAAGATAAACGCGGACTAATATTCATGACGTTATATAAGGAATACGTTCTGTAATGAGACTCTAGACGGGATGGGGTGTACAATGAGGATCTTCAGTGAGGTCGATAATGGGGTCGTTTAGAGAGAGTTCTCCAATTACGTCACCGATCACGGCAAACGTCAGTGGCGAGTGAAATCTGAAACGTTAGTGCCTCCCCCGCACCCCCTCATCCACCACCCCCTCATCCACCACCCCCATTGCCCCAGCGTGGTGAACCGTGGTTCCCCTTTGCCGCAGTGCGACCGGTGCCGGTGCGCGTACCGGGCGGGGGCGGCCTGCTCTCCCACTCGACGCGGTCGATGAGACTCTGCAGCGCCTGGTCCTGGCTGTGCTGCTCACGCCGCTGCTTCAGCAGCTGGGCCAGCTCGGCGCGGCACGGCGCGTGCCGGGGCTGGTAGCCTCCCGCCGCGCCCTCCTGTGGCCCCGCCGCTGTTGGCTGATGATGATGCTGATGATGATGTTGCTGCTGATGATGCTGCTGCTGCTGGGCCATAGCTGCCCTCTTCGGAGGGGAGGAGGCCACAGCCTCCCTTGCCTGGGGAAATGTGGCTCGGTTTAAATAACATGCAGCACAAACAACAAATGGCTCTTAAAAGGTTTACTTATGCATTCTATCTTTTTTTCCTCGAAGTTATTGCGCTATCCAGTCGTGCCGTGCGAAAAAAAAATCCCTTCGTATCTCTCAGAAAGCATGCAAGGGCTGCAATGCAAGGCTACGGTGGAGAACGGGTTGTCTGGCTGCGTGGGTGTAAAGCGTGCTCGGTATTTTAACGAGAAGTGCACGTCGCCCGCACTGCACACTGCAGCTCAGGCATGCGGACAGGGGCAGACGAAGCACTCCTAAATAGAACAAAGGTTTCCTGGAAGCACAACCACACGCCTCTGCCTTTGCCGAGGTCACGCGCCGATTACTTTGTCCTCAAATGCTTTTGTCAAACGATCAAATAATTCGAAATGCACCCGAGCAGGTCAGATTTTGGAATCGAAGGAGGGTTGAGCTTTGAGAGTGCTTAGTCGTATGTACATGTATGTATGTTGAACTTCTTTTGCACAGTACGTGACCAACCACGTTAATCGGAGGCGAGGAGGAAGGACAAAAGAAGTTGGGCGACGAACTGTGCATGCCACAGGCAACTGCGGGACTGTTCTATGTTGTGGGCAGTGCAGCAAAATCGAGCTCAGCAAAGTCCAGCAAAGAAAAGTACAGTCAAATAACTCCCACGATGAACACATTGTGGGAAGGTCGTCATCCAGCAGTGGATCGATGAAAGGTCCTGTACACATGTAGGCTTGTGTACATGTACACGTGTGTACACGTATACATGTGTGTACATGTAAACATGTGTACACACGCGAACGTGCTTTCACGTTCTGCCTCCGCCGTTTGCCCGATGAACATCTGCTTTCCGCGGCGAGACGTCGCGTGGGGCTGGAACCGTTTTGGGGACTGTCAGAGGCGGTTTATTTCTGTGTTACTGCCGCCGCCCGCGTCGGCCTTGGCCGTCACAGCACGTTAGCGCCGATGAGATGGCGCGGACAAAGGCGCGCTTCTCTCTTGCGTTTCCAAAGCGGCCAGCGCCACCGTGCCTGCAACGCTTATGGCAGGCAAGCGATCCGGGGCAGCCTCTCCGAAACAGCTATGCCCTGGATTCTATTTAAATGTTTCCAACGCCGGTGGAGGGTGTTTACAAGCTAGCTCCGTCCATCTGCTTGTAAGACGAGGTCTAGAGTTAGCCAAACATCCCAAAAGAGGATCACAGAGCTTTGACAATCGTTAGCGGCGGTTCAAGCTGCCTTCCTTCTTTGTCCGTGGTTTCCTGCGCCTCCTCCGTCGTGTGAAACACTGCGCAGCGCGTTACAAATTCTATGGCAATTTGCGATGAAATCCGCACGGACTAGTCCCCCTCGATTTCCGAGGAGCCAGCGCGGTGGAGGGAGAACCGGATCGAGGCGGCGCGGCGTGCATCCGTGAGCTCCTCCACGGCGGCGTTTGAAGAAATAAATAAACCGCCGCAATTGCCAGCGTGTACAACAATAAACCTTGGCCTCCGAGCACGTGTTTAAAGTTGGGCAGCTAACCACTCGACGTCGTTGCGGACGCTCGACCTTTTATGTCCTTGGAGAGTGAAACTGTTTACACATCCAACGGACTTTGTGTTATTGTTGTAGGCTGGCCCAAGTCCCCGAGCTCAGTGCACGCACGTTCAAGTTACGTTGATCACACAGGCAAAGGCAAGCCAGTGAACAAACAGCTCCTATCTTGGAGATTCGTACATGGGCTGTGTGTCCTGACAAGAGTTAGAAAATTCGGTAATGGAAAAGAAAATTAAAGAAAGTCTGGTACACCATTACAGCACCCGAGTGACATCACTGCATTGGTGGATGCAAAACGTCACAGAGATGTCACCGCAATGGACCACGTGGCCGTAACGTCCTTTTACCCATCAACGAAGATTGAAGTCTACATAGTTCAGCCCTGGATCCACAGCCTGGGTGTAGCTACAGGATGAGATTTCTTAGTGTTTTGGGGCTACGCTTTTCTGTACACCATGGAGTGAGAAATAAAGAGACGAGGAAGAAGGCAGAAGTGCTGAGAGAAGTCGGCTAACATGGCTAGGGGACATGGTGTGCAAAGAGAGGAAACCATCATCGTAAATGCACCAAGGCAGGAATCGAGAGGTAGGCCCAATATTAATCCGGTGGTTGCGAGTGGTCATCTAGGACATGGAGATGATGGCCTAGGGCAGCAATGGGGAAAGGGACAAGCAAAGCAGATCCAGGAAATAAATATGACCGTTAACCACGGGCGGATACCCTCTATCTTTACTGAGAGGTGAACGGGCTTTTAAAATGCCTTTGATGGATAACCACAACATTAGCCCCTTCTTTCAGGGGCCCTTGCAGGAATGGAAGTGATGGAGCGTGGTGCTAAAATCGTAAACACAGCAAAGCAAAGTTTTAAATATTCCCCTCGAGCACCAGATTAAGACGCTTGCAGCAATGGATAAATATCGTTTGCCGACCGTTACGAAGTGTAGGCCTCACGTGACCATAGGCCGTATGAAATGGAAGCCACGGACGGCGTTATGTCAGCCGCAAGCCGTACGAAATGGTGGGCCACGCGAAACGGAAGTGTCGAGCGTCGATGAAAAACGAAGCCGTGGGCCGAATGAAACGAAGTCTTGGGTCACGTCCGACCTGCGCGCCTGCTGGAAATCACACATGCGTGGGCACGGGAGCTCACGCCGCCCTCACCTGTAGCTGCGACATGAGGACGGGAATGGCTGGCGGGGCGGATTGGGAGCGGGCGCCAGCGCCCTGAGATGCCTCCGGGGCCCCGCCGGCGCTCCCCTGCGAGGATTTGCCGATGGCGATCCCCGGCGCCTCCAGGGCCCCGAACATGCTTCTCCACTCCTCGTTCATGGACGTGTCGGCACGCACAGCCCTCTTGGCACCGCCTGGCGTGGCACCGGCGGGAGGGGGGCCGACGAGCGCACAACGGTGCCAGGTCAGTGGGCACGGAGCCGATCGCCCTCCCCGTGATTCCAGTGGTTAGAGCAAGGGGGGATTGCCGGGAAACGCGATAATAGTTTTCCCCGAGTCCCTTCATGGTGCTCATTAGGGGGAATTCAAACGCGTCCTGTTAGGTAGGGCGGCAAGGTGGCAGCGCGGTGCTAACAATCGTGCCTCACAGCAGGAAGGACCGGGGTTCGATTGCTGACCCGGGCACCGTTCTCTGTGGTGTTTGTGTTCTCTCCCTCTGCTCTGCGTGGGTTTCCTCCCACAGCTAAAAACACACACGCAACGTCATGGGTGTTGACTAAACACCCCAATGTAGAAGTGTGGCCTGCCTGGGTAAATAAGCTTAGCTGTATTAAATAGCATCAACAATGTATGTTGTTATGATAATAATAATCTCAGAGCGCCGTACGATATCTAAACGTCCTGTTTCTTAACCTTGCACGTGGACATTTCCCAACCAAGGTCGAAAGTAATCATGCATGAGCTCTGTCTGTGTGGAACGGGGATGCGCAAAAACTCTGGATGATGCAAAATGAACGAAGCTTTGGTCTAGAGTTGTCTTGCTATTTCGGGCTTAGCCGATAGAACACTGGCCGCATTGATCCAAGGAATGGCCAAAACTGACAGAAAAAATCCAGACCTATGATGTATTATTCATCATTGAATCGTTGCTGCATATGACTGTCTTTGCAATATCTATCATACTCATTATTAAATTACTAAAGCATACAAGAAAGATGTGCAGTCTTCAGCAAAATAATACACCCTCAATAATAAAAGAATACTTGAGTGGACTTGGAAAACCCGGCGAATGTGGACTGCGGGGGTCACAGGGTGCGGCATTGTAATGCATGTCAGTTCACAGACGGTGCACTCGGTGCGCGGAGCCACGGAGACCACAGTGAGGACAGCCGAGCGGCGCTCCGTATATTTAATCCTGCATCAGATTCATTCTGCTCAGTCGACTGGAAGCATGGGAGGTGGGGGGGGAGGTCCCGGGGAGAGCCTAGCTCCACGGCTAACACCACGTGGGCCGTCGGGGTTTGCGAGCACGTCGTGAAGATGAGAATCTGAGAGCGAGCCGCATTCTGGTGGAGTCGTCTCCAGGAGCTACGGGGGTCGAACAGAGGGGGGCATTGTTCCACGAGAACCTGAGACAGCACGAGAGCCCCCTTCACTCCGCACCCGGCACCACACTTCCCATTCGGCATGTCGCAATTGCTCACCCTTCCCCCATGTGAGACAATTGTCGTTTGCGCTGATGTTTTTCCCAATCTCGTTTGTACTGTTTGTAAGTGTGCTACTGGCCTCGTTTTGTCTAGCTGCGTTCGCTCCATTAGTCTAAGTGTAACATTATCACAGAGTGTACGATTCATTTGCATAAAGAGTAGTAAATCGATTCTCACGCGCACGATTCGGAGCACGTTCCGTGAGCGTAAGAACCTACTTTAAAGCGACGCGTCATTACGGGCCTAAGCCGGAGCTTGCGGTACTGAGTGGACACACGGCCCAGGAGAGGTTCATCCAACAAGGTATTTTGGACCATGGCTATGGCACACCTGGGCTTCTATATTCCGCGTAACGCCGCGGGCTCTTGAACGCCCACTCTGAAGCGGACTACTCCGCTTTCACGGTGTCCACGCCCGCAGCGTCAATCACGGCAGCCGGCGGGGGGCCTCGAGCCGCAAACATCTCCGCGACGAGCAGCGAACGTGCGTCCGCTCGGCCTCAGGAACCGTACCCTTCCGCTCGTCGGCGTCCGGGGGGCCGGCGCGGCCCAGGTCGGCGTGGCGTGAAATGGGCTTGCCGCCGCCGCCGCGCGCGGCGAGGCTGATGGTCCCCCGCGGCAGCGCGTCGTCCTCGGGGCCCAGCTCCACCATGGTGGCGCGGGCCTTGTGCACCTTCACCATGTAGTCCCGCAGCGCGATCAGCTTGTCTTCGTCCGCGGAGGTCATGCCCTGCGCGAGCGTGGGGGGCCACGGTTATCACGACCCGCCCTTCCATCCTCACTATTTCCTTTATTAACGGCTTCCAAAATCAAGCTGAAAGCGTGAGTGCATTATTTCTGTCCATCCGTCCTGCTGTGCGTCTGTCTGTCTTTCCGCGTACAACGGCAGGGCACAATAACGCTTGTAAAGAGGATGCAATATGACAAATGTGTAGTTAGGAGGGACTAACCCTATTGAAAGTGGCTAAATGTATCCGAGTCGACCAAAACTTTGAGACACAAGTCAGAGCACAAAAAACTATTTGAAATTATTCAGTTGCAGCTTTGAGAATTTAAGATATCAGTTTAACACTCGAGTAAAAAAATGTATATTTTTGGTATGAGAGTGGGTGGGAAATTGCTGCCCACTGTTGTATGTGGATCAGAAATGACGTGAAGGATTCTCAAAGCTCGCTCTGTGATATCCACTTCTTTGGCACTGCTCTGCGATAGACCCAAAAGGATACTTCATCTCGTGACACCGATAGCGCAATTGGGATAACATTTGTTATAATGTCCCGAGTGGGTGGATGTCATGTGATCAATCCTAATGCTCTTCGCTTCTGCTTGCTCGTGTGCCCTGCACCATGACCTCTTATCTTGAGGTCACCCAGTAAAATTACATTCACTAATTTCTCCCAAACAACCTTCCCCCACAAGCCTCTTTTCACGCCACAAAAAGTCAAGTCAAGTCAAAGTGTCTCCCTGACTACTGCTCACCTCCACTGCCAGGCCTGAGCCAGTGGTGTAAATTCCACATTCCTCAGACAGGGCTCTGTCTGTTCACAAAACTGAATTCTAACAGTTCAATCCTGGGTCAAATTCTCTCGTGTGTGCTCTCTCCTTCGGCTGCCACTCCGTCCATAGCCTTGTCCGTCGACCATCGTCCCTTCTAACCTGTCCTGTCAAAGACCACGTGCTCTTCTTGACAGTCAGTACGGTGTCTGCGAACTTGCAGCTGTTTTCTAAGCGACGTGTTCCGTGTCTCTCAATGCAATTCTAAGCATGCACCTCTCCATGCATTCCACTGACAACTATCCAGATGGATTTTCTCTCCACGGAACCACCGCGTTTCCTCCACTAAACATTTATCCGCTTTTCATCACCGCTCGCCTGCTCCCTCCTACACGGACGTGAGCGAGCATTGCCGGGTCACGTCCGTGCGTCTCGCTCCGAGCAAACGGATTAAAGTCCGGAGCGGAGTCAACCGACGGCCGAGACGCCACACTGCCCACATAGCGGCCGCCAAGACCACCCCGAGTCTTCCCAAAAGCCGGGTCCCCCCTCAAAAGCTTAAGAAAAAATAAATCCCATCTGTGCCAGGGAATGAATGGGAGAAAGGACCCGGAGACCCATTCAGCACACGCACGCCTGTGAAGCCAATGTATACTTTGGAGCTGTATCCAAGCATTCCAGCCGCAGCTCAGACGCCGAAATAAAGCAAACAGAAGAACGTGCGCGCCCATCGAGTTCACTTGCGCAGCGCAACAGAGGCCCCGGCGCGGGCCCGCCGCTTGAAAGAGCGATCGGCATCAGCAGACAGCAAGGTTCGAGATGTCTGCCAAAATCTACGCTCAGGCATTAATCGCCGAAATTGCACCCGATTTTCCTGACAGCAATGTAGCACGGTCTCTGTACGATGCAATGCGGATTCATATAGCGGCGTCTAAATGTGACCGCATCTCGAGATGCTGTCCAGAAACAATGGCATATTTATTGTACAGAGAGAGGCAGTCAGTCACAGGTCTTGAGCCTGGACTTGAACAGAGACACGGAGTTGACAGCTCTGATGGCTGGGGAAGGGGATTCAAGACTATGGAGGCAGCAGAGGAGAATGAGCAAACTTTTCTGAGTAAAGGTTGACCGGGGCTTTGACAGACACCTGTGGTTGCTAGAGACGAGAGTGCATGGACTGTAGTAGAGTGAGATGAGGGGAGTAGACTGAGATGCGAGGGGAGAGATAGCAGAATGAAAGGAGAGGGAAGAGGAAGGAGGCGTGTGTTGAGGGGGGTAGCGGGAGATGGGAGAGGTAGTCAGGGGCGAGTCCATGGACGGCCGGACCGGACAGCGTGCGTGCAGAGTAAACCATCGTCACGTTCTGTACGCAGCGTCAGGAGTGATGCATCACACCCGCGGTGCTGGCGCGCGGAGCCGCGTGCCCGTGTGCTGCGGTGCGCGAGCGCATTCCTGTGCGGTGCGGTGGCTCCCTGCCCCTCGTGGGGCCCCCGCGTGCAGCCCGCTCACCGCTAATTAGTCTCAGCCAGCGTCGGCGAGCATACCTCCGCTCGGCCGCCAACGGCGATGCCCGTGGCTTATGGGAGTGTGATGCGTGCGGGCGTATGGGCCCAGTTTGGGGGGTAATTTGCACTCTTCCAGACGTCGGTCTAAAGGGCCGTAATGAGCGGCGCGATGATAGCGAGGTTCTCACTCAACATGTTCATGCTCATGAGCGTAGAAAAGTGTTCTGTATCAGGAGCAGTGGCTTGTGCCCAAGTTTTTCATTACACCGCCACTGGACCAGCATGGTGAAGTGTTGCTAAGCAACCCCCACGAGTGACCTCACGTGGGGGGTCAATCCTCCATCCACTGGCGGATCGGCAAAGAGCTTAACTTTATTACTACGATTACTTTACTGTCCTCAGTGCAGCCTCGCTCCTACGCTCGTACGAGTTAAAACTCCAAGTGAGGGCTGCGCCGAGAGCAACGCTACGCAGACGCGGGAACCTAACGGCACGCGGCGTGACGTGCATAGCCAGGCTGTTCCTTGGACAGCTCGGCAGCCGCGTTATCGCTTCCAGACGACTTGCGTTGTGCCGAGATGCGCTGCCCACGTGCGCCAAGACGAGCGCCGCACGTGCCCGTGAGCGCGCACCACGGAGAGCTCTACTCGCGTTTACTCGGGGTTCACGGGCGGTGCGAGGATGAGAGAGCGCAGAGCCGGAGTGAAGCTATGCTGCAGCAAGCGGGAAACTGGTTTTTTACCAGGCGTATCATTTACAGCCCTTTCCATAATCCACTGCTGGATAACGGCTTCACCACACCGTGCGGGTCATGGGGGTCGGTGAAGGGAGTGCCCAGATATCACTCGACGGTGATGTCAGCCGTGGCCTTGAAAGTAATTCAATAAACTCGGGTCGCCAGGCTCGTAGCAGAGCGTGCTAAGCACTTTGCTCCTGATCTCCAGGGTGTATAGTTAACAGAGAGGCTAAGAACCGGTCCCCATCAGTCAATCATCGGTAAGGTCAGCAAGGCTCGTTCGTTCCTTTTCTGCCCCACTGACCCGAAACTTTAATTTAACCCCGACTAAGCTCCCACTCCAGCTACAGATTGAACACAAAGACTCCACCCACAGACGGCCCTGAAAACACGACTAATTATAGTTGCATTGGCGTGTAAGCATAACAGTCATAATAGTCATAACAATTAACATGTACACAGCAACTAAATACAGGCAAAGATATAAACGGCACACCCATAAATTACAGGTTAAAACAAACGTAACAGAATAAGCACAATAAAGAAATAAAAACCACAAGTTTGGCAGTGGGAAGTGGTACGGGACACCATCCCACAGGCCGTGCCAAACACCACGGCCATACCAAACACCAGGGCCGTGCCAAACTCCACGGCCCCGCGCTAACGACGAACGTGAACGTATCGGAACGCAGTCGCATTCGGGAGACGACATGTGAACCCGCATTGCGGACGCCGCAGCACAACACAACGCTCTAGAGACGATGATCGAACAACTCCCGACACCTGAGAGAAGAGCTTGCGCAGGAGCTGGGCGAGGGCAGGGTCGTCAGGCTTCTCCATGCTCTGCCGCAGGTTGCGGATGAGCTGCCGGTCCTCCAGGTGGTCGAAGAGGCCGAGGATGTCGCGCGACTTCAGCACGTAGTCGAAGATGGGGCGCGACAGGGGCTCCTTCAGCACGCTCAGCAGGACGATGGTCTCCTCCACCTGGGTGTTGCCGGCACACGCAGCGGCGTGCTCACATCAGCGGGGAGGCGCTCGGGCCTGCGACCCGATTTGATTACAGGCGGCGGCTCAAACCCGGACTCCAACCCAGACCCTCAACGGTGACCCTCTGGTCCACCCGTTCACCTTAGGGTGAACTGGATTCTTCCGTCGGCTATACGTCCGACGCAAAATTCGAACCCAGGATCTCAGCGCAGTATTATTCTTCGAAGCCAAAAGTCCGCTTACTGCCCAGTGCGGGCTGCTCCATGTGCACCTCTTCTCTCGTCACGTTCACTGTCGTCCTAGTATCTTTCTCAAACGCATCCTTCCATTCACATCGGGTCTCCCTCTGCTCCTTCTACCCTGCACTGGCATCTCATAATCGGCTTTCCACTGCTCTTCACCGCACCATGTAACTCTGGCAGGTTCATTATAAGGCCTCACATGGCTAAGCAACTAAAGCTTCAATGCATTAATGCATCGATTCATAACTGGTTCTTTGGGTAGGCCACGTAATTCAACGGAAACGCTCAGGCGTGCCCCGTCGGAAACGTGAGCTGCGGTCGGCCGGCGACGGCTGCATCACGCACCTGGATGGTCGGCTGGCTGATGTAGGCCCGCAGCAGGTGCATGAGGTTGCAGTGGACGTCGGCCACGTTGAGCCGCTTGGCCACGGTGGAGATGAACCCGACGGCGCCGTGGCGGATCCACAGGTTGGGGTGGCACAGGAAGGGAACTGCGTGCAGGGAGACGGGGCACCGACAATGTGGCGGCAGCGGGGAGACAGGCGCACGCGGAGGCATGCGAGAGCCACACGGCCTACAACACGGGGCTACGGCGTCCGCCGGTCGCCATCATCGTCATCGCCGTTGTGATCGTTGTCAATGGTAACCTCGTTGCGAAAATCGTCATTGTCGTCATCGTTGTTGTCATCATCAAAAACAAGACTGTCGTCATCATTGTCATCGACATTAACAAAATAATCGTGGTACTTGTAATCATGAAAAGCATGATCTTCACCATCATTGTAAACAAAATAATCATCATCTTCGACATCATCACTTTCACTGTCATAATTCCAATTGATAGACATGCTTCACATCAATCATTCTTCATACACCCAGGTGGGAAAAAAATATCCCCATAAATGCCGGCTCCTTCATTTTATCATCACTGTCATCTCCACCACCACCGCCTTGCCATAACATTTACATAATGACAGACACGACCAACACAGCCGGGTTGCAATGCTGATTATTATTATTAAGAGAATGCGGCAGGCACGTAAACAAAACGTAAGTGATGGATATTAAACAGGCAGCTGGACAACATTCCTTGTCTTCGCCGGACACCTTAAAAGGGACAGTCCGACCCTCTAGGCAGGAGCGCCAGAACTTGCATCACCCCAACGCCCCCCGCCCCCCTCTCTGTGTAGCAAGATAAAGGTGAAGGCAGCCCTGCAACTTCTTGCTCACACCACTGCTGCCAGCGACCTGCAGATCCACTGCGTGCGGTGCACCCATTCACACTGCCGGGGGCACGGAGGCGCAGGGATTCAGGAAACTTTTACCATCGCTTCACCTGCCGCGCCAGCGTCTGCAACAAATCGGAACCGGCAATCTCTGGATTGCAAGTCCAGTGCGATGCGAGGGCCGGTCCCTGATAATAAACAACGAGCTTCCTCCAGCTTCCTCGATAGGGGGGCCCACTCGCCACAGCTGGGGCCAGACATCTGCTTCCCATCAGCACATCTGCTGCGGATTAGCGAGCCGGTCAGACTCGGGCAGCGAGTGCCATGGGGAGGAGGTGTAGAGAGAGGTGGGGGGGCAGGGAGAAGGTCCCAAGCCAAGCGTGAGGCGCGGTTTGGAAAATGCGAGAACTTCAAAACGTTTATGGGGGGGGGGGGGTGGAGAGGGTGGCGAGACAGCTGCAAATCACTCACAATTACCGTTTCTGCGCCGGTACAAGGTTCTCGTGTGAACAGGATGTTAATCGCCAACCACGTCAGTTTGGCGGTGGCAAAACACCCCGACGGTGCGTGCCGTGCACAAACGCAGAGGAAGCTTTTGAAGAGCGCCCTCCATGTTGGGGGCGCTTGCAAGGGCGGCCGCCGTACGCTGCAGGTGTAACAGGCTGCTGTGGGGCTACCCTACGGGCAGCAGAGGGTGGTGCAATAAAGTCTATTGTTGTACTGTATTTATATGCTCCCGTGTCTACGTTCACCCCCTTCACCAACCCGCATGGTGAAGTATGGTCCAGTAATCCGCATGTCAAGTACGGGGTGGGGAAGCCCCCACCCAGCAGTGGGAAAGTCAGCAGTTGTCCTCAAAAGAGACTCACCCCTGCCATAGGAACATGGAATTTCGACCAATGGCTTATGTAACATGGCACAAATAAGTAGCAAGGGAGAATACAATAGAGGGGGGTGGGGGTCCACCTGTAATAGGGAAAGCGGGTGATTGAAAATGAGAAACACCTGCAGCAAACAAGGTGTCAATCACCATTAGTGTGGCCTGCTTCCTATAAATAGAACCAAAAGCGCCAGAGCTGATGTATGTTTAACTTGTTTTCGCACCGTACGTCGCCATCGGTCCTAATCAGACACGCTTAAGGCAGTGAAGGGGAGATTTTAATCAGAAATCGCTTTGATTTTGACGACAATGGCGATGACGAAGTGGGGTGGGAGGGGTGGTGCAAGAGGGCGTTCTCTACCTGTGTCGCCCAGGAAGTCGTAGAGGTGGGGTTTCTGGAGGAGGCCGAGCTGGCACATGGCGGTGAGGGCGTGCAGCGCCTTGCACACCACAAACTCCTCCGTGTCACTCAGACCCTGCTGCAGCAGCGGCTTGAGAATGGATGAGCTCTGCCAGCCCACGTACGCCGCAACCCCTGACGCACGCACGCACGCAGGCAGGCCCACCATTAGGCTACACGACAGTGCCCTCCGCTCGCAGAGACACGCCGGCTTAAATAACACGGACGTTCCACCGCCCTGCCACGACACAGATCACCACTGTAGAAGTCAGAGGTTTGTTCTTCCCCCGCACCTCTGCACTTCCGATTGGCACAGTTGGCTACATACGGTGCGAAATAAGTTCCAGATACATACAAGTCGGAACTAGAATGTAAATGTGCGTGAAGAGGCATGGAGGGATCTCGCAGCCTCTACAAGTCTCCCACCAAATCTCAATCTCGCTCATTACACCTTTATCGCTCTCCTCTGTAGGATGTGGAGCCATCGCTTATACAATATTCAATCAGCTGTTGAGAAGAAACTCGTTAGGGTCATGACCAGGGGTTGGCAACCAAAATATAAAGAACCATTTTTTTTTTATTCGGTAAAAAAAACTCAAATATGTGAAGAGCCTCGATGTATATGAAAAACGTCACGAGGCAGTCCTTAAGAGCCGCATGCGGCTCCGGAGCCACAGGTTGCCGACCCCTGGTCATGACTACGTGACATGAGGAGGGCCTTTATCCTGCAGGGGATTTGACTTGAGGGCCGTACGTGTGCACGATACGTGCACACGTATCGTCTCAAAACGGCCCATTTCAGGCCTCGCGGTTGCAGTGCCACGCACAGCCGGCGAGGCGAGCCGCGGGGGCGAGAGACTAGCCGAGGAGCGCGTGTCGTGGGCTCGGTGCCGGGAGGGCTCGGCGCTCACCCACGATGCTGTCGAAGAAGGCGCCGCGGAGGTGCCAGTCATTCTTGTCGTTGAGGAAGGTGATCATGTGCGAGAGCAGCACGTCATTGGCCTTCTGGCGCCCGAAGAAGACGCAGAGGCGTGTGATGCCGCTCTCCAGCAGCGTCTGCTTCACGATGTTCTCCGGGTCGCTCAGCAGGGTCACCACCTTCTGCTGCACCATCTCCTGCAGGCCCTGCAGCTCTGGTAGGGCACGGCGAGCATGGCGCCGGCGGGTTAACCCCCGAGGGACTGGCTCGGGTCGTCGAGGCAGCGCGTTCGGCACCATCTCACCCCCTCCTACCGCCGCGTCAAATCTTTGTGCGTGATGATTTGTTTTGGCGTACAGGCGGAACAGTGAACACCTTTCAAATATCAACAGAAACATACTGACGGATGAGGGTCTCCGCACAGCATGTGGGTCATG
Organism: Lampetra fluviatilis; assembly: GCF_964198595.1. NCBI lineage: Eukaryota > Metazoa > Chordata > Hyperoartia > Petromyzontiformes > Petromyzontidae > Lampetra > Lampetra fluviatilis. The sequence continues at coordinate 797,774 of NC_136291.1, read as the reverse complement.
GGCAGTATTTTGACCATACTTCACCACTGGTCAGCACGGTTTGGTAAAGATTCAGAGCACAAATATGTCAGCGTTAAACCAATTGATTTTGTTGTACTGCCCTCTGTTGCTGCCCATCACATGGTCGCCGTAGCTCTGTGACAACCTGCTTCTGCATGACGGCTACTATCCAAAAGCACTATCCAGGCTTGAGCATGCTTAGCCTCCATAACCCAGCGGACCCTCGGTGTAATCACAGGTAACGCAAGTGCGCCGAATTGCCTTCATTGGTGCAGCCGCGCGCCCACCTGTGTCGTAGCTCCCACGCACGTGCAGCAAGTCTTCCGGCTCATCAGCGGCGATGTCCTCCTTCTGCACGGCCTGGCCCAACTGCACCATCTCCAGGTACCGCAGCGCCGTCTCCGCGAGCACGGCGATGTTCTCTGCACGTGACGCGCGCACGGCCCCCGTTGTGTTAGGCCACAGGCTTGCTGTGCGACCCTCCACCACCCAACTCAGACAACATAATTTAATTGGCAAGTGTACAAGTGTTTCACGCACCAACTATTATTATTATTATTGTCAGCTCACACCGGCAAGTTAGAAAACAATAATCACTGCCAAATGTAGCAATCGGTTACGACTTTTTGCTTGAAAGTAATTATTTGGCCAGATTTGGCCAAGATCATTACACGACCCCACACAAAAATCAATTATGAGTCATAACATTGGTTGCGAAAACCTACTACGGCGTTACGTAAAGTGACAACCTCTTGGACGGACGAACACCCGCGTGCGCGCACTAACGCACCGGCGTACGCCAACCGCACCACGGTGGCGTCGTCCTGCGCCAGGTGGGCGATGCCCGGCAGGATGTATTCGGGGAAGACGTTGGCGTCGTTGCGCGGGAGCGAGTGGACGAGCGCCAGGCACGTGTTGAGCGTGCGCAGCGCCTGGGCGCGCACCCGCGGCACCGTGTCACCCGCCAGGTGCAGCACATACGGCACCAGCCGGTCAAGGATCACCTCGGCGCTCAGCCGCCGCGCCAGCTGCCCCGTCAGCTCCAGCGCCGCGAGCTTGGCCGGGCAATGCCTGGGTTCGGTTTGCCGTTCGCAAGATTCGCAGGACATTTAGTTACCAAGTAAGGGTATCAATCATTCAATGCCAAGTCCAAGTTTATTTTTGTTGAACCAGGTGAGAACTCTAGAGACCAGCATAGTCTCAATTGCAAGAGTGACGTGGGAATGCCACTATCTAAATCAAGCGGTTCTCAACCCGCGAGGCGTGCTCCTCCCTCCACGCCTTCCAGGGGGTGGGGGCGCATGCTGCGGCATGGATCCCGTGCAGGAGAAAGTTTGATTGTTTGAGGAAAGTCAGTGAGATGTTGCGGTGACAAAACACACTCACACACAATGCGAAACAAATGCCTTACTAACTCCGCGATAACTTGGAGGCATGGACCCGTGATCTGTGTATTGTGGCCTTAATAATTCTCAGTTGTGTTTTTGTGGATGGGGTAATGGGCGTAGGGACCAGTGGTCGTAATCAGCAGGCGCCCATACCAACACGGTTGGCAAACCGCTCGCCTACTGTAACATACAATCTCAATCGCCTGATTGAAAGGCACCACTCACCGGAGGTTTTGCAGGCACGAGGTGACAAGGGAGACGATGATGACAAGGCCTGAATCAGCACCCTCCTTCTCCTCATCTCGCTTCTCCTCACAGCCCAGGCCGAGCAGGATCTCTGGGAGGTCCTCCTGAATCTGTTCACCGTCATCATCATCAATCATCATCATCACCCATTATCTACTGCTGGATGAATGTTTCCCCAAGCCGTTGCCATACAACGATCCGTCTATCTCTGCGGCGTTCATCCTCTCACATGTGTTCCCTCTTTTAGCTGACACTCCATTGTTAGCTTCACCAACCGGCCATCGCTCCTGCTTGCGACGTGTCCTGCCCCAAGCCCACTTACTTTCCTTCATAGCCACTATGAGGCGCAAGGTCTGACGTTTATCCCATAGCGTTAGCGTTGGATATCACAGGTGCGCGTGCGTAATACATTGTAAATAACTTTCAATTACACTGTCATTTACATCTATAACAACGCAATATACAGCTCTTCATTAATCCATTGCTACGTGATGGTCTCCCGTGCCTTTCGACCGTGGGTGTTGTTTAACCATACTGCACCACGCTGGTCAATGCAGGTTGGTGAAGGGGGGGCCCATGACCGGTTTATACATCGCTCGCATTCATAAACCCGATGTATGCATTTGCAGCGCGCTTCTCCCACTCTGGGGTCAGGAGTTAGAGGAGCCAGCACACGCACCTTCAGTATCTTCTCGTCGGCAGTGAGGGCAGGCTGCCCGGCAAAGCGGGACAGGTACTTCCACAGGTAGGAGTAGAAGTAGTCGGGGAAGGCGCAGCCACGCTGCAGGCTCAGGTACTCCTTGGCTGAGTGGCGCTTCGTTGGATCTCTGTCCAGCATGTGCAGCACCTGCCGTACACAAAGATTCTCTTTTGGTCTTTTCCCTAAAACTTCAAGCTGATCGCGCTATCAGCATCATGTCACAAAACGAAGAATCGACTTGGATCTCCAGCACAGAAGTGCAACCCTTGTGTTGCAGAACAACCCACAGAAGCAGATTTCAGTGCGACCTCTGAGGCCACTGAACTCCGGTCCACACAATAGGAGCAGCATTGACCACCTTTACCCTTGCCACTGAGTGTAATGTTTGTTACATAGCGTCAAATATAAAATGTAAATCTTAGAGATAGAAGTTAGCCACATTACATGTCGAAGCAGATTTCCTACGATATTTTTTTTGTGTGCAGTCACTGGTGACCAGGATGAAACCATCGATTCATGACACTTGAGAATCCAGTTTTAATTGGACGCAAGCACCCGGATCCGAACCCAGGATCTCGCGGTGCCAGCTCAGCACTCTGACCTCTGAGTAACCCGCCTACCACACTCAATCGCCGTGCTAAAAACATAGCGAGATTATCCGAGGCTTCCTTGGTACAGGTTATTAAATATCACCGTCTTTGAACCAAGTTTGTTTGGCAGACTTGTATTGCATACATCACTAGCACACGGCTTAATGAGGGCACGGGTTAAAACAAAGAGATCTTTATCATTAACAGTGCTGGCACGGACTGCTCGCAGAAACTTTTTTGATCAAACTTCCGTCACGGAGACTATATTTACAACTGAAACGAACGTCGTTTGTTTGAGCGGGTGAGAGATTTTTAGCTTCCGTTGAACATCAGTAAACTGTGGCAAGCACTGCGAGAAAATCAAGGCCCTGTTTCTCATCATTATCATCAGCCATGATCTATCCACTGCTGGATGAAGACTTCAAGCCGTTGGCATCTCTCACAGTCCGAGGATGTAACATTACATGCAGGACCGGCACAGTAGGTTACTCTCGTTGCTCCATCTCCTTGTACCTCATCCTCTCGGCCGTGTTCCTCTCCTTTGGCTGCCGCTCCTTCGTTATTCTTGGCTGGAGGCAATCATCAATTGGAGCGACGTTTCCTGCCCAAGCCCACCTACAACTTGTATTCGTGCTCTCATCCACGCAGTCCTCTTTCTGGCTCTCAGTGAAATTCCCAGCAAGCACCGCCGCGATTATTTGTGAACATTTCAGTTTTCGTTCCATTTCCTTTAGTGTCCGTGTTTTGGATCCGTGCTAATCACAGCAGGACGTGTGCACTGATTAAAAGTTTCTTCTTGAGGCAACGTTGATTTTACCCAATGCCTACTGTGTGATAATATGATTGTTTAGTTTGACATAGCGTCATCGTCCTTCGTGCAAATTGCACCTCACAGTCGCTGCAGGACCACAGACAAGCTGCAAGGCAGCAGCCTGGCAATGAATCGGCACTAACAATTGCCCAAGCTCTGTAGTCATCTATAAATTAAGACGTTTTCTGCCAAGAACGAGTATTTATACATGTGGGAGGAAACCAGAGCACCTGGAGAAAACCTACATGTGCGAGGGGATGATACTGTATCCCAAAGAGAAGGAACAGATGACATTAGTCTGCATTTTGCTATACCCCACTCTCCTGACAAGCCATGGCGTGGCACCTCGACACCCAGGGGAATGAAGTTTCACAACAGTTGTGCAATCCACCAACCCTCGTCTTGACAGTGCTGCATAATGAGGATGACGTCATCGTGAACAAGGCTACGAACCAGCTGCCGTATGTCATCGTCCTCGATCTTGCGCAGCACCGTCTGGGGGTTGAAGTCGCCTTTCCGGTACGCCAGCAGCTGGGAGAGGTCGAATGGAGGAATCCCCTCCATGAAGAGCTCCGCGATCACACAGCCTGCCAATCCCGTGCAACAAACGGTGCGTCTTCAACACCGCCGCCGCCTTTTTAATAAGGACAAAAAATCACCGTAGATTCTGTATCGCTTTCCAGCATGCGTTTGGCCTCGAAAGTATTAAATCAGTGAAACTATCAGTATCGCTAAATCCACTGCTGTACTATGCTGCCACGTCTATGGTCCCTGCCTTCATGGACCCGCTCTGACGAGCGTGGTGAGGCATGGAGTGGATTCAGAAAAGACTGCGGATCTATTTAGTATACTACGTGTCTGTATTATTGCTACCATCGTTGCCACGTGTTGAGTGAGCTTTGACGGGCGTGCTGATTACAGGCCGATGCTGCTGTGCGTGTGCATGGAGGCAAGGCGGTGGTGGTGTTGGTCCACGTTTACAACGCAGAAACCGGCAGTGAGACTGGTTCCTACATGGGTGAATTCAATGAACGGGCCGTAAGTGTACCTTGCGTCGCCTCGTGACGAACAACACGCACACAAACACGGCACGGCGATGGGACACCACGAGCTGCCGTGCAGCACGGTCAGCGGCCTCGCTCACCCGCAGAGAACACGTCCATGGCGTGCGTGAGCTCGCCGAGCTGGCGCTGGTTGTTGCCGGCGAGGTCCACCAGCGGCGTGTTGGCGTTTTCGCCGCCGGCCAGCTCCGACATCGCGCCTGACGCGCCGCCGTCCACGAAGCGCTCGGGCGCCAGGTAGCAGGTGCGCCGGCGCGACGTGTCGAAGAAGTAGTTGAAGTCGGCGGGGTTGTCCTCGGGCAGGTAGACGGGCTTGAAGGCGGCTGGGTCGGTGAGCAGCAGCCAGCCCCAGCTCGTCACCATCACGTTCTCCGTCTTGATGTCGCCGTGCGCCACGCCGGCCTCGCACGACTGCTGCAGCGCCGACAGCAGTTGGAACGCCAGCCACCTGGCACGGCGCGACGGAGGTTTAACTGGGCCCGTTACCGAGTTATACGTACCTCCAATCAGCCCGGTTGGCTACGCTCGTTGGAGCAATGAAATCAGCTCGTGTGCAGGTGGTGAGGATTGATACATCGTAGGACTGTGAGAGATGGTAACAGTTCGGAGATGCCTTCATCCAGCAGCGGCTAAATCCTGTCCATTAATGATATTAACACGACCGTAAAAAAATTAAATGCTCCTTGGTGACGGCATCCATTTCCACAAGAGTAGAACTTTTGATAACGTTTCTTAAAGGCCATTACGCCTCGATTGGTACGTTCTCCGATCCTCGCATTCCCAGCTGCGAGCGCCGCGTGCCGTCGCAGCGGCAGCAGAGAGCGCAACTGCTCACCTCTTCTCGACGCCGTTGAGGAAGGGCCTCGTGCTGATGCGGTCGTACAGGTTGTCGCGCACATACTGGCGGAACAGCAGGCCGGCGCGCTCCGTGAGCGCCGTGCGCTGGAAGGGCAGGCAGTTGGGGGCGACGGCAAGCCGCTGTCGCTGATCCTCCACCCTCTTCTGGAACGAGCGCAGCGGCAGCGACGGGTCGTGGATGGCGAAGACCTTCACGACCGCCAGGCCCTCCCTGTGCCGTGCGCGCGCCACCTGCCACGGCACGTTAATTACGTTTTTGATCAGTGTGCATCAACTTACAAGACATAAATGGCATTCATATTTATGGAATAACAAAAAAGTAACCATCTCAGATTTTGCTGTTAACATAGTCATCATGACATCCAAAGAGAATGAACCATGGGAAATGTTAGAAGTAAATAAAGGAGGCTGGAAAGTGGGTCTCAAGGCATATACGTGCACAACAAAAGTCACGTACAACAGGTTAATTAAACTGAAAATATCTGTTGGACAGACACAACTGGGAAACACAGAAGAATGCGCACACCGAGCAGTTATTGGAGGTGGACCAGCATCACTCTCCCCGTCAACAGTATTGCGCTACACAAACGAGCAAGTGAGATGCTCTGTTCCGTTCCTGAAGAAGCTCCCATCAAGTGGGGCGATACTTCAGACAGTGCACAGAATAACGCGCGGCGGGTATGACCTGAAAACGCATCGGAGAGAGACGTTCTCAAGCAGCGGACGTGCGAGCGGTCTGGCAGCGGCCGTGGCCATCACCTTAAAGAACCTCGTGCTGCCCAGGTTCCTGTCGTACTCATACTCGGTGATGTCGGTGAAGTAGCTGTCGACAGAGAGGATCTGAGACGGTGCGATCCCTGCCAGCTGATTGCCCATGGTGTCCTCCTGTGGAGAGCTGGGGAATACAAACAGCGCACGTGAATCACACCGCGCACTCGCTGCGTCACGTCACTACAGCACGGTTGTTGGTTGTTATTCAAGTACAGCATCGTCTTCTCCTTACAGACTGGTTTGGTACACTGGCGGTGCAGTGGTTAGCACACCGCTCTATAAACCCAGCGATCTGTATTCGGTTCCTGGTCACGGTTAACATCAGTGGCAAATGATATCTGAACCTGTGCTGAGCCATCCCTTCACCAACCTGCACTGACCAACGTGGTGAATACTGTCAATACTCAAAACCAGCGTGGCAATAGGAAGGCCTTCATCCAGCAGTTGATTGACAACGGGATATAAATTGTGTCATATTATTTCCTCGGGTTTGACAAATCACCATTCGGGCTATAACTCCCTACACTGTTTAAGGGTGGCAGTAAATGTTGGCTCCATCACAACCGACTTTAAAAATGTTACGACACCAACAACACGATGTCTTCGGAAGTCACTCTGGTAGGTGAAGACGTGATCGTGAGACACGAGGTAACGACAACATTCAACTGAGTTGGTGATAACGTGTTGGCAGCGGTGCGAAAGGTTAAATAACACCACAAAAACGTCACATGTTCGTTTAAGGCCGTGTTATCGACGGTGTTTTGGTAACAGAAGGGTTTAGAGAGAAGCACACAAGAGCCGATTAAGAGATGCGTGTTGACAGGAGAAGAGTTGAATATGAGAACAGGCAGAGCCAGCGACAGCAGTGGCAGCTCCTCCATGACCCACGACGAGAACACATCCCAACACGAGACGTGGCGGGAGATGATGACATGACCGGGGAAACGTGGTCTCATCACTTGAGGACACACATTTCTACTGAGGGGAGTCTGGCAGAAGACGCCGCGATAGAAGGGTTAAAATGAACACACACTGACAGGGCCGTGAGACGCGCACAGTCACAAGTCAAATTCTATACGGCCATGACGAGAACATTGTAGCTGAAGACACGACGAGGAGAGATGAACAGCAGAGCAGGAGATGCTGGGACTAGGAGGGAGACGCGGGATCCCCACGACCTGGAACTGCCCAGGCGTCGCAGGGCGACGAGAGAAGGACGACGAGAGAAGGGCGACGAGAGAAGGACGACGAGAGAAGGACGACGAGAGAAGGACGCCGCTGTAGCGACGTGGAGAGGAGCCCAGTGGAGCGGGCGGGGGGGTGCTACGCACGGCCGAGGGACGGGCCGGGGTCTTCCATCTCGTGACACAATTGTTGTCACGCGGCTTACAGCTGCTTCGTGTATTTAGTTTGTCGTATTCCCCCCCCCGCACCCCCGATTAGCACGGTTGGCTACGAACGGTGCGAAAGAGGTTCAACATACAAACAACACACACGCGGCGGTGAGAGAAGAGAGCGGCGAGGCGAGGAAGGGACACGGAGTTGCTAGGGAAGAGCTGTCGCGGCCTACGCGAGCTCACAGCGGCCAGAGAAGACGCTTCCAGACTTTGTGCCAGAACAGCGGACGGGAGGGTGGGCGAGAGACGACGAAGCGAGAGGAAGGGGGTCGCTGAGAGACGCGAGGGAGGCCCGAGGGGGGAGGAGGAGGAGGCCCCGGGGCCTCCGCAAGTCCGTCTGGCCTAGGCCCGGCCTCGCTGGGCGCACCGACCGTCGAGACGGCGGCGGCAGCAGCAGCAGCAGCAGCCGCCTCGGCCGCTGCCTCCCCTCGCTCCCCCTTTCCGCTTCCCCGACTCGGAGCCAAAACAAAAGAAGTCGCCGATGATGGGAAGCGAAGACGATGAGGTGGAGCTGGAGGAGGAGGTGGTGAGAGACGGAGACGCGAACCCTGGAACCAAAACAGAGCGCCCGGCCCTTGACCCCTGACCCCCGACCTCGGCGCCTCCACATTCCCCAGCGCGGACACGCGGGGCGCCCCGCGCGCGATTGGAAAGCGCAGTCCGGATAGGCGCGGGGTGCGACCCGGCCGGGAGACCCGGGACGGACCGAGACATGAATATTTTTATTAAATTTTTTAAGTCTTCGTCACCATCATTTGTTTTATCTTCTGTAACGGAAGACGAAAGACACGAGCCACAGCCGTGCAAAAGTAGCCATGCAACCCAGTCTCTGGACTGGATGTTAACCCCGCTGTGGTCTGCGCTCCTGCATCAGAGGAGAGGGCACAGCGACGCGACACCAACTCTCTCTCTCTGGCTGCCGAGGCCATCTCGCCGTGGCAGCAGCAGCAGGTCCTCGGCATCGAGCTCCTCAACCACGTTGCCAAGCGCAAGAATACAATGAAATCAGCCACATGGGCAGTCTACCGCTGGATGAGCCGTCGCCGCCTCTCACGGTCCTGCGAACGCCCATCCACCCAGCCAGCACCTGCAACACATTGAAGTGACTTCAACATTGAAGTGACTTCACACGCTCCATCTCCCGAGTGGATACCCCCCCAGCCCCCCAACGACCGAGTCAGCGTCAGGAGGCGTTCTCCCAGAAGTGAATTGACAAACCAGGCTGTACACGTTTTTACATCATAATAATAATAATGCCGTGCAAGTGGCATAGAAGTACGGTACAACAATGCGTTTATGCACTTCTGCCTGCTGCCTACCCATGGCTTTGCTCTTGTACGGTGGTGGACTGGTGGTGGTGGACTGGTGGTGGTGGACTGGTGGTGGTGGACTGGTGGTGGTGGACTGGTGGTGGTGGACTGGTGGTGGTGGTCACCCACTGAAGCTCCATCCACACTCGCCCTGCAGGGTGCGTCCCTGGCGAATTTCTCGAATGCTGTTGGTCGAGGTGATTGTCACGGAGCCACAGGAGAGAGCGATAGTGGTCGAGGTGGTTGTCACGGAGCCACAGGAGAGAGCGATGGTGGTCGAGGTGATTGTCACGGAGCCACAGGAGAGAGCGATAGTGGTCGAGGTGGTTGTCACGGAGCCACATGAGAGAGCGATGGTGGTCGAGGTGGTTGTCATGGAGCCACAGGAGAGAGCGATGGTGGTCGAGGTGATTGTCACGGAGCCACAGGAGAGAGCGGTGGTGGTCAAGGTGATTGTCACGGAGCCACAGGAGAGAGCGATGGTGGTCGAGGTGATTGTCACGGAGCCACAGGAGAGAGCGATAGTGGTCAAGGTGATTGTCACGGAGCCACAGGAGAGAGCGATGGTGGTTGAGGTGATTGTCACGGAGCCACAGGAGAGAGCGATGGTGGTCGAGGTGGTTGTCATGGAGCCACAGGAGAGAGCGATAGTGGTCAAGGTGATTGTCACGGAGCCACAGGAGAGCGATGGTGGTCGAGGTGGTTGTCATGGAGCCACAGGAGAGAGCGATGGTGGTCAAGGTGATTGTCATGGAGCCACAGGAGAGAGCGATGGTGGTCGAGGTGGTTGTCATGGAGCCACAGGAGAGCGATGGTGGTCGAGGTGGTTGTCACGGAGCGACAGGACAGCGATGGTGGTCGAGGTGGTTGTCACCGAGCCACAGGAGAGCGGTGCAATCGGCTCGTGTGCAGGGGTTGCGTGGATTGTCATTCCACCCCGGGATCGTGAGAGGTGGCGGCTTCGGGGGGAGGAAGTTCGTTCTTTTCATCCAGCAGTGGAATTGAGCGCGGCTGATTGATGTTGAGTGGAATTCGAGGACTGTACGTGTACTCAGGGCCGGATTAAGGCACGGGGCTTTAGAGGCTGCAGCCCAGGGGCTTACGCCAGCTGGAGGGCCTCCAGAGATGAAGTGAAAAGTAATTTCAGTTGTGAATGTTGTATTTTATTTGTTGTTAGCCTTGTAGAAATACAATTCTATTTTTATTTCACTTTGTTTTCCTTTTGAAAATATTACTGGGGGCCTCACAGTACCTGTAGCCCAGGGGCCTACACAATCTCAGTCCGGCCCTGCGTGTACTCCGACCTGCTTGTTCGTCTGAGCTTCGCGCGTGATTGCACGCCATGAACACAAATTCGCCCGACGAAGCGTGCCGGCTGACGGAGAAGTTAAAATGCATCGTGTGTGGACATTTATCCCAGAGGCTCTCGGGTGGGCACACGAACAATGTCACTGCGACACTAAACTAAACTTTTTTTTTATTTTACCAGGTTAGGTTTACTGAGCTACAGTATATAGCTCTTTTTCAAAAGCGACCTGGCCACAAATGATAGCTCAACAAAGTGGCTCATCGTGTGGAAATGTATAGCAGCCAAATGCTCTAAACGCGTGTTTATAAATGTGAAGGGAAAACCGGAGGACCCGGGGAAAAATCCACAGAACCACGGGGAGAACATTCAAACTCCAAATATACAGCAGGCGTCGGGGTCGGGATCGAAGCCACGACCTCCTGTGCACCAGGCGAGGATAGTTGACTTCTCCTAGCCACCGTGATGCAAAGCAAGCAGTCCGCTGTTTCCTGCTGCGCACAGTGAACTTGCTGGCCAACTTGGGAGGCCCGATGAAGACAGCGTTTTATGAGCTCCCTTTCAATGCAATAACTCCAAGAAGAAGATGACAACACGTGGAGACAAAGCGATGGGGACTGTAGCGAGACGCCATGAATGCGGACCCAGGGTAGAGAGGGCGAATGCGACGAGAGAAGAGTGCCAGACAAGATAGAGTTGGAATATGAATTAGTTGTTAATGTGAATTGGCTTGCTATGTTTATCAAGGTCTGAATTCGAGATGCTAATTTGATGAACCACTGCCATTTCTATGAATGCGGGGCTCCTTGAGCAATGTTGAGACTCTCCGCTTTTGCTTAGGTTGCTTATTCCATGCGCCACCACCGGATATAAATGCACTTATTATACGTCTTATTGTTTTCTTGCAGTAATTGCCGCTATTACATCTGGAGTGTGACCTTCCCGCATTCCCACATTGATTCAATTACTCGACCCGAGAGAGCGGTGGGAGGGGCTGTTGCCCTAACTTCCCTACTTCTGCAGAGTCTGGAGAGAAGCAGTGGGGCCCCAATAACCCTTCATCATCATAGTCATCATCATCATCAATCTCCTGTATAACCATCTACGCGTTCATTGAGACCAAATGTCCTCTGCAATAGAGACATTGACAGCCATGGCCCATCCACTGCTGGATGAAGGCCTCCCCCCAAGCAGCCTCCAACACGTTTCTGCGAATCAACAATCCTCAAATTGCGTCAGTCATCGGGGGTGACGAGGGGCGGGGTGGTCATTTGACCATACTTCACCATGATAGTGTAAGACGCTGGGATGAACACCAAATTGACGTGCCATGATTTTATTTAGCCTCAACGGTGGTTCTAATGACACCACTGGTCACTGGCGCTGTGGCGAGGTCTCGATGGCCCTGCAGGTCCAATTCATTAAATGCCCCCCCCGCTCACATACCGCTAATCGCCGCCCCTCCCCCTTTCCCGGCGCGCCGGCCCCTCCGGCCCGCAGGCTCCAGCGCAATCGCAGCACCTGCACCCTCAGTGGTGAGGGTGGGTGATGGGGTGGGGGGTGATGGGGGGGGTGATGAGGGTGGGTTTTGCGAGAGGGGGGTGATGGGGGGTAGCGGTAATGGGGGGCGTGGGGAGGGGTTCCTTGGCCGAGGGGAGAGCGGGGAAACGTGATGCTGTTTGTGTGGAGGAGGTGCGAGCCGCGCCGCGTGTACGCGAGCTGTCTCCCGAGGAGTGGTGAACGGCACGGGTCATGGGTGGCACGGGTCATAGGTGGAACGGGCCACGGGTGGCACGGGTGTTGGGTGGCACGGGTCATGGGTGGCACGGGTCATTGGTTGCACGGGTCATAGGCGGCACGGTCATGGGCGGCACGGGTCATGGGTGGCACGGGTCATGGGCGGTACGGGTCATGAGCGGAACGGGTCATGGGTGGCACGGGTCATGGGTGGCACGGGTCATGGGCGGTACGGGTCATGAGCGGAACGGGTCATGGGTGGCACGGGTCATGGGTGGCATGGGTCATGGGTGGCACGGGTCATGGGCGGCACGGGTCATGGGCGGCACGGGTCATGGGTGGCACGGGTCATGGGCGGCACGGGTCATGAGCGGAACGGGTCATGGGTGGCACGGGTCATGGGCGGCACGGGTCATGAGCGGAACGGGTCATGGGTGGCACGGGTCATGGGTGGCACGGGTCATGGGTGGCACGGGTCATGGGTGGCACGGGTCATGAGCGGAACGGGTCATGGGTGGCACGGGTCATGGGCGGCACGGGTCATGGGTGGCACGGGTCATGGGTGGCACGGGTCATGAGCGGAACGGGTCATGGGTGGCACGGGTCATGAGCGAAACGGGTCATGGGTGGCACGGGTCATGGGTGGCACGGGTCATGGGCGGTACGGGTCATGGGCGGCACGGGTCATGGGCGGCACGGGTCATGGGTGGCACGGGTCATGGGCGGTACGGGTCATGGGTGGCACGGGTCATGAGTGGCACGGGTCATGGGTGGCACGGGTCATGAGTGGCACGGGTCATGGGTGGCACGGGTCATGAGTGGCACGGGTCATGGGCGGCACGGGACACCGAGGAGGGTCGCGTAGGCACGCGCCATCGCGTGAGTTACGGTGGCCACGCCGCGGGGTATAAGCGGAGCGGACAACTCCGGCGCCAGAGTGAAATTACACACGCGACGCAGTGCTTCGGCAAGGGCACCCCGACACAAATACATCCCACCACCACCTCCACCACTCCCAAGCCTCCCCCGCCACCACCAGCAGCCTCCTCCATCTCTGCCAGCCTCCTTCATCACCCTCCACCCTCCACCACCAGCAGCCTCCACCGCGCTCCCCGCTCCCCCCTGTCCCTCTCTTACCCCGCCTCGTGCCGCGATTTCCCCGAGGGATAGCCCCCCCCTCTATCCCCGACCCGCCTCCTCTCTCCACCTCCCCCGCCCCCTCCCGGCGGTCGCACCGCACCGCGTGTGCCATCCCGACCCGTCGCGTCCCAGCCGGTGCCTCCAACCCGCCCGCCTAGCGCAGCGCGTCCGCGGTGGTGGTGGTGCCGACTCGTGCTTGTGGCTCAACCGCGTGTCTCATTCACCGGATCTCGCCTACCAGGTCGAGGATTTCCGTTCCGTCTGGACGTGTCATCCTCGTCTCCTCATCCCATCATCATCATCAATGGTCAACGTTGTGTGACGAGCGCAACACGGATTCCAGCACTCGTCTCATCCTCTCCCTCACACATCAACTCCTCACCGCCGGGAAGACCCCGCGTGGATGAATGGCGATGTCCGTAACTTCAGCTATAAGCGGCCGCTATCACCACCACCACCACCACGGCTGCCTCCCCATGCTGCTGCTGCTGCTGGTGGTGCTTCTGCTGCCTCCCGGCGTCCGGCTGCTGCACCCCGGGGTGCTGCAAGCGGGGACGCGGGACGCCCCCAGGGGCGCCCTGCACCTCCGCGTGGTCGACCGAGCCGGCCCCGCAGACGTGAGTGCCGTTTGCGCTTTTGTTGTTACGGGCGAACTCATCGCCAGGTGCTATAGGATTGGGCTGCGGATGGGGTGGTCAGGAGACGTGCAGCCAGTGGATTCTTAAATCGATCTCTGCGCCGTGCCAAGTGCTCCGGTTTCCTCCACGCGAAGATAAAGTCTCATCGGCGTGATTGGCCGCACATGCCTCGAGTACTACTGTGTAGAAGGTGGCAGGACCCTCCTAAAAAGGAGTCTTGAGGATCAGCCGAGGCTTTTCGCACAGGTAAGCGCAGGGCACGGTTGGCTACGCACGGCGCCAAATAAGTTCAACATGCACGTGCACACTTTCAATGAGACGCATCGCGATGAACGTGATGTTGTCCCAGATCAGTTTAGCTCAGTGTGCTCCCGATGGACCCTAGTGTAGTACAACTCTGCCCCGTTGTCATGAATCCACTGCTGGATGAGGGCCTCCTCCCCCCGAGGGGGCGATTTGGCTATACTTCGCCGGGTGGGCACAGGCGGACAGGAACAGACGCGAATGCGCAGGAGCAGGTGCCACAATGGAGTTTGCTCCACTGCCCTCTGCTGCCCACCTCGTAGCCCCACAGCCGCTCTTCATGCATACAGTCTATATTGCATACAGTCTATATTGCATACAGTCTATATCACAGTGAGTGCATATACCACTGCAGTGTATACGTGCTGCACAGGGGCCATCGAGGCAGTCTCTGGTGGTCGTCTCGGCCCCGCCCCGGGCCCCTTCACGCACGGCCCGTGAGCGCTCGCCCCTCCGGGGCCCCACGAACCGGTCTGTCCGCCCTGCCCAGGGGCCCCTCTCGCTCCGCCTGCAGTCCTCGCGAGAGAAGCGGGACCCGCCAGGGTGCAGGCGCTCCCTCCAATCTTCCCGCGACACGCGCTCGTCTCCCGTCGCTAGCTCCTTCCCTCCTAATCTGGGTCCTTCCCTCTTTGGACCTTCCCTTCCATTTCTAGACCATCCCCTCCTTCTCTAAACTATTCCTTGCCTTCTAGACCATTCCCTCTCTCAGGCCATCCCTTCCCTGTCTCACTCTCCAAACCCGCCCTTCGCGGGGCTTTTCTTCCCTTAATAATCCCCCCCGCTCCCCATGCGAAACTCCTCTGTGAGCTCATCTCGCGACTTTCCCGACGGACCCTAGAGCCCAACCAACTCGTCGGCGAGCCCAGAGGTTCTTCTCGCGGGGATTCCTCGCGATCGCTGGGAGGGAGCAGCGCAGGCGACCCGGGAAACAGTTCGGCACCCGGCACACCACATCCATTCATACTCGCTATGGCAGCGGCTGCTACTATAGCAGCCCAGCAACCCTGAACAGGACCCTCCTGAAAAGAAGCCTCGTTACTCAGTCCGAGGCCCGTTCCCGGGTGTAGTTTAAGAAATGATGAAGGGCGCTCTGTGACCACTATCATCATTTGGGATCGTAAATTAAGGGGGCTTCAAAGGGAGTTCGGTATTTCGAGGCTTATTTACATATTTGCTGGCTGCACAGCCACGACCAGATGCCCCCCCCCATCGCCCCCCCCCCCCGCAGGGCCGCCTGGCCTGCGCTTCTATAAACACTGGCGGCCGATTCGTTACACAAAGACAGTCAACAAATAAATAGAGATGACAGGAGTGCCCTGCCAAAGAACGGGCACGCGTTCCAGAGGACCGCAGAGGAGGGATACGGAGCGGTTAAAAATCAGTTCGCGTGAAAACCAGGCTCCAGGTTGATTGTTCCATCGCCTTGAGGAAGCCTTCATCCAGCAGCGGATCATGGATTGCCGATAGTGGTGATTATGATGACATAACAGAACTGTTGAGGCACATGCAGGTCGGTGCCGGTTGGTGAGGGAGAGGAGTTCAGGCCCGATGCAGATATCACTCACTGGCCCTGGCTGAGGATCTGGCTCAGGTGGCCGGGTTACAGCTCGATGCGCTAACCGCTGCGCCACCGCTCCACCCTGCCTCGCACACGCGGGGGGCTTTCGACACAAAGCAAGCTCTGTCAGCAAGAACCTTCTGGGAACCTTCTGAGAATGCCACATTCTCAGCATATTTAGCAGGACACTTTTACCAAAGGGTATTTTTGTTTTGGTTCTCCAACTTTGTCTCAACGTTAATATGAATTAAAGACGCGTGTTTTGTCCATGACTTTACACGCTTTACCTCCTCCTCCTTAATGCTTATCCAACATTCAGAGTCTTCAGACAATAACTCAGACAAAAGCTCCATTTGTTCAATCCTTCTCAACGCATTCGGCCAGAGGTCATGACCTACGGGTCACAGCTAGAAGGTTGCTACCTCAAGGCTGCGGCCTCCAGGTCACTGCAAGGAGGCCACCGCTTCAAGGGCACATCGAGAGGTCACTACATGAAGGTGCATGTACAGCGTTCAAGGCCACGATGGAAAGTCACGAAGCCAAGACCACGACCGGTGGAGATCAAAGATATAGGCCAAGCCGACAACACAGAGGTCACAGCCACGACGACCCAGACAAGGGTCACGGTTAGAGGCGACGGCGTGACGAGCAGGCGGGAGTCTCGCCCCGTGTCTCCCACGAAACGCGGGCGTGAATCGTCAGTGGGAAGTCGTATTGTTCACACGCCACTGCTAGAAGCCCTCAACACCACCACCACTCAACACCACCACTCAACACCACCACCACTCAACACCACCACTCAACACCACCACTCAACACCACCACCACTCAACACCACCACTCAACACCACCACTCCCATCCCGCCGGAGGCTGCTGCGGTTCGCCCCCGTGCCGCCTTCGTTGTGTTGGCCCCGCAGAGACCATCACCATCATTGTTGCAGAGCTTTACGGTTCAGTCCAGCGGCTGCCCTGGTTAATACTGTGGTGGTGATGTTGGTGATGGTGGTTATTAAAGTTCCCGTGACGTGATTGGAAGAGTAGGCCCTTGTGCGTAGAACAACCTGACACAGCAACTTGCTAAGTTGGACGAGACAAAGCAGCTCATTGCTGCCCACTGCGAAACTTGGCAGGATCCTCGTGAGCACGAGTCACGAGACTCGGTGAAGGCGTCGCAGCCTAAATGAGAGAGTCAGAAATAGAATAAGAAAACTGACATCGGGCGCTGGCCATTGGCGCCCTCTGCTGTTTGGCTTGGCGAAGCGACGAGGCCTGATGACGATGACGAGTGGGATGCGTGGAGTTGGATTATTATTTCGTTTGTTGTCTTTTCCCCGCACCTCCGATTAGCACGGTTGGCTGGGTACGGTGCGAAAGAAGTTCAACGTACATTACATTGAGGACCTGAAACTAACACCCCTCAGGGTGCTTCGCCTGTTGCTACAACTCCTGGGGACTTCAACAAAACGCGCAGAGGCGCAGGGAGCAGGGGCACAGCCTGCTGCCACTCCACTGCTGAATGAGGGCCTCGCAATGCCGTGTGGGTCACATTAGGGTGGGGTTGTTAATCGCCCACACTTCATTACGCTGGCCACGGTGGGTGAGTAGACAAAAGCAGATCACATGGACACTCAACTCGTAACGCGGCGCCGCCCGCGCTCGTCGAGAGAGGAACCACAGGCGAGGAACAGCGGGAAGGCAGCGGCAGCAGCAGTGGCAGCAGCAGCGGCAGCAGCAGCGGCAGCAGCAGCAGCCGGCGGTGAGGAGCCGGCGCTGACAACAATTGCCCAGGCTCTGCGGTCCTCTACATGTGAAGGTGTCATCGGCCAATCAACGAGGGAGTGTTTACATGCGGGAGGAAACCGAAGCACCCGGAGAAGACCTACGCGCGCGAGGGGACCAATGCAATATCCGTACAGACGGAAACAGATGGCTGCTAGTCCGCTTGCTGTGACAGCCTTCTCCTTGCGAGCCAGGGTGCGGCTCCACCTCCTCTACGCCCACGGTGAAGCGAGGCCTCCGCAGACATGTGTGTGCGGTGATCCACCAACGCTCGGTGCTGCTGACTCCACAGCGCTGGATCACAGCCTCCACCGCCACCACCCGGCTCCTTATCGTGAAACATTTGTTGAGAGTTTGCTGCACGTTGGCCATGGCGTGACCCCCACCACCGTTTTTCATGCACGACCCCACGCACCCCCCCACCCCCACCGGTGTGCCCCCTGCCCTCCCCGACCCGTGTGCCCCCCTGCCCCGCCCCCCCCCCCCGTGTCGTTGCCCGCACAGGGCCAGGACTACGAGGCGGAGGCGCCGGAGCAGCAGCAGCGCAGCGACCGCTGCCCCCCGCCGCCGCAGAGCCTCCCGGAGCGCGCCTGCGAGGTGGCGACCTGCCGCGCCAACTCCGAGTGCGGGCAGACGAAGCGCTGCTGCTACAACGGCTGCAGCTACGCCTGCCTCGAGCCCGTGCCGCCACCCCCAGGTGACCTCGCCCCCGCCCCCACCCTACATCCCCCTGCCCCCACCCTACATCCTCCCCGCCCCCACCCTACATCCCCCCCGCCCCCACCCTACATCCCCCTGCCCCCACCCTCCATCCCCCCCACCCTCCATCCCCCCCGCCCCCACCCTCCACCCCCCCCGCCCCCACCCTCCATCCCCCCCACCCTCCATCCCCCCCTCGCCCTCACCCTCCATCCCCCCCCACCCTCCATCCCCCCCGCCCCCACCCTCCATCCCCCCCGCCCCCACCCTCCATCCCCCGCGGCGGCGGCGAGGGGGCTCGATGCGCGAACCCTGCCGCCTGGTGATGGTAAAGGGGCAGCCCCTGCAATCGCTCTCGCGCAGGCCACTGCCGGTGGAAGTGGCCCCCGCGAGCGGTGTCTCTGCAGAGCTGCCCCTCTTGACTGGCTGGGAGTGCCCACGCCTGACCCCACCACACGTGACTTGGCCGTCGACTCACTGTGGTGCCGGGTGGACAGAGGCGAGGGGATTTAAGACACGTGACAGCTGTTGGGATGATGGAATCGAACCCGTGGCCTCCGGATTGCAAGCTTCAGTGTGCTAAGAGTTATACGGCGCCAGCGTCTCTGATACGGTATGATACAATACCATACGATCGGGGTATCAATTTAGCCGGATCTCTCCGAGTCAGCAACCCGGCACACCACATCCAGTATACCCCCCTCTCCGCTACGGCAGTGGCTACTACTCGTCACCTGCCACCTACCCCAGCCTCCCAGAGATCAGTGAGAAATGAAGCGCAGTGGGTAAGCCCCACGACCTGCCGCGAGCTGAGTTCGAGTCCGGCGCGTGACGTTGTGTTCCAGTGCTGGACTGGCTCGTGCAGCCAAAGCCGCGCTGGCTGGGAGGCAACGGCTGGCTGCTGGACGGGCCCGAGGAGGTGCTCCCAGGTGAGAGCGCTCTGCTGCAGAGGGGCCCCACGCCGCTCACAGGTCGCAGCGCCACCGCACTGGCACCACCCAGATTCAGTGGCTAAATGGGGGTCCCGAGTGCGGTGAGTTGATGGGCTTAGCCTAGTTACCAATGACTACGCGCACAAAAATAGCCAAGACGTTACATTCGTTATTTTAACTTAATGTTGGCCAAGTTGTAGCTCTGAGGATGAACAGAACGTCCACGCAACTGCCATGCGACAACCCCCACTCTCGGTGGCAGTGGTGGTGGGTACCGACTCTTGCTGTGACGAACAAAGGTCCATTTAAGAAGCGACCCCAGAGGAAGTTCTAGTGTGCAGGCGGTGCAACTGCGACGGGGACCACAGGCCAGAAGGCACCCGGGCACCGGCCTACGAATTGATTTTAGACTAAATCTGCAGTCACTTGCACCAAGGCCCATTCCAATTACGCGACGCCAGATGTTGGCAGATTCGTGCCTAAGATCTCAGGTTCACAACACGCGAATCAGACCCCTAACGAGACGCGCAGCGAATGAATGTTCGTCTCCCGGGGACTTCGTCAAGGCCTACTGACGAGGTGCGCTTGACGTGTGTGGGATGTGTAGGTTGTGTGGGTTGTAAGGGGTGTGTGGGGTGTATGTGGTGTGTGTAGGGTGTGTGAGGTGTGTAGAGTGTGTGGGTGTATGGGGTGTGTAGAGTGTGTGGGGTGTGTGGGGTGTGTAGAGTGTGTGGGGTGTGTGGGGGGTGTATGGAGTGTGTGGTGTGTGTAGGGTGTGTGGGGTGTGCGGGTGTCCGGGGTGTGTGGGGTGCGTGGGGGTGTGGGGGGGGGTGTGGTGTGCGAGGTGTGCGGCGTGCGTGGGGTATAGGGGGTGTAGGGAGTGTGCGGGGTGTGTGAGGTGTGCGTGGTGTAGGGGGTGTGCGTGATGCTTGGTGTGTGTGTGTTGTGCGTGATGCGTGGGATGGGTGTGTGTGGGTTGTGCGTGATGCGTGGGGTGGGTGTGTGTTTGGTGTGCGTGATGCGTGTGGTGTGTGTGGTGTGTTGTGCGTGATGCGTGGGGTGTGAGTGTGTGTGGGTTGTGTGTGTGCGTGATGTGCGTGGGGTGTGTGTGTGGTGTGTGTGTGTGTGATGCGTGGGGTGTGTGTGTGTGTGGGTTGTGTGTGTGCGTGATGTGCGTGGGGTGTGTGTGTGGTGTGTGTGTGTGTGATGCGTGGGGTGTGTGTGTGTGGTGTGCGGCACAGCGGAGGCGTGCAGCACCACGGAGGATGGCGACGTGCCGCTGCAGTGCCCCACGGGCTACGAGTGCCACATCATCCGCGCGGGCAACCCGGCCCTCGGACTGCCCAACCGCGGGCAGTGCGTGAAGCAGCGCGAGCACGCAGGTAACACACGCAGGTCACGCACGCAGGTCACGCACGCAGGTCACGCCTCCAGGTCACGCCTCCAGGTCACGCACGCAGGTCACGCCTCCAGGTCACGCCTCCAGGTCACGCCTCCAGGTCACGCCTCCAGGTCACGCACGCAGGTCACGCCTCCAGGTCACGCCTCCAGGTCACGCACGCAGGTCACGCCTCCAGGTCACGCCTCCAGGTCACGCCTCCAGGTCACGCCTCCAGGTCACGCACGCAGGTCACGCCTCCAGGTCACGCCTCCAGGTCACGCCTCCAGGTCACGCCTCCAGGTAACGCACGCAGGTCACGCCTCCAGGTCACGCCTCCAGGTCACGCCTCCAGGTCACGCCTCCAGGTCACGCACGCAGGTCACGCCTCCAGGTCACGCCTCCAGGTCACGCCTCCAGGTCACGCCTCCAGGTCACGCCTCCAGGTCACGCACGCAGGTCACGCCTCCAGGTCACGCCTCCAGGTCACGCCTCCAGGTCACGCCTCCAGGTCACGCCTCCAGGTCACGCACGCAGGTCACGCCTCCAGGTCACGCCTCCAGGTCACGCCTCCAGGTCACACCTCCAGGTCACGCCTCCAGGTCACGCCTCCAGGTCACGCACGCAGGTCACGCCTCCAGGTCACGCCTCCAGGTAACGCCTCCAGGTCACGCCTCCAGGTCACGCCTCCAGGTCACGCACGCAGGTCACGCCTCCAGGTCACGCCTCCAGGTCACGCCTCCAGGTCACACCTCCAGGTCACGCCCGCGCCGTCACCGGGGCCCGCGGTGCACGGCGTTTTACGGCATCAGGCAGAGCGTGAGATCGGTTTAAGATACGATTTTATGTAACTACGAGTAGATATGAGAGATACGACGACATAATGTGTTGATGAAGTGACGATCGTGGCAATGTGTGTTTTACACACGCCACCAAGTACTGGGTCCACTGGTATTTTGGTCGTGAGCTGTTCGGGACTTGAATTCGGGTCGCCGGGTTGGAGCGCAGTGCGCCACTGCCCCCCACACAGAGGCATTCACACTGCAGTGCTCAGAGCCATGAAGGTGCCGTGGTGGCGAGATGTGGACTACCTCGCATGGTATACAGGAGGCCGTGGGTTCGATCCCGACCCTGATGCCTGCTGTATGTTTGGAGTTTGCATCTTCTCCTCGTGGTCGTGTGGATTATTTTTCCGGATGTTCATGTTTTTCCCTCCGCATTTCGAAATATCCATTTAGAGTATTTGGCTGCTATAAATTTCCACATGATGATAAGCCACTTCGTTGAGCTATCATTTGTGGCCAGGTCACTTCTGAAAAAGAGCTCTGCAGCTCAGTGGTCCCTACCTGGTGAAATAAAAAAAAGTTTAGTTGAAGACAACGACCCACGAGGCCGCGCCGCGACCGCCTGCAGTTCCCCGGCCTCGCCACGAGGTGGCACCGCAGGACCACCACGGGCTCCGAGAAGTGCCGCTCGCGCTCATCGAACCCACTGCTGCATGCGGGCATTCACACGCCGTGCGGCCCGTGGGGGCTACTTGAGCACAACCCGATGGTCAGTACGAGTTGGTGGAGGCACATGGGTCGACTCGGCCTCAATTGAGTACCTGGTGCGGTGTGTCAACATCGACACTCCACCCACCGCCTCGTGTCCCGTGGGGGGGCCTTCACAGGTTCTCGCGAGGGTTGGTGAATCTTCACGAATCTGGATAATCGCTCGATGAAGCTGGTTGTAATCACCAGCGAAACGTCGTCCTCGAATTGTAAATGTTGTGGGTTTACACTCCAACATAACAGTGTGCTAAAGCAGTAAGTAATTGGCATGTTTGATTTCCGTGACAAACCTTACTGATTGGCTGTGTTGGGTGGTGGCGGATTAACGACACGTTCATATTCACGCAATCTATTATGGTTGTTATCGCTCGCAGCACTTGCCCCAAAAGTTGGCCACAAATTGTGGTCGATGTGTAAACATCGCTCAGGTCTGGGTTGTGTGTGCGGCGGCCACGTGGCGCAGAGCCGCTGTGCCCTGTCCGTGGGATCATCTTCTTGTAGTTCCTCTTCTTTCGTACGGCTGATGTAGATGCAGAGTAACAACTGCACATCCAGGCGGTCCCCGCATCGATGGCTTCCATCGTGGATTCTCACTCGACAGAGTGGGCCGCGTGAAGGCTGCTGCCATCGTCCACTCCTTGTTGTTGTTGAATGGCGATGGTGGACGGCACTGCGCTAATAACACACTGGGCGTGTTGTTCCCCACCGCAGACCCGCACAGCTACAAGCACAGGCTTCGCAAAGAGCCCTCCGGTAGGTGCAGCTCCTTCAAGTCCACGGACGCTGTTGGAAATGTTCTAAATGCGGTGGTGCCCCACGGCAGGAAACGCCTTGGTTTGATTCCTGACTCGGGCACCTTCTTGGGAGGAGCTTGTTCTCTCCCCCTGTTCTGCACGGGGGTTGCCCAGCTTCCCTGGTGTTTCTCCCCTCGTAAGAAAACGCGCACACAGTGAATGTAGCGCGTGTCGGCCAAATATCCCAATTCAAAACACATTACCTTCAAGTTACTCAATCGGCATCCCTTAACCTGCGTGCATTGCGGTCCCACCGCGGCCCCTTATGAGTCTCGACCGCTGTGCACACGTGGCCACCGTGAGCCCACCACCGCGTCGTGTCCGAGAGAGAGGCTATCGCCGTGATATTCACTCATCCCTGCGTGCGTCCCGCATCTGGGTTCCGGCAGTCACCAAATCACCCGGAACGCACCCAGTCTCATCACGCCTCAGAAGGCTGCTGCCGAGCTACGTTGCCGGCAGCAGAGCGCAGTGCAGCAAAATCCACCGTTGTACCGTACCTCTGTGCTCCCACGTTCACGCTCGCACACCGCCCAGTGTGTTGAAGGGTGGTCAATTATTCCCCATGAACCTCGCGGGGGAGGCCCCCCTCGTCCAGCAGTGGATTGAGGAGAGGGCCGCGCACGTTGTGGAGTTGCGGGACTTCTCGCGGACGTTCCGCGCTCTCTCCTTCCGCAGGCGGTGGCGCCAACAGCGCCGTGAGCTACGACAAAACGCACCGGAGTCCGCTCGGCAAGTGAGGGCCGAGGAGACGTGGCCACTGGCGAGGTCGCGTCCATGACGCCCGGTGCCACGGGGTGCCACCCGGTGCCACGGGGTGCTGCCCGGAGGGGCGGGCACGCAGCCACGCTCGGAGACGTTGGGGGATGCTGGAGGGCGGCTCTCACGCGAGGCGTGGCTGCTCATCTCCCCCCGCCCCCAGTCTCCGTGAAGGCTCGACACGCACCTCCACTCAGAGTAGATGTAGCCAATACTCGCACCCCGTACCCACGCGACGCCTTCCAGCCAACGTTGAACGTATTTGTTGTGCACGACCTCTGTTCGCCCCATCCGTCTCTTAGCGGATTTGCGTGGCTGTTAGGGACTCAACCCTAGAGGCCACATTGATCAAACCGTTGGCCGTGCCCTTCACGGCAGAGCCGTTATCCGATGGCCGACGTCTCATCGCGGCCTATGGGCGCCACCGTTATGATCGCTGATGATTGATCACCACCTCCGCCGCTCACTCACGCGCGTTCGACAGCGTCACAGAACCTACGAGTGCGCGTGGTTTCCCCCCCTTGTTTTGTTCTCCCTAGAGCAGATGAAAGCAGAAGTGCGCGATGTTGCAATGTATGTTTTTTTTCGTGAGCCTTTAGGACTCGTTGGCTGTAACGCATTTAGCAAGGTAGAGGTATTAGTCTTGTGTTTTTGTAACGTGTAACTCTTTCTCAGCGGTGGCGTAATCGAGCGACTCTTAAACTTCACCGGTCAAGAGAGCTGAACCGACCAATGGCAATTGCCACGTTCACCGCTCGTGCGCAACATGGCGAGTTCATCTGATTGGTCGTGTCGGGTGGCGGAGGGTTCTTGACGACACACATTTCGCCGCATCGTAACCCCAACACAAATCTCTTCGTAATCATATGACCGTACTGGCCGCGTACCCTAACAAGACACGAGTGGCGACGCCAAGCGGAGACAGGGCACTGCCAGGAGCTGCCAAGAGGCCTGGCTCCAGCTCCTCTCGGTGGGGGGGGGGGGGGTGTTGTGAGTTGGGGGGCCACCGCAAGAGCCACGTGGCCGTTGAGCCGCGTGAGCCCGGGTGGGCCAAAGGGACGAGCATTGGCGGCGGTGGTGATGGTGGTGCCGGGTCAATGCCAGCACCCGCCACGGAGTCGCCGGCTCTGGCTCTGGCAGGCAGTCGCGTGATGGGGACGCAGCCGCGGTGCCCTTTAACCCGCTGGCAGGCGGCGTGACAACGCGCCTCTCGCCTGCGCTTGGTGCTGCAAAGGCGCGCAGGTGATGCGAACGCCGCCAGTTTTTGTGTTTCCGTTCGGATTATTCGCGAGTCAGTCCGATCGTGGGGCGAGCCCCAGCGCAGCGCTTAGGCGGTGGGTCACCTCGAGGTCGTGCGTTGTAAGTTGCGCCGTGCAAGCCTTGTCAGTATCGTCTCTTCGTGTGGGTGTTATGCAACATGTGATGAACACACGTGCCCTCCTTTGTCAATCCATTGCTGGATGAATGCCTCCTCCAAGGCTGGTGACGTGTGTTTGACTGACCATACTTCACCCACGGCGGTACTTGCGGGTGAGTCTAACACGTCGGCTTGGTGAAGAAGGGGGCCACCTGGGACCCGATGCGATTGTTCACTCGCCACTCACGTGAGCCCTGGCGGCGGGTCGAACTCGGGCCGGCGGGTCCGCAGCTCCGTGCACTCACGCGGCTGGACTCCCTCTGCTGCTGCTTCTCCTGCTGCTGCTGCTTCTCCTGCTGCTGCTGCTTCTCCTGCTGCTGCTGCTTCTCCTGCTGCTGCTGCTGCTGGGGGAAGCCTCGAGGTTTGTCAGATGTCCGGTGGCGGAGCCTCTGACACGTTGTTGAGGCACGAGTTCAATAGAGACCCCACGGACGCCTGCTGTTTAGCACGTGCGTGGAGTTGCCGTTAATGTTTGAACGTGTTAACTTCAATTATGTAATCACTTTACATGCTAATGTGTATGTGAGTAATTTAAAATACGCAATTAAATTCCTTGCATAACGGCGCGTCACCTCCCTCGTATTTTGCGCCAGACGCAGCTCGCAACGAGGCCCGGACATCATCACACGAGGCTCCTCAAGCGGCTTTCAGCACAACTGCCACCAAATGATTGATTGTGAAGCCGAGGCTTCGCGATTCAAAAACACGGGGATTCATTTCTCACCGGATATGTTTCGGGTCACTTGTCGACTGGATTGGGCACGTGACTAGAAAGCGAAATCCCCAGCGAGAGGACCCCACTCGTGGGTTTGATGTTACACGCGGGCTGCCCTATCCGTTCGCGTTTGCCCCACGAATATGTACCGACATTAATAGATACTGTTCAACACAATTGATGTATCCAACCAACCACGACTATTACACAAAGACAAAGATCCCCCGTATATCCTTATCAGACTGTTGGGGCAAGTGCTGTTAGCGAGCACCTATGAAGGCCGGCACAGCACGCGAGGGAGTGGGTGGCCAACACCACGCCCGGCCGCCTTTGTCTCCCCAGTGGAGATGTTTACACATCGCACCAGGTACTCATTTGAGGCTGAGTCAACCTAGGGGATGGCCCAGGATCGGTTCAAATAATCGTCACTGGTGTTCGCCGTGAGCGGGAACCCGGGTGGCCAGGTTCGCAGCACAGCGTGCTAACTAACCGCTACACGACCGCTCCCCCGAGTGACACACACAGCTGCGCTCTCCTATCACGGCGTGGCGGTGTAGGTACCTGGGCGATGCTGCGTATACACTAACACACACACACGTATACACTAACACACACACACGTATACACTAACACACACGTATACACTAACACACACACACGTATACACTAACACACACACACGTATACACTAACACACACACACGCAGAGGTGGGACAAAGTCATTGTTATGCAAGTCCAAGTCGAGTCGCAAGTCATCAAATTCATGACTCGAGTCTGACTCGAGTCCAAGTCACATGACTCGAGTCCACACCTCTGCACACACGTATACACTAACACACACACACGTATACACTAACACACACACACGTATACACTAACACACACACACGTATACACTAACACACACACACGCGGTGCAGTATCAGTGGGGTGGTTGGCTGATGCGGCGAGTTTCATCATCTCAAGACTCGTCAGGAACATCCGGACGAGTGTTCACATTCGGGATGTTATCTTGCCACTTAAAACATGTTATGCAAGTTACACTCGTAACCGTTTTGACTTTTTTTTTCATTTTTGGGATGAGTTTAAAATTGACGAGCTTACATTACATAATTGCATCTTTAAATGATTAAAAGGTGAACCTCTGGTAATGCTACACTTTTAATCGCGAACTTCACAAAAGCTGATTAATGGGGCGTTTACAATTACCATGCAATAAAATACATTGATATTCTTGAAAAGCCAAGAATTTGTATCCTTATGAAACAAATAAAAGTGCGGTGTTCTTCACTAATTTTCAAAGGGGGGGCCACTTTCGCTGATAAGACATCACCAGTGTGAGGAGTAGGGCGTGTTGGGTGGGGAGGGTGGGGAGGGGATGGGTGGGGAGGGTGGGTGGGAGTTGTGGGGAGGGTGGGGAGGAGCTGGGTGGGGAGGGTGGGGAGGGGATGGGTGGGGAGGGTGGGTGGGAGTTGTGGGGAGGGTGGGGAGGAGCTGGGTGGGGAGGGTGGGGAGGGGATGGGTGGGGAGGGTGGGAGGGGTGGGGCTGGGTGAGGAGGGGCTGGTCACCCCATGGTGCCCTTATAAAACTCAACGTTTAACCTACTCACGCCGGCTTGTGCCAGCCCTCACAGTCGGCCATATTTACGGAATACACCACGCCGCCGTTGACCCTGGCCATTGACCGAGCAACCCAACGTTCCTACCAGCTCCCTCCGCAGGAATGTGTTTAAATAGACTTTTTAATGTTTTCTCCTACAACATCAGAGTGCAGCGCCACATTAAATACGCACTACAATGACAATAGTTTAAAGCGATTTGAAGCGTGTTTTATTTTGGGGGGAGGGGGGGGCAGAGCTTTGTGACGTCATATTTGAGGGGGGGTCTGACTTTTTGTGACACCGTGTGACGAAGGGGGGGGGGTCGGAGTCAAAAATCGTCCAAAATCGCGTGACGTCATTTATGGACGGCCCCTTAGCAAGGTTTGTCGCGTAAACAGAACGCGCCAACGAGTTACTCCTCCAGCCAACACCGGTTGTGTTGGAGAGTGACATTTATCCACGTCATGGGACATCCCTTGCCAGTATGTCAAAATATAAGAATAGAAAGACAATGCCACTGTCAGGTTTCAGTTTGGTTTTTTTAAACATCTTAACACAACTTTTATTGCCAGAAAGGTTTCTTTGGGTGAGCCAAGTATTTTACAAATCGCTTTTATCGCTTCTCCGTCACTCTGGCCTTCCGTAGAGTGAATGAGAGGGCGTGACAAACTGTGCGACGTCATGTCACCACCGCTCCTACTCAGTTTTCACGTCATAACCCGCACGGCGGCCAATTGTAAACATGGTGACGTAATACTTTATGGTAGAACACAATGACGTCAAAATCCCGCGTTTTGGAGTACCGCCCACGTGACGTCACGCATTAGGCCCCGCCCAGGACGAGACTCCTTGGTTTATTGGCATCTTCCGATTCAGAAATCGATGATGTTCATTAGAAGTTAAACGGAGTTACAAGTACAAGTATTAAGAAGAGTTTATTCTCTAATGCTTGTGTGTTGAACTTCTTTCGCACCATGATGATGGTATGCGAACAGTTCAAAAGAATTCACACCATTGGAACCTCATTTGCCAGTAGCAAAATATGATCATTGGTTTTTTACCCTTTTATCTGGCAACAAAACTGACACATTTTTTTCAATTTCAAGAACAATGCATACATTATCAGAGTTGTGTTTTTGTTTGCATTCCGACTGCAGGTATTGTGGTCAATGCAAATATGACTCCTTGTAAAAAAAGGTGTCAGTTTTGTTGCCAGATAAAAGGGTAAAAACCCAATATATGAGTTCAAAAGAAGTTGTAAAGCCCTACAATCACTAGAATCCATATGCACCATCATTAGCTTTGGTCTATCCACTGCTGGGTGGAGGCCTTCCCAAGCCTCTGCCATCATCTCTACCAATTCTGTCGCTACTTCCATGGTCACGGTTCACTGCAACCTCACTCCTCGTGGATTCCTTCACCCAGGGTCAGGACTCGGGCCACCATTCACTGTCTCAGCTCATTCAGTGGTCACCACCAACACTGCAGGCCACAACAAAGACAAAGATCCCCCGTGTAGCCTCTAACAGACTGTTGGGGCAAGTGCTGTTAGCGAGCACCTATGAAGGCCGGCACGGCACACGAGGGGGTGGGTGGCCAGCACCACGCCCGGCCGCCTTTGTCTCCCCAGTGGCGATGTTTACACACCGTTCCAGGTACTCATTTGAAGCTGAGTTGACCTAGAGGAGACCCAGGACCGGTTCAAATAATTGTCACCGGTGGTGTTGGCCGTGAGCGTGAATGGAACTCGCCCACACACCCACGAACTCGCCACTGCAAGTCACGGCCGTCAACTCCACTTCTTCGCTCTCACCACCTTCACCACCATCACCACCTTCACCACCATCACCACCTTCACCACCATCACCACCTTCACCACCATCACCACCTTCACCACCATCACCACCTTCACCACCATCACCACCATCACCACCTTCACCACCATCACCACCATCACCACCATCACCACCTTCACCACCATCACCACCATCACCACCTTCACCACCATCACCACCTTCACCACCATCACCACCATCACCACCTTCACCACCATCACCACCATCACCACCATCACCACCTTCACCACCTTCACCACCATCACCGTGTCTCTCTGATGGAGCCCTTGCTCCAGTCAAGGGACGTGTTCCAGTCCCACGAATTACCACGTTCAGTTTAGATTATTCAGAGTATGTGGCTGCTGTAAATGTCCACGTGATAAGCCACTTCGTTTAGCTATTTATGTGGCCAGGGTTATTCTGAAAAATAAGCTGATACCTCTGTGGGGCTTAGCTGGCAAGGTACAAAAATGTTTCGTTTTATTTGTACAACCTTTAAAGTGTTTTATATACATTTCCTATATATGTAGGTCTATGGGGGGGGGGGGGGGGGTGGTTCGCGTAAATATACCTGTGTTAATAAACCCGCTACCACATACACAGCCAAGGTTCGTCACGTAAACAATAAAACAAAAACTTACAGATGACTTTGGTCGCGAAAGGCGACGTGTTAAACCTTCCCTATACTCTGCACTCCGATCGTGTTCTGTGCTGTTTGTTGCTGTGACATTCTGACCACAATCCCGACTGGAGGTCTGTGAAAAAGAGCTTTATAGCTCATCGGATTCCTCCTGCGGCCTCACAATACACAACGTCAAGATTCATACACAATGTCAAGATTCATACACAATGTCAAGATTCATACACAAACTATACAATGACAAGATTCATACACAGAGTACACAATGTCAATATTCATACACAATGTCAAGATTCATACACAAACTATACAATAACAAGATTCATACACAGAGTACACAATGTCAAGATTCATACACAATGTCAAGATTCATACACAACGTCAAGATTCATACACAATGTCAAGATTCATACACAAACTATACAATGACAAGATTCATACACAGAGTACACAATGTCAATATTCATACACAACGTCAAGATTCATACACAATGTCAAGATTCATACACAATGTCAGGATTCATACACAAAGTACACAATGTCAAGATTCATACACAACGTCAAGATTCATACACAATGTCAGGATTCATACACAAAGTACACAATGTCAAGATTCATACACAACGTCAAGATTCATACACAATGTCAAGATTCATACACAAACTATACAATGACAAGATTCATACACAGAGTACACAATGTCAATATTCATACACAACGTCAAGATTCATACACAATGTCAAGATTCATACACAATGTCAGGATTCATACACAAAGTACACAATGTCAAGATTCATACACAACGTCAAGATTCATACACAATGTCAGGATTCATACACAAAGTACACAATGTCAAGATTCATACACAACGTCAAGATTCATACACAATGTCAAGATTCATACACAAACTATACAATGACAAGATTCATACACAGAGTACACAATGTCAATATTCATACACAACGTCAAGATTCATACACAATGTCAAGATTCATACACAATGTCAGGATTCATACACAAAGTACACAATGTCAAGATTCATACACAACGTCAAGATTCATACACAATGTCAGGATTCATACACAAAGTACACAATGTCAAGATTCATACACAAAGTACACAATGTAACAAACATCCCCCACGTGAGCACGGGGTGATCGGGAACAAAGCAGGGCAGGAATCGATTCCCCACCTCGACGATTTGCGAATCTCTCGCAGGGAATCGAATCGACCACAGCTCTCGGTCTCGTGTCGAGCGACACTGCGAAGTGGAGCGGCGGCGATCCCCGCGGGAGACCGAGACACGCGGCCCCAGAGACCCCCTCCGCCGCCGCCAGAGCCGCACACCGCCCGACCGCCCGACCCCTCGCACCGGGCCCTGCCACCGGTCCCCGTGGTGGGGAGAGACGTCGGCGGCCGCCGGGGAAACACCGAGCCGAGCCGAGGTGGTCCGCGCCCCGGCGCGATGCGGGGCCTCGGCGCTCGGATAGACGCTCGCCCGGGACCGCGCGGCCTTCCGCGGCCTCTGTGAGCAGCATGGCAGGGGGTCTGGCCCGGCTTGTCGGCCTTGCGAAGCGCGCTGCGGCCTCGTGGGGACCGCGGGGAGCCGAACAGGCAGGGGGCGGAGGAGCGGGCGGCTTACGCAAGGTGCGACTGGCGTGGCGGTGTTGTGTGGCGGTGTGTGGGTTGGGTGCTGTGGTGGCGTGTTGTTGTTGTTGTGGTGCTGCTGGTGGTGTCATGGGGAGCGGTAGTGACGACCCGAGTTCGATTCCCGCTCACGGCCAACACCACAGTGACGATTATCTGAACCCGTCCTGGGCCTCCCCTAGGTCGACTCAGCCTAAAACGAGTACCCGGTGCGGTGTGTAAACATCGCCACTGGGGAGACAGGCGGTCGGGTGTGGTGCTGGCCACCCACCCCCTCGTGTACCGTTCTGGCCTTCATAGGTGCTCGCTAACAGCTCTTGCCCCTACAGTCTGTTCAGGCTACACGGGGATCTTCCCTTGGTGGGGTGGAGTGGTTCCGAGGGGGGTTGATGCGAGGTGGAGTGGTTAGGAGGGGGGGGGGGTTGACGCGAGGTGGAGTGGCTCGGAGTGGTGAGATTCAAAGTGGCGTCGAGCGACGTGCTCTGATATTCTCTGCGGGTCAAACCGGGGGACTCGGGAAAGCCATCGGGGTCGAGCCTTGGGGGTCGCGGGGTTTCGTGACGGGGAGGGCATTGCGCTCCCACACGGGGCTCGGGGAGACTGGAGCTGGACCAGAGCTGCCATGGGACATGAAGCCGCGGGGGGGTTCTGGGAAGGAGCGAGCCGCACGGGGGGGTGGATGTTGGTGGGCGTCCCGCGGTCCCGCGGTGATTAATTAGCCACTCTCCCGTGACGCCCCCGACCGCCTATAAAGCGCCGCGCCCCGCGGCTGCTTCCAGCCGGGCGCTGGGTGCGGGCAGACGCAGCAGCAGCAGCAGGAGGAGAAGCAACAGGGGGAAGAGACGAGTGGGAAGAGAGACGGGGGGGAGCAGGAGGGAGAGGATGCCTCGCCGGTCTCGCCGTGGATCGGGGAAGCGCGTAAGACGGTCGCCTGGCCACTGCGTTGGGCTCCAGCGGGGCTGCGGTGGTGGGGTGGTGTGTATCATGATGTGGTGGACGTGATGTTGTGGTGGACGTGGTGATTTGGTGGACGTGATGGAGTGGTGGCTGTGATGGGGTGGTGTGTATAATGATGTGGTGGGTGTGATGATGGGGTGGTGTCTATAATAATGTGGTGGGTGTGATGGGGTGGTGTGATGGGGCGGTGTGTATAATGATGTGGTGGACGTGGTGACGTGGTGGACGTGATGGAGTGGTGGCTGTGATGGGGCGGTGGATGCGACGGTGGAAGATGGATTTTCACGTCTGCTGTACTGCAGCGAGGGAGATGGCTGTTTTGTGGTCGCGATTTAAATAAAGTGCAGGGCCGGCCTGAGCTCAAGCGCCCAGCTCCCTGGAATGTTCCGGAATCATTTTCGTTGCTGCACAGAACTCTGTACATTTCGTCAATTTACATCGTCAAAATCGGATTTTTTTTTATCCTGGAGGAATCTGATGAGCTATAAAGTGATTGTTGGCCACGTTCAAGATAACTCATAATGGTAAATATCACCTGGCTTCTCTCTCTTGATTTCAATAAAATATAGTACTAATGTTTCGAGGATTCATTGCTGCAAGTCAATTCAACACTTGATCTTTTTAAATTCTCGTTTGTAATGTTCCTCATTTTTACCCGTCTCAATCTGACCATTTTCTCGTCCTCGTTGCCATCAATGTAACACGGCAATATACATTTCACACCGTACATTAGTTGTGGAAAGTGACATCGAAACTGGCCCTCCCGTGTCGACTCGTGCTGAAGTGTGGACAAACAACCCACATGCTGCTCAGGGCTGTACATTTTTACATCTCATCTAGCGTGCACGATGACTCGTGTGTCTCGTGAGCGGAACACAGCACTGCTGTGTAAGTTATCACAGTCCGACGTTTCACTCTACGTGCTTGAAGCTTCCTCGCAGCAGGAACTGAAGAAGATCAATCCCTTGGCACGTGTGTCGAAACGTCGGAGGGCGAATAGATCGGAGGGCGTAACAAATTGATAGTAATCGTCCGATCAATACGTCGTTGATTACCTCTAATGTATTTTCTCGATGTGTCCACCTCGCCTCGCGCGTCTGTAGGACAAGCCAGACGAGCCTGGACTTGGCAAGAATGAGACCATGATCCGCGTCCTGCCATCCAAGGAGGCGGCGGCGCTGGCGGTGGACGAGGTGGCGTGCATGCTGCAGGTACCCGCGCAGAGCCCCGCCAGGCCGGAGTCGCGTGGCACTACCACACAAAGACAAACGGTGGCGAAGACAGCCTACATGGGCCTTTGGGGCAAATGCTCATTGGCGAGCGCCAATGAAGGCCGGCACGGCGTTCGAAGGGGTGGTGTGGCCACAACCACGCCTGGCTGCCTTTGTCAGCGCAGATGCTTCCTGTACCAGGGACTCTTTTTAAGGCGTATGTGTACCTAGGGGAGGCGCTGGAATGGTGAAGATGATCGCCATGTTAACAGTGGTCGGAATTCCAACTTGGGCAGCTGTGTTTGTAGTGCGCTATGCTCGCTGTGGCGCTCGCGCTTCCTCGCTGCCGACATGCGAGACGCGCACACGCTGTTCTCGCGGTGTTTGTGCAAACACGGCAACAAGAGTTGCTCCCGTGCCTCGGAGGCTGACGTGTCTTATCTTTCCAGCTCATTCACTCGCGCTCGCCCCTCCCTCACCAGTGTCCTGCCCGTTCACCTGTAGGTTTCCATTCGCTGTGTTTGCACAGTGAGGATTAGCAACTTTTTTCAGGGCCTTGACCTGGTCTTAGTGACTCGGAGAATGTCCGAACTGTGCTTGTTCACAACTGGCAACGCAGCGGCACCAAATAATAATAATAAATAATAATAATAAGAAGTCTACATCCAGATAAGTTGACCAGGCTATTGCTCCGCTTGATACGTGGTGAATTGCTTTAATGTCGGTGAATTGTCGCAGTTCATAGTGGAGTTGGGAAGTGAAAAGCGAAACTGGACTAACCAGTATCGCCACCGCCCTGTGTACACACGCGCGGCGACTTGTTTTTCCTCAGATTCATGTTCAAAGTGAAGTTTGATTGATAATTAAAGAGACGTGGCGGTGTGGTGGGCGGGTCCGGTGGAGGTGGCGTGGTGGTGGATTTAGAGTTGTGTAAGAAACATTCCTTCAAGTAGACAAACTTTTCAGAGCGCAACATCGGAAAGGGGACGTGGCGGGTGATATTAATTAAATAATCCTGCCTGCCCATCGCTGGCTGCTGCGCCCTCCTCATTCGTTAGACAGCGAGCCGAGGGAACGGGGGATTCACGCTCGGAGAGCAGCGGTGACGTTGATGAGGCGCGAGCGGCACAGCGGTGGAGAAGGGGGATGCGCAGAGAGGGAAGGACGGGTCCTGCTGGTGCGAGACCGGCACGCTTACTCGGCGTATTTAATGACGGCGTCTGAAGGAGCAGAGACCACGGCGCGGCATAATTCGTCTTTAGATCTAATATTCGATAGAACCTCCCTCGTGAGTCGAGTTGTAACTATTCACCTCCCGGGCAGTTGCAAGTCCATTAAAGCACCGGTTTTCACTTTTTACACCGTGATGAATGTGACGGCCACTCGTTGCTGGATGGGTCACGTGAACCCATTACGTACAACGTACGGGTATAAAAAGCGATTCGATGCATACATCGTGAGCTTGTTCACTGTTGGATGGAGCCCTGTGTTATGCCTTCACTCATGAGTCCGCAAGCGACCGGAGGCATTCGCAGAGGCAGTTTGAAACGGCTGCACTGCAACGAACGTTCACCGTTCACCCCGTGAGGCTTCAACGAGCTCCCACTCGGCACTTTTACTGCATTACATTCTCCAACCAAAATTGGGGCAGTGTTACACGCGCCTTGCTACCGGGATCCGCACATCGTGCATTCAAGATGCAGTCACGCTCTGCAGTCGGTGTCTCTCGCTCTCATTCTCTGCCCTCCCACCTGCTTGAGTCCCAGCCTCCCTCCACCCTCCCTGCCCAGAGCTGAGCTGGCGCAATGGGTCAGAGCCCTGCTGCCCCAAGGGGTGTCGTCTGCACCACCACCACCTCGGAACCGGTGGCGTTGGCGTTGGGCGTTGGCCGAGTGGTTTAACGCATGCCCTGACCCACTCCTGCGGCGTAGGCTTTGGAAGCTGTGCTGCCGTGTGGCTCTCCGATGTGTTTTTGTGTTGTTCCGCGTGCTGTTTGGCGCGATGTCTGACATTTCGGTCTACCGGCTTGGAGCTTCTTCAATTCGGTTTCAAGTGCCGGGAGCTTACTCAGGGAACTGTAGAACGCCGACATCGTCCTGAAGGAACGTCGGGCATGGCGCCGAACCCACGCGCGGCACAACCCCAAAACATATCGTAGAGCCAACATGCATTCATCCCGTGAGCCGGTTGTGCGGTGTGGATAATGCGGCGTGACGTGTGGACTCCTAGGAAGGGCGTTCTCGCACAGTCGGCTGAGGAGCGTGGGGGAGGGGAGGTGTGGAGGATGGGCAGGCAAGATAATCCCTTGACACACACGGTCTCGTTAACCCGTGTGTGTCGCACGGAGCTTATCCTCGAGAGACTGGGGGGACGGGGGTAGGAGGAGAATTTGCAACGTGGAAGCCGAGCGCCGTGAAACTTAACGTTCGCGGAGCGTGGTGAACGCTGTTCTGCCGGTGCCTCGCGTGGTGCGGCAGTGTCGTTGTAGGATACGTGAGGGGAAATATGCCCCGTATTACATTTTATACTTCAGTTAAACAACAAGTCTGGGATGCTGGCTGAGCGATTGTAAAATGCGTTTTGGGGCAGCCGTCGAGACCAGCGTGACGTTCAATGGCCCCGTTCATCCCGCAGCCTTCTGTACTGTGACATCCAGTAGGGTTGCGCACGGCTTGACGTTTGTGATTCCTGACATCGGAGCCCATCCTGCCCTCTGCCTCGCGCTCCGGTCTCCAACCCGCACTCACCGGCGTGGAGAGATGTACGGTCCGAAAGCCTGCATGGCATGGAGAGGCCTTCATCCAACAGTGGATTAAGAATGAGTTTTTATGTTCTGCCCCTGTTCTGCGTGGGTTCCATCCAGGATTTCCACGTTCCTTCCATTCGCTAACAAAACCCCCGACACAGTGCAACCGGTATTGGCCAAGCATCCCAATGCTGAAAACTCACCTGCAAATGACTAAGTCGGGATCCAATAGAGCAGGACCCCAATGAAAAAGAGTCGTGAGACTCGGTGAGGCTTTCCTGGCTAAACCAGCTTAATAACAACAACAATAATAAAGTAATGATAATAATCTCCCCACCCTCTTTGTGAATTGTCACGGTTCAGGCCGATGTTTAGATTAGGGCCGTGGATTCTGACCGTTTCTCTTTTAGGGACTCGTTTGCAAACTTCCGGAGCGATCGATGCATCGTCGGCGGAGGAGGAGGCGTCGAGTGGGAGGTTGTGACCGGCGCCGTCTTGTGTCTCACGCGTGCAGGCCAGCCTCCAGAGCGGGCTAGCCACCAGCGAAGTGCTGCACAGGAGGGCCTACCACGGCTGGAACGAGTTTGAGATAAACGAGGAGGAGCCGCTATGGAGGAAGTACATTTCCCAGGTACGCGGGGGGGGGGGGGGGTGCTCGCGGCGCCGCGGGGAACGGTGGCGGTGGCGGCGCGCGTGATGTTTTATGTTTGCACGTTAAGCCTGAGCGAAAAGAAATCTGCAGGATCGCAAAGTGCATGAAAGCTGCCTCGCTTGTAAAAGTAATAATGTGAACTTGCGGTGTGCTTCCGGTGGGGTGTGCCGCGAGGTGGCTTTCTGGCACAGCTGTTGTCAGTCTGGTGGCAAATACACGTGACTGCGTTGCCATCAGTGCCGGGCAGGGCCTCGATTGTGTACATGTAGTAACTTGGATCCTCGGAGCCGTAAAAGCGAATTGCTCGTAACGAGGCAGATAAGCTGTAAGTACGGTTAGTGGCCCCTTTCGGTAATTCATTGCCTCGCCACTTGGCCGTTACCACATAAACTAAAGTTTCAGGCGGCCTTGGGCAACAGTGGCAGGTGATCACGTGACGATAGGCGAGGAAGCACACGTGCGCGTGACACACGTCAAGCAGCATGGAGGGACCTCGGAGGGAGCTCCGTGGTATCCGCTTCCGTGGGCCATTGCCGTACACGTGTGGGTTGCACTGCTGTGTGCGGTATATCCCAATGGATTCGTTATTTCATGACGTGACCGCCGATTGCACAATTGTGCGTTTTCAACGGGGGCTCTGATTTTAGGGGGTTCAATTCCACGGCTTACAGTCCAGACACCAGGAGTAAAACACGAGCAACGGCGCACCCCGTTCAACAGGAATTCAAGCACTGTTTTTACAACACAAGCGGCAGTGTGCTGTGCACTCGCGACCGGTGGACTATGAACAATGGCCGTGTTCGCTGACAGCGCGACGGCGTGACGACGGCATTCCACAAGCCGTTAGACGGAGGTCACACGGTGAGCTGCATACGATGACGCGGCTACAGTGCGTGCGGCTGACATTTCGCTGCAGAGAGGCTGAGGTGAAAAGTTTCTCAGGGAGGAAGTTTGAATGTTAGCAGGCCGGGTTATTTTGTGATTGTTCTTGTTATTACGCTTGTTTACCCACTAGAGCCTCGCTGAGTCACAAGACCCGTTCAGTCGGGTCTTATCAAGTTTTTTCAGTCGGGCGTTGCTGCTGCTGTGTGTAATCCCAAATGAGTAATTTGCAGGTGATTCTTCAGCTTTGGTATGGGTTTGGCCAACACCAGTTACAGTGTATGTTTATTTTAGTTACGCGAGGAAACTGGAGAACCCGGAGGAAATCCATGCAGAACAGGGTGCGAGCACATTCAAACTCCATTCATTCACAACTCCATCATCCACACACACTCAGTCATACACTCGCACACGCACTCTGCAAAACAGGGGGAGAACACACAAACCCCACGCTGGAAGGCACCCAAGTCGGGAGTCGAGCCCAGGCCAATCTTGCCGTTAGATACGAGCATCACCACTGCACCGCGTTGCCGCCTGGGTCACGTAGACTTCTGGAATGTTACCACAACCGCGTATCCCGAGGGTGGTTGCCATGGCTAGGACATGGGTGAACTCCACGTGTAAACAACTCGGTGCGTGGGGTTTCACATTTTGTAATTAACTTCTCTCGACGTTGGCACATTTCACGAGCGCCCTGCGGCATTTTTGCCGCAGCGTGCGTCACTTTGTGTTGCATTTCGGTGATCGCACAAGACTAGAGAAACACGTTTTTAATTTCAAGGCGACAACGTTGAATACAACTTTGGCGAGCGATTCTCCGTTCCGTTAAAAGCGTCACACGCTGCCGCACGACGCGACCGACGCGCAGGAGGAGAAGGGCCTCCGCCATTATTAGCGTTAGTCTGCCGGCCGCGGTTGCCAATCACGACCACGGCCCCCAACATTTTGCTTTTTGTACCCCGTGACATTTGCTAATCTTGACGTTGAGCAGCAAACGCAGCCGCCGCAAATTCCAGCTCTCTAATTATAAGTTCCCTGGGCTGCCCGCATGCGGCGTTATTGTCGGGCATTGCTCAATCACGGGCCGGCCCCGCTCCCTGTCGGTGAGATCGAGTGCCCACCGGGAGACGTGGGAAATAATTTGGGGGTCGCTTTGACCGTAAATTAGCGACCCACGTAGAGTAGTTGCCTGTGTACTTAGACATAATTGAGTCTGCGGTGGCATGGCGACGCGTTGATGTCATTGCACATTAAGTTGTGTTCGAGCAAACTTGGTTGACAGGCTCGAGGCGTCCTCGGATTAAATTAGCATTAATGAGTCGCGTGGCTTAATGGATGCATGCGGTTGCATCTCACGGCGCGGCATTTAGTCGAGTAAAACAAATGAGAAGATTAAATAACGCACGCGAATTGGAGACGTCGCGGTGACCGTCGAGGCAAGTTTGTGGGCTTTGGGCAGGAAGCGTCATGAGAAGGAGACGATGGCCGTGCTCCACACTGACGACGAGAGAATGGCAGCCAGGAGAGACAAACGTCTCGCGGTGAAATCGGCCGGTTCCTAGGTGCAAGGCGGATAGTTACATCGCAAGATTGCGAGACGTGACGGTGGCTTGGGGCATGCCTGTCACCCAGCAGATGATGGCCGATGATGAGTGAATGAGCGTGTTGGTCTCGGCAGAGAGGCCGCACTGCTCGTCGACCCCGTTAGTGAAGTTGTTTATGGCGCGGCACGAGCTGGCTGGATTAAGTCGCGTGCAGCGCTTTTTATTTGACGGCGAAAAAGTTTGACGGGCAGACGGAAAAGCTTCTCGTCGCTGCACGGCGCTCTCCGCCGAACGAAAACATTCGGCGCGCCCTTTGGTGGCGCGGGGGTGACGGCGAGGTGGAACGGTTCCACAGAGGAGTCTCATGACGGGTGGCGACGGCATGAAGCGCCGCCGAGAAAGCTCCGGGTAATTGGTCTCTGAAGCGTTTAATTAGCGCGGAGCCAAGAGAGCGCCGTCGAGAAGCGACCCAGCGTCAGCGCCCCCCACCCCTCCGTTGCTGTCGCCTGTCGTGCGCCGTGCCACTTGGTGACCGAGTGTGGCGAGTTTTGAGAAACCGGGGGTTGCCGCTTGGATTTAAGGGGGCAGCCGGGGGGGGGGGGCGGGGCGGCAATATCTGTCGTTGTGCTCTACTGTCTATGCTGCCGTAGCCACCTTAACCAAACCCGTAGAGCAAGCAGTGTGGTGAAGTATGGTCTAATAAACCTCCACGATACCACTGCTGACACGGTCCCTTAAAAAAAAAACACACCTCCTCCTTCTCCACATTGTACTTTGACTTTAAATCACTGGGATCTCCTTTCCCAAAGGCCCAAAATGCCAAGCGACAAGCAACAAACAGCGCTATTAAAGGTGTAATAGATGAGAGTTTTTTCGTTTCTTGAATGGTGGACATCTACACATGTGCATTCGCAGATTGCCATGTTTAAAAAAAAAAGCCTTATTTTCTGGAGGCCGGCAGTGACTCTGGTCCCGTGTTGTTGCGTGTGGTCCCGTGTGGTTGCGTATGGTTGCTTGTGGCCGTGTGTGGTTGTGCCGTCACAGTTCAAGAACCCCCTGATTCTGCTGCTGCTCTCTTCGGCCGTCATCAGCGTCCTCATGAACCAGATCGACGACGCGGTCAGCATCACTGTGGTGAGAGTCGCACGGGGGCCGAAGGACGGCACCGCCAGGCCCTGCCGCGTCCCAGCGAATCACAGCGCACCGTGCCGGCGCGTGCCGCTCGGTTGCGTGCATATCTCGGTTGTGTTTTTGCAGTGAAAC
The DNA here is from genome assembly GCF_964198595.1 of Lampetra fluviatilis. Taxonomy (NCBI): domain Eukaryota; kingdom Metazoa; phylum Chordata; class Hyperoartia; order Petromyzontiformes; family Petromyzontidae; genus Lampetra; species Lampetra fluviatilis. The sequence continues at coordinate 756,954 of NC_136291.1, read as the reverse complement.
GATGACGGTGGGGAGGGGTGCGGTGGTGCTCAGATGTAAGAGATGCTGAGCCGGGCACTGCCGTGGTTCTCCACTGGAGTGAAGTTTCATGGTCTCAGCCCAGTTACCAAGGACCACACGAAAATAAACCATCGCATTCTTTTTGGTTCTGCACTCAGTTTGGCCAAATTCTAAATATATCGGTTTGACTGTCGTGTAAAGAGGTCACTGTAAGGGATTTCAGAGGTAGCTCTGTGGTGTACGCTTTCACGGGCCAGTCTCAAACCAGAAGGAGCTTCCGCTGCTGTGTGAGAGATCCGAAAGATGCTTTGTCACGCCGATAGCGCAATCAGATAAAAACTGGGGCAAAAGATTCAATTGTTAATAAAAAAAACATGACGACAATTTAATTATTGTTTAAAATGTAAGATGCTTAACGTAATCCTTCCTCCTTTTCAAAGACGGCATTACGGCAGCGGTGTTTGGTGTTGTTGTGATGTGCCGTTGCATAACTCTCTCGCCGCCGCCGCCTTGCTCTATATTAAGCGCTATTGTTCGCGAGCGAAAGTGGACGGCGAGCTTCGTGTGGTTCTGCCGTCCGCCTCGCGATGTGAAGGGCGGCCGTGTCTGTACACGGCACACGCACACACACGCACACACACCCGCACATGCACACACGCACACACACGCACGCACACACACGGGAGTCGGGGGGGGGGGGAGCGGTGGCGCAGCGGTTATCGCATCTCGCTACGAATCGGCGACCTGCTCACGGCCAAATACAAAGGCGAATATTTGAACCGGTCCTGGGCCTCTCCTAGGTTGGCTCAGTCTCAAATGAGTACCTTGTACGGCGTGCTGGCCACCCACCCCCTCGTGTGCTGTGCCAGCCTTCATAGGTGCTACTCGCCAAAAGCACTTGCCCCAGCAGTCTGATGCAGGCTACACGGGGGATCTTTGTCTTGGCGCTCACCGCCGGAGTTGGCAACACGACAGCTGCTTGAGCTGTAAACGCTGCACCGTTTCTTCGCGCCGCCGAGCCGCGGCACCGCTGACGGTCGCTGCCTCTACCTGTCCTGAAGTTGGCGCCGGGTCAACTTGCCCCAAAACGAGAACCTGACACGGCGTGGCATCGCCTGTATGGGGCCGCGCCACTCGCTTACGGGAAGTCCCGCCACTTAGCGTCAGCGCTGGCGCTGGGAAACAGCCCTTGCCCTGGCGGGCTCGCTGCAAGGAAATTGCAAAAACAAAAGAAACGCGTGTCGTTGCTGTATGTACGTACGTTTAACTTATTTTGCATCTTATTCTTGGTTCTTTCGGTAAAGTCACGTAGAAGGGAAATAATAAAATAAAATAAAAGCAATATAGTTTTATTTATTTTTCTTATTAATTGAATACTTCCCTTCTACGTGACTTTACCGAAAGAACCAAGAATATGAATCCCTGCAGTCACGAAAGCTTTAAATCGAAATTCTTTAGCATCGTACGCAGCCAACCGTGCTCATCGGAGGTGCAGGGGAAGGACCACAAACTGCTGAGTGTGAACTGGTGTGTATTGAGTCCCGAAAGCGCAAAGCTGCCAGCAACAAACAGCAACAAACAGCAACAAACAGCACGATGGAAAGTGGAACACACAAGAGTGGTAACACTTTTCCTTAATCGAGCAAGGTTATTATAAGAACGTGGGGAATAGAGATAATGGAAGTGAAGCAGTGCCAGGAAAGAAACAGAAATAAGAGATAAAGTGGATGGATGGGTGGGTGAATGGATGGGTGGATGAGTGGGTGGGTGGGTGGGTGGATGGGTGGGTGGATGGATGGGGGGGTGGGTGGGTGGATGGGTGGGTGGGTGAGCGTGTGGGTGAGCGTGTGGGTGAGCGTGTGGGTGAGTGAGCGGGTGTCCTCAACACATAGGACATTAACCACAGTAGTGGTAGCAGTGGGCGCAAGTGTGCATCTAGTTGCATTGTGTACACGTACGTGTGTATGCTCGTGTACGTGCGTGAATGCGTGTGTGTGCATGCACGTGCCTGTGCATACATGTGTACGTGCGTGCGTGTGTGTGCGGGCGCGTGTACCTGCGTGTGCGTGCGTGCGAGCGGTAATCGTAATTGTTAAAACAGGCATCAAAACCGGCACGGCCATCTGGTGGTGGCGCCATGCGGGGAGGTTTTGTGCTCTCGCGCAAGAGCCCAGCGCGTCATCCGATGAGCGCGGCTGGAACAGATGCTCATCCGCTTGGTCCCCGGACGACGCTGCGAGTGCTGAACCCATTAATTAGCGCGCCGCGCTGTGTCCCTCTTAAGTGGATTATCGTAAACTTCATTGTTTGTGTTTTGTTGCCGTTTCCCCACCCCCCGCACCCCCCGCACCCCGCCCCTTGCGGACCAGGCGATCGTGATCGTCGTGACGGTCGCCTTCGTGCAGGTACGTGTTCACAAAGCGCGCGTGGTCTGGATTTGCGATGTAATTAATTGCACGACGCAAACGAGCGTCCAGTCTTCGTGCGTGGAGCCCCACAAATTGGGGTTGAGTTCTAAAACGAGTGGATGCTGTTTTTAAGCATACCACAGTTCTGGTATAAGCACAGTTCTGGTATAAGAAACGCTGGTGGGGGGAATTTGAAGAGAAATTCCTGATATGCCCGAGGGGGGGGGGGGTGTGCTTATATCCAGCTGACACTGGACTTGCCTCACTGACGCGCAGAATAGGGGGGCCTGCAGCCGAGGCGATTGGTTAGTGCGGCCACGTTGTGTTGGTCAACGCGGCCAAAGCAGCTCGGATGTGGCCGCATGCAGAATGAGTCTGTCTGGCTCACGGCTCGCACAATCCCACGGTGGATCGAGCAGACGCGATGGCTCGGCGATGACCGCATGGCGGCTCCGAGGCGTCGTCCCACTCGCTCTCATCGACCGCCTGCGGGGCGGTTGTCTGCTTACTCATTTCTATTCGCTTGTTTTTGCCTCGTTTCTGTTTGCTCCATTGGTGCTGCACTGCTTTGTTATTTAATTGCGTTTGTAATTTCGGTGACCCGGGTCCATGTTGCAAATGAGAGACGTCCATCCTGGTGTCTTGTTTGGTCCCTCGCGTGACGACGCTGACATTTGAGACGTGCGTCGCTGCGTTGCAGGAATACAGGTCGGAGAAGTCGCTCGAAGAGCTGAACAAGCTGGTCCCGCCTGAGTGCCACTGGTACGTCACTCGCTGGTGCCCCCCCCCCTCTCCCAACATCCCCCAGCGTGATCGGTGATTAGTGACGGGGGGGGGGGGGGCGTGGGGTTGCCGAGCGAGCGAATTGTGAACACCGCCTTCACGCAGTTCACAGGGGCCCGGTGATTGGATCAGATTCCCTCCTGTTGCTGTCTCCCATCGGTGTGGTTCAGTACAATTACAATGACATGTGAAATGCATACAGCGTGTAGATGTGTCTGTGTGTTAGGTCTGTGGCCTTTCTTGAGCATGTCAAATATGATGCAACGTAAATATGGCAGGTCTAAATGCGACCCCAACTCAAGACACTGTACAGATATTGTGGGCATATTTATTGTATATAAATGTATTGTATCGAGAGAAAGGGGCAGTCATTCACACACGAAGGAAACAAGGGAGATCTTGAGCCAGGACTCGGGCAGGGGCAGGAAGTGAACGGCACGGATGGATCGGGGCAGGGAGTTCCGGACTGTGGGGACAGCAGAGGAGAACGAGCAACCTCCCCCTGAGAAAGCCTCGGTTGTTGGAGCGGAGAGGCAGGAGAGTGCATGGAGGGGGATTAGAGTGAGATGAGAGGGGAGAGGCAGGAGAGTGCGTGGAGGGGAATTAGTGTGAGATGAGAGGGGAGAGGCAGGAGAGTGCGTGGAGGGGAATTAGAGTGAGATGAGAGGGGAGAGGCAGGAGAGTGCGTGGAGGGGAATTAGTGTGAGATGAGAGGGGAGAGGCAGGAGAGTGCGTGGAGGGGAATTAGAGTGAGATGAGAGGGGAGAGGCAGGAGAGTGTGTGGAGGGGAGTAGAGTGAGATGAGAGGGGAGAGGTAGGAGAGTGCGTGGAGGGGAGTAGAGTGAGATGAGAGGGGAGAGGTAGGAGAGTGCGTGGAGGGGAGTAGAGTGAGATGAGAGGGGAGAGGCAGGAGAGTGCGTGGAGGGGAGTAGAGTGAGATGAGAGGGGAGAGGCAGGAGAGTGCGTGGAGGGGAGTAGAGTGAGATGAGAGGGGAGAGGTAGGAGAGTGCGTGGAGGGGAGTAGAGTGAGATGAGAGGGGAGAGGCAGGAGAGTGCGTGGGGGGGAGTAGAGTGAAATGAGAGGGGAGAGGCAGGAGAGTGCGTGGAGGGGAGTAGAGTGAGATGAGAGGGGAGAAGTAGGAGAGTGCGTGGAGGGGAGCAGAGTGAAATGAGAGGGGAGAGGTAGGAGAGTGCGTGGAGGGGAGTAGAGTGAGATGAGAGGGGAGAAGTAGGAGAGTGCGTGGAGGGGAGCAGAGTGAGATGAGAGTGGAGAGGTAGGAGAGTGCGTGGAGGGGAGTGGAGTGAGATGAGAGGGGAGTAGAGTGAGATGAGAGGGGAGAGGTAGGAGAGTGCGTGGAGGGGAGCAGAGTGAAATGAGAGGGGAGAGGTAGGAGAGTGCGTGGAGGGGAGTAGAGTGAGATGAGAGGGGAGAGGTAGGAGAGTGTGTGGAGGGGGATTAGAGTGAGATGAGAGCGGAGAGGTAGGAGAGTGCGTGGAGGGGAGTAGAGTGAGATGAGAGGGGAGAGGTAGGAGAGTGTGTGGAGGGGGATTAGAGTGAGATGAGAGTGGAGAGGTAGGAGAGTGCGTGGAGGGGAGTAGAGTGAGATGAGAGTGGAGAGGTTGGAGAGTGTGGAGGGGAGTAGAGTGAGATGAGAGGGGAGAGGTAGGAGAGTGTGTGGAGGGGAGTAGAGTGAGATGAGAGGGGAGAGGTAGGAGAGTGTGTGGAGGGGAGTAGAGTGAGATGAGAGGGGAGAGGTAGGAGAGTGTGTGGAGGGGAGTAGAGTGAGATGAGAGGGGAGAGGTAGGCAGGGGCGAGTCCATGGAGCATCTTGAAGCTGGTGAATGCATTCTTGGAATTGACCCGGGATTGGATCGGGTGTCACAGGACATCCTTAACCCAACATCACTCGAGATAAAAAAAAACAGCACCTCCGTATGAGAATGCTTCGGCATTTTTTTATCGAGTCGTTCATCCCAGTGGTCACAGATGCCCACGCGAGTCTCTCATTGTGCTCGGCATCGACGTTTTACCACACGTGTATTTTTGAATTAATCCTCAGGAGGGAATGTGCTCACAAAAGCAGCCTCTGCATTAGTTATGAGGCCACGTAAATAATTGAGCGTATATTTTCGTGCAGCGAACGACTTGATGCAGCGCGCTTCGGTAGCCAGCGCGTCGCCGCTTTGCAGCCGAGGTGCTGCTGCTCGCGGTGTGGAGGGTGCTCGCCTTCCGCTTCTTCAATTTAAACAAAAGTTGTTGAATCCGCGGGCTGCACCCCCATTGCGGACGAAGCATTCGTTGGGCAGCCGTTGGGGGTCGTGCAACGGCCCCGAGGAAGCGCATCTCACGGAACGACTTTTAGAAATCCCTTCTTCGAGTGTCCTTCGTTCCACACAGTCGGGGTCAGCGCTTCCCCACTGGCTCGGCAGATGAGAGCCAAACCCATGTTGACATTCTCAGCTGGAATTGAGCTACTTTAGGTTCAGGATCAAAGTAAATGTGATGGTGTTTATTTGTGTAGTTATCGTTGACCGGGCTGAGACCATCTACTCACGACACTTGAGATCCCGGTTCAACCCGAGGCAGTGGCTGAAGCCCAGATTCGAGCGCCGGATATTAGCGGTGCCTCCTCAGCGTCTCTGCCCTCCGAGCCCGCCGGCGTCCTCTTGGGGAACGTGGCTCTTGAGATTTTTGCCACACGCCGCCTTGGCAGCGTTGCCCACGTCGCTGGGGAGCTCTCTGGCATCGACTTGGCCCGGTGCCAGCCGCTATATTTGGCCGCCGAGCAAAGCGTGCGGCAAGCAGCCACAACCGACTGCAGGGCCTTTGTGTTCTCTGCTATTGTTCAGACGCAGTTTGATTTTATGTGTCGTCTGTCAAAACACAAAGCTATCTCTGGCTGTTGCTGTTCCGACCGGGACAATTATAGTGGGGGCGAGGCGAGAGACGGATCGAGCCTGCATTGTGTCTGTTCCGTTCGCTGCCTCCGAACTCCGCGTGGCATAACACGGAACGCCTACCCGCTCAGGAATTGTTTCATGTCACGTGGCATTGGTTGTCGTAGTAGTAGTAGTAATAATAGGAGGGCCGATTGGCCAGACGGGCGTTGAAGCGGTCTGCACAAATCCGGCGACCAAGGGAAAGGCCTCGGAGCAGATGGTGGCAGTGGCTGCACGATCTGGCATTGGGTCGAAAGCATTGCTGCGGTTTTGGCGGTGGCTTCGGTGGCTTTGGCTGTGATGGCATCTTGATCTTGAATACCAATTCAGAGCCCCAACACGGGGAGGAAAAATGTTTTTAATCAGTGAGCATTATCTGATGTGACATGTAAACTATAAACACTGTGGTCATGACTGACATATAGAACTTGAACTGAAAAGTTCCTAGAGATGGAAGGAAAGATAGATGCTTGGAATTTGACTGAGCGACAGAAAAAGTGCCATGGATGAGGGAACAAACACAAATCAGGTCATCATATTGAGAATTCGGAATGGACGAGACTTGTAGCAGAATGGCAGCCAAACAAAGGAGCGCTTCCAAGAGGACGACCAGAGCGGAGACGGAGCACTGAGATTAATTTGTGTGCGGGAGCGAGATGCACGGTAGTGGCACTGGGCCGTGCGGGATGGTGATGGCTTGCGTAGGCCTTCGTCCAGCAGCGGATTCATCGTGGCCAATGGTGTTGATGATGAGCGACGGGAGAGGCCGCACGGTAGCCTCGGGCAGGTGGCAAGGCCCGGTGGCCACGGCCTCCGTCGAAGCCGCGTCGGGCCGGATGAGACTCGCTGGGCCCCTCGTGGCCTTCGCTGGCACCGAGAGCGCCACCTGGCATGCGGCGGTGCCAGCGTTTCGCGCGCCTACGCCCCCGGGAGGGAGATCGGGTGGTTACAATCGATGGCAAGCTCTCTGAATTATGCAGGTGTCGGATGTTTCGATTTACATTTGAGATCGAGCGTTTATTTTTAATTTTAGCCGAATTAATAACTTCGCCTTCGGCCAAATCGCTCGTGGCACACGCGGCCTTGCCGCATCACGGAGCCCAAGCGGAGCCTGGTTACTGCTTGGCTGGGCAAATGTAACCACCAACAAAAGGGCTGTCCGTGTACAAGTGCGATTATAACATCGGGAGGAGAGCGATGTCACATCTGGTCTCTATAATAACTATAACACTTATCAAGTTTTTATGGCCAGGCGAGAACCTAAGAGACCAGGATAGACTCATTTTCAAGAGAGACCTGGAGGCATGAGTCTGCCAGTAGTCGGGGGCCATGATGGCTGCTCCGCATTTAATCCAAATTGAATAATTTTCAAATTTTGCTCATGGTCCTGACGCCGGCACACAATGGTCTACTCTTGCGAATGACGCGAGGGGATCTTTAATATGTGTGGGTGGGTGCGTGGGTGTATTGTTGTATCCTACCTTGTGGTGGTGAGTCCTCAACTTTGGTGGAGGAATCAATGAGTGATGATCATGGAAACCGTAACCATGACAGCAGCGATGATGAGTGATAAGGGGGGCGAACTGTTCACCGGTGAGTGAGTGAGCGAGCAAGTTGTGTGAATTGGTGAGCACTCGATCATCGGTCACCGCGACTGCCGCTTCACTCTGAACTCTATCCGGTGCAGCGGTGAGGTAGCAACTGGGTGCCGTACCCCAAATCCTAGAGCGGCAGAATCCCAGCCCGGGCTGAACGTCCGTGCTTGGCCGTCTTGTGACCACAGCGTCCGCGAGGGCCGCATGGAAAAGCTGCTGGCGCGCGAGCTGGTGCCGGGCGACACCGTCACGCTCTCCGTGGGCGACCGCGTCCCCGCCGACCTGCGCCTCTATGAGGTAGGCCTCGCTTCCGTCACGACACGGGGACGGGGTGCGTGGGGGTCGTATTGCTGCGATAGTTATTTGTGCCCCGGAGTTCAAGCAGTGTTTAAGTATCCTTACCAGGTAGTCCAAATTCTGTGGGGTCAAAATGGTATCTGCGGAGAGTCATGGCTCAAATCCGTCGGCCGCCCTGGTTAATTTATGCGCTGGGTGTAATAACCGTAACCGCTTCAGAGGACATCACAGATCGCCCGATATTACCGTTAAGAGTCGGCCACTGTGCGTGCTGGAATCGGAATACAAAGTTGCCAATTCAAATAATTACACTGCGAATTACTCAATTGTACTGTACACACAGCAGCAATCATCGCCCCCCCCCCCTCCTGGCAGGCCGATGCCCCCCCCAGGTCACACTTACGCATGAGACACTCACCTGGTCTCTTGAAATTTCACCTGGTTACACAAAACCAACCTAAAACCTGAACTTGCAATGCTGGAGGCCTTGAGCTGCCGTGGCATTGCGGCGAGCGCCCCCCACGCTGGCGGTCACCCTGACGCCGGTCCCACGGGGGGCCGGGGTGTTCCCCGTCGTCTCCGTGCAGTCGATCGACCTGTCCATCGACGAGTCGAGCTTCACGGGCGAGACGGAGCCCAGCAGGAAGACGACGTCCATCGTGGCGCGGGCCCTCAACGGCGACATGGCGGCGCGCACCAACATCGCCTTCATGGGCACGCTGGTGCGCTGCGGCAAGGGCAAGGTGCGTGCGGCGACCCACGCCGGTCGGCCGGCCGGCGCCCGTCACCCGTCCCATGCCGGCTCGGTCGCTCGCTTGCTCGCATCCCCACTCGCTCGCTCACTCGCTCGCATCCCTGTTGAATGACTCGCTCACTTACGTCGCCTTATGAATCGCTGTGCTCACTCACGTCCCTACTAAATCACTCACTCGCCAACTCACATCCGCACTCGGGCGCTCACATCTTACTCATTCGCATCCTTAATAATTCGGATCCCTACCCACTCGCTCGCATCCTCGTTCGCTCGTTCACTCACTCTCAGCCCCACTCACTCACACTTATGTCTCACCCACTTTTACCCCAATCACCCACTCGCACTCCATGACACCCACCCTCACCTCCTCTCACCCCCTCGTCTATTTACCTCCTCTCCCTTGCCCCCCTGGTCATTCCCCCCCACCCCCGCTGGTTTTGAAAGCGCAGCATGCCCCTGCGTAGCCAGATGCCACTCGAGAGCAGCGCCATCACACTCGGTGTGACGTCTTGACACCGCACGCGCTGCCGACGCTGCTGCTGTTGCTGCTTCTGCTGCTGCTGCTGCTACTGTTGCTGCTGCTGCAACTAGTACTGCTGCTGCTGATCCTACTGCTGTTACCGCTGTTTTTACTGTCATTGCTGCTGCTACTGTTGCTGCTGTTGCTGCTTCTGCTGCTGCTACTGCTGCTGCAACTAGTACTGCTGCTGCTGATCCTCCTGCTGCTACCGCTGTTTTTGCTGCTGCTGCTACTGTTGGTGCTGCTACTGCTGCTGCAACTACTGCTACTGCTGCTGCTACTGTTGTTAGTGCTACTACTGCTGCTACCACTGCTGCTAATATTACTACTACTGCTGCTGCTACTGTTGCTAGTACCACTACTGCTGCTACACACCCGTTCCCTGGCCCGCTTTGATCCCTCGTGTATCTTTAGCGTTGTGTATTAGCCGGACATTGGCGCGTTCACTCGGCGTCTCTCTGACGCGGCCGTCTCTCTATTTCGTGAGCAAAGCAAAGTTGGAGATGCTTTTCAAGCGGAAGAAACGAAGCGCCCGGGGATCTCTCAGCCGGAAGGGCGCGTTGGGTTCCCGCTAACGAGCGTCCTCGCTCCGCCTGCCCGCTCATTACAATCGCGTTGCCTGCGCATCGGTCGGCCCTTAATTTCTACCGCGAGCGAGTCGAGCGACGCGTGCGGGGAGACCGGCCGCGGAGAAAGGAGCGAGCCGCCGCGCTTCGTGGAGTTAAACCGAAGCGCTCGGCACTGGAGTGCCATCGCCCAAACCTCACCGCACGCGTTGTGTATTTTTCTGTCAATGTGCGGAACATTTATTCCCACCTTAAGTCTACTCACAAGAGTAAATATCACAGGCCCTGCAAGCCAGCCCAGGCCGCGATGCCATCTGTTTTTTTCCGCTTGTGAGCAGCCCTGTAGAGTGACCTTGTTTAAAAGAGGGGAGGGGTTGAGTAACGGTGCCACGGGCTTTTGCCTGCCAGAAGGGGGTGCTGAGCCTTCAGCAATGCGGGGGGGGGGGGGGCGCTCATCCCCCTGCAGCCTCCCCCTTCTCCCCTTCTCCCCGGCGCTCCGGGGCTACACGCGAGGCTCCCGGTGATGCCGAATCGCCCTAATTGCCGTGCTGGCTGCGGAGAGAGCCCAGCGGTTGGAGGCTGCGGGGAGGGAGATGAAAGCGGCCGTTTGGGCGGCCGCGGAGCCGCGAGCTCGCCGGGCCGAGCGGAGACATCAGACGCCGGCTTTGATAATCCGCCTGTGCACTGAAGTTGTCAGCGTGGCAGTGTGATGCCAGATTAAAAAAAAGATTAAAAGATAATTTTTCATACAAATTAATTTTAATTACCCTGCCAAGCTGTTTGTGCGGTGTAACCGTGGCGCTTATTTGCTGCTCCGCGTGAAGTTCTGTGAGATTCGAGCCCGACCTCTCCACGGTAGTAAACACCCACGCACGCAGCAGTCACACCACCATCAACGTCATCATTAGTTCATTTGGTATTAGCACCGTTCTTACAGCACAAGGCCAAAAACGACACGCTTACTCAGCCACACACTCGCCCACTCTCCCACACCCTCTGCCACCTATTCACTCTCTCACACACTCAACTCTCTCATTCGGTCATTCTTCCGTTTACTCTCCCACTCGTTCTCCCGCTCACTCACCACACCGCAAGTCACAATGTTCCCCTTTCTGCTTCTTCCCTTGCACTGCTCAACTTTGGAATCTCTTCCCATCGTCGTCTCTTTCCCCCAACAGATCTTGTGATAATTACCTTGCCCAATTCAAGGACCGGAGCGTTACACTCCTAATCAATTGCGACTTGGATCGCGCTGTTTGTTTCTGGCCGTTTGAAGTTTTGGGCCTTAGAGGCTGTGCTCGGCAACTGCGTAAAAGTAACAAAAAAAACGTCAGTGGAGCAAGCAGAGCGGGACGCCAGCGGCTGCGCTGCCCTCTCCGTCCGACTCTCGTCCCCGTGCGCCCGCGTGTCGCTATGAAGCGCCGCAGCCGGAGCCACCCGCGGGCGCAGCGCTTGCACGCTTGTGCCCACCGTGGTGGAGCTCGTGCGGGCAACCATCCGCTCTTTCGTGTCGAGCGCGGTTTGAAAGTTGCGGTCAGTTGTGTTTGCGATAAAAAAAAAACGGCGCGCATTATGAATCGCGTTATTATTACTTCTGTATTATTATTGTTGTTGTTGCCGCGGTTGGTTTTCCGTTGCCCCTTGTGCGCATTTGGCGTCCGTTCAAACCCAAACTGTACGGGCGTGGAGAGGAAGGCGCCGCTCTGTTGTTGTTATTGCACCACGAGGGCGCAACTACAAACACCCGGCAGCAGCGGCGGCGGCGGCAGCAGTGGCACAGCAGGCACAGCAGGAGGCCAGGGGCGGCCTCTTCAATTCCACTATTCAGACGAAACAAGAATGGAGCCCGTGCTCGTTAACATCGACTACTTTCAAATGACACGTGCGTGGAGTGGCGGCGGAGTGATTGGCGCCCTGCGCTGTGAAGACGGTTCCCTGCCGCGGCGGCTAAGATCGGTGGCGGTCCTGAGCCCCCCCCTTCCCCACCAGCCCCCACTGGGCAGCGTGGTGAAGTATGGTCAAGTGACCCCATTGATCTCCGGGGCATTTGGAGGCTCGTGTCCGGCAGTGGATTGACGAATGTCTATGATATGCGAATCTTGCATTGAGGCAAATGCAGATTTGTAAAAGACCAGAGCGAGAAAACCAAGAATCAATGCGAATGAGTGGGTGAAAATGAAACAAGTTGAACAATTATTCTTTGGATCTTTCGGTAAAGTCACGTAGATAGGTTCAAAGAAAATAACAAAAATAACAAAAACTACGACACTCGTCATATCTTTTTTTCCCCCTCCGCTTGCGATCGAAACGTCGTAGTTTTTCGTTATTTTTATTATTTTCTTTGAATCCATCTACGTGACTTCACCGAAAGACCCAAAGAGTGAATTCCTGCAGTCACGAAAGCTTTAAGTCAAGATTTAAGTTGAGCAATTGTTAAATTACATCAGGACCCTGAATCGTGACATTTAACAAAGTTGTTGGGAGAGGGGGTGGCTGGAGTGAAGCGGAACAGGGCTCATCATCAGAATTATCATCGTCATCGTCGTCATCGTCGTCATCGTCGTCATCGTCGTCATCGGTTCCGTGGGGGTCGTGGGGGCTATTAACTCTCTCCGCAACTTGTGGACTTTAACGGTCTGCTCAGCGCCTGCCGTTCACCACCACAGCACACTTCCTTGGCTGGCCTCACCAATAACAATATTAGTGGTAAAGCCCGGTTTATAACGCGCTCCACCCTGCAGGATAGTGCCGCCTGGAGCACCATCAAACCGTTGCGGCTCCCTGCTCCTCCTCCTTGCTGTTGCCAGTAGTGGACTTGCACGCCCGTATCTCGTTCCTCACCTGTAACAAGCCGAGGCAGGGGTTTATGCAGCTGTTTGAAACCGGAATGTTTCGGCGGGCCCGTCACTCTCTCCGTTGTGAGACGCGGTCGGGGACTTACGCTTTGCTTCCAAGAGGTCGTTAGGGGTCCACATGACCCGGCCAGAGGCATCTTGAGCCAGCAACGCATTCCGTGAAAAGTGATTATTAAAGCAAACGCTGCGGGTGCTCTTTGTCGTTCAGCAGAACAGTCAGAAGCCACCAGCTGTTTTGGAATACATCAAACTGGGGGGGGTGGGGGGTGGGGAGGAAACTGGTGTGTATTCTGAAGGATGTTTGCCAAGAAGTGCATTGTGAAGCCAAATACACAAGGGCCGTTGTTTGTTGAGGCTGAATGAGCCTGGGTCGGGGCGGGCTGGGAGAGGAAGCCGTGGGGAGGTGGCTTCGTGTTCTTTGTTTGGCATTGCAGCCTCTGCGCAGTGGCACCTGGGGGCTCCTGAAGGGAACCTGTGTTCACTTCAATTCCACATCACTTCACCGGTTGGCAGGTGACTTGAACCTGACAGCGACACACAGATGGGTCCGTTGGTGCGGTGCTGGTTGAGGATTGGGGCACACGGACCAGTACTTGTTTGGGTTTTCGCGTGGCACCGCGTAGCTCTCCGATGTGTTTTCGGGTTGCGCCATGCGTTGTTCGGCACGATGTCCGACGTTTCGCTTCGACGTGCCGGCAGCGTTACAAACCCACAAATGCATCGGAGAGCTACACGAACACTCGCGGCGGCCGCAGGGAGCAGGTAAGCTGCTGCAATGGTTTGGCCGTGCCACTCGGAGAGCAGAGGGGACTTGCTAGCAGCCTCCTGCAGGACCTGTCGGAAAGGACAAGGAAGAGATGTCAGCCCGAGAGCAGCTGACTCATGATGATGATGATGAACGTAGCGTCTGCGACAGGCCGCAGCAGACGTTGTGCAGACCCAAGAGGTGATGAGGATAATGCCAAAGCATCAGACGTGCCCCCAGGACAATGGCGACGATGATGATGACAATAATTATGATGATGACGATGATGTTCATAGTGACAGTCCTCACCATAACCTCTACATCAGCCGCCCTCCTTCTCTCGGACGCAGTCGTTTCCTTGGCACAGTCCCTCGAGGCGGCAGAGGCCTCTGCTCTGACCTAGGAGTGATCGCTTCTCGCCACCAGGGCCCAGGGAGAAAGAGACTGACCATGCCAACCGCGATACCCTCGACCCCACCTCTCCCGACCATGGCAGCGCCCCGCAGTGCTCCGACTCTACCGCACGGTTCTACGCCTGCTCGAGCGCTTCAGGGTCGCGACGCCGAACATTGTCATCTTGTGCCATTGCGCTTCAAACTCGGTGACCCGAGTTCGGTTCCCGGCCACTGCCAGCATCCGTTTCAATGCGTGAACCGATCTCGTGTCCCGCCCTCCCACCAGACTTCACAGACCCGGACTGACCAGCGTGGTGAAGTATGGTCAAACAATTCCCACGATCGACACAGCGTGAGGACGCTTCCGCCTGATCGGTGGATTGGCAAGAGGCTGTGCTCGCCACGCTGCGACCGGTGACCGCGTGAGGGTGGCCGGGATCAGTGTGGGCACTGTACGTCGTGGTGGTGGTGGTGTTTGAGCCGTGATGCGGTCGCGCGGTGAGCCCCGGCGCCTTCCACCCCCGCGTGACCCAGGACGACGCCCCGCGTGCGCTTTGTCTCGGCAGGGAATTGTCATTGGGACTGGCGAGAACTCTGAGTTTGGAGAGGTCTTCAAGATGATGCAAGCTGAGGAGGTGAGGCTCGGCTCGCACCGCACGCGACGCGTGCGCTCCCCGTTTAGACCGGAGGTCGTTTGAAGGGATCTCGGAGGTAGCTCTGCAATAACCGTTTCTGCTGGGCCATTCTGGAACACGGAGGTCGCGGCGCTCTACCGGAGATGCGAACGGATCATTCGTCTCGTGACGTGACGCCGATGGTGTAATCGCGATCAAATTGAGGACAAATTAACACGTACAAGTCACGTGGTGTTGCTTTCTTGCATTGAAGGCCCCGAAGACCCCGCTGCAGAAGAGCATGGACCGGCTCGGCAAGCAGCTCTCCTTCTACTCCCTGTGCATCATCGGTGAGTGGTGGCTCGCACCAAGCTCCGCGTTGTGCTCCAGCGTCGACAAACACAACGCCGTGACTCTCGCCACACGCAGAGTGCAGCGCGCACGCGCTGTGCGTGTGTGACTGTGTTCGCATGTGCGGATTCGATTTCCGCTCACGACCACCAACACTAGTGGCGACTATCTGAACCAGTCCTGGGCCTCCCCTCGGTCGACTCAGTCTCGAATGAGTACCCGATGCAGTGGTGTGTTGTAAACATCGCCACTGGGGACACGCAGTTGGCCGGGCGCGGTGCTGGCCACCCACCCCCTCGTGTGACGTGTCGGCGGCCTTAATAGGTGGTAGCTAACAGCACTTCCCCCAGCGATCTGTTTAGGCTACAGGGAGATCTTTATCTTTCGTGTGCTTGTGCCCAGGTTTGATCATGCTCATCGGGTGGCTGCAAGGCAAGCACATCCTGGACATGTTCACCATCGGCGTCAGGTACGCTCGGTCACGCAATGGCCCAATTGTGGCCAGTGGCCTGATAGTGGTGGTGTGCAGGCGGTGGTGTGCTGGTGGGGGCCTGCTGGCGGTGTGTGTGGCTGGATGTCTAGTGGTGGTGATGTGTGGTCGTGATGGCTTGGAGGTGGGGGCAGTTGGTGGTTTTGCAGGGCAACAGGTGTGGGTTGGTGGGCCGGTGGAGGAAGTTGCTGTGGGGGCATGCCGATGCAGCATGGCGACCGTGACACTGAGGCTTGTGGTGAAGAGCGCGGTGGTGGCGCATTGCGCAGCCCTGTGGCGGTGTGCTGGTGATGGATGGGATTGGTACGGCGGTGGAGTCTGCGATGGCACGCTTCTGGGTGAGAGCGTGTCGCGGCGGCTGCGGCGCATGGTCGGCTTTGAGGCGAGCGACGCCGCTTGTCTCGCTGCAGCCTGGCGGTGGCCGCCATCCCCGAGGGCCTCCCGATCGTGGTGACGGTGACGCTGGCGCTCGGAGTCATGCGTATGGCCAAGAAAAGAGCCATCGTCAAGAAGCTGCCCACCGTGGAGACTCTGGGTACGACCCCGACACGCGACCCCGACACTCGACCCCGCGGGGTGCCCACGCTTAAAAATAAAATGCGCGCGATTGCCAAAAATATTGAGCTCCCTTTTTCGGTAAGTGTCTCCAGTAAGCCGACTCGGAGTGCAATAAGAACCTTTGGGAGCGTGCACCGTTGGGGAAGGTGAGAAGCGGGATTGGTGGTATTAAAGCGAGCAGCGTGAGTTGGTAACGACGCCCCCGCCGTCTTCCCGGTGGGTGTGGCTCTCGGGAGCACTGCTGCCCTTCTCTCGTTGCGTTCCTGTGGGAGTGTGGCCCCCAGCGACAGTGCTGAGCCAGTCCGCTCCCCCACGTGGCCTCATGTGACCCCGTGTGTGTGTGTGTGTCTGTGCGCCCCCACCCCCGGTGTCCACCGCAGGCTGCTGTACGGTGATTTGCTCGGACAAGACGGGAACGCTGACCAAGAACGAGATGACCGCGACACACATCTGCACGGCGGACGGGTTGCACGCAGAGGTGACCGGTGACCTCTCACCCGAGGGCGACCTTTATGCCGACCCGAGGCTGATCCTGGTGCGAATTGTGTGGCGCTGCGCGGCCACCGCTCGGTGTGGGAGTTGTGTAAGCGCGTGGTTTGCTGCGTGCGCTTGCTGCAGGTGACCGGCGTGGGCTACAACGTGGACGGGGAGGTGCGGGTGGAGGGGGAGATCGTGCACGGCTACTCCCACGCGTCCATCGCCAGCGTCGTCGAGGTGGGGGTGGTCCTCGCCACGTGCAGTGCTGTCCCACGTGTGTCTGTTTCTGTGTCTCTGTGTGTACATGATGTGGCGTGGAGCTGTAGTGCAGTGGTTAGCACGATGTGCTACGAACCTGGCGACCCGAGTGCGATTCCCGCTCACGTCTAACACCAGTGGCGATTATCTGAACCAGTCCTGGGCCTCTCCTAGGGCAACTCAGCCTCAAATGATTACTTGGAGCAGTGTGTAAACTTCACCACTGGAGAGAAAAATGCGGTCGGGCGTGGCGCTTGACACACCACTTACTAGTTTTTACCGTGCTGGCCTTCATAGGTGCTTTTGCCCCAACAGTCTGTTAAGGCCACAAGGGGTCATTGTTGTGCATCTATTATGCGCGTATACAATTAGATCTCGGTTATCCGTGAGTGGATCACTTGGGTTGGGGTAACCGTGCTAGCGCGAGCATCATATCGCCCCCATCCCGGTGGTGTAGCTATCGAGTGTGCAGGCGGTGCAACTGCTCTGAGGCCCAGGTTTTGGGCTAGGAAGAAGGCGGGGACCGTAATTAATTGCCCGCGCCAGGACCTATGCCAAGGCCCCTGTCCCGTTCATGGGGACGGGCTGCCCGCTCGTCCCGAATCAAGTGTGACCGGTGGGCTCATGTTCATAGCCATGTGGCCTGAACCGCGTGCAGGCCGGGTGCATCTGCAACGACGCCATCATCCGCAGCGATAAGGCCCTGATGGGGCAGCCCACGGAGGGCGCCCTGCTCGTGCTCGCCATGAAGGTGAGGCCACGGGGGGACGGCAACGGCCGCGTGACGTCCGCGACGTGGCTGTCGAGGGTGGGGGCGGTGCCACCGCACCCGGGCCCAGGAGCCCGAGGAGTCCAGGCCCCGGGTTACAAAGATGGGAGGGGAAAATTGGACGGATGACTCTCAATTAATTTCTGGTACCGGGGCCTACGCCAACCACCTTGCTACCCCACCGAGACCCATAGATTGATGTCGAGACCCATAGGCTAACATGGGGTGGTGCCTCGATTGGGTGCGCGGGACGCCGTGTGGGATGTCGCCGTGCGTGCGCGCGCCCATTGTTCTCCGGTCCCCTTGCCGCATTTAGAAGCCTATTTGTGGGTGATTCACTGCCGGATTGTTCCCAGAAACGCCGTTCCGTTCCCTGTTTCAGTTTCATTTATTAGATATAGCCCTGTGAGCCATGCGGCTCTTGACTCGGGTGCAACCTGTTTTGCCGAAGCAGAACGTGGTGGTGATGGTTGGGCACACGGTGACGCATTGATTCATTGATTAAAATAGATTTTTGCGCTCAGGATTGCTTATTTACAATTCATGGAAATTACATGTATGTAACACACTGCTGTTATATCCGAGCTCGTGGAGTAAATGGCATTGTGCAAACAAGACAGCTGCGTTTGACACATTACAAATGAGACGGCAAAACTGAGACCAGAAATAACCAGGCCTTGAGTCCACTCGTGACCACGGATCGTCACAGTTCATCGCGTCACATTGCCTAGTGACGGTGACGTTAGCGATTTTGGTGAAAATGACGACGGCGACGATTTTGAAGATGACAACGACGGCGTCGGTGATTGTGCTTCTCGCCCTGTCACGCGACGCCTCCGTACAGATGGGCCTGGCGGACGTGCGGGGAGACTACATCAGGAGGAGGGAGATCCCCTTCAGCTCCGAGCAGAAGTGGATGGCGGTGAAGTGCGTGCACAGGACAAAGCAGGTAACGCCACTGGCCCCCCCCCCCCACACGGCCACGTGTTGCCCGCACCCCTCCCGCCGCCCATCCCTGCTACGGATTAAAGGCACCGCGCACAGGCGTAGTTCAAAGGTCACACATTTTCCTTCACCCCGCACCTCCAATTAGCACGGTTGGCTACGTACGGTGCGAAAGAAGTTCAACGTACATTCATGCACTCGGCAGTGTGCAGCGTTACGGACAAAACTGTGTATCGGATGGGGTTAGCCTCAAGCTAGGTTGGTGTGAGCCGGGTGGCGGTGGTGGCTGCTGCTTGCTGCTGCTGCGCGTGGCTGCTGCCTGTGACCCAGGCAGCAGCAGCAGCAGCGAGGGTTGGTGGATCACCGCCACCGATGTTGTGTGAATCGCCCTTCTACCGGTAGGCGTCGAGGAGGTGCCTGTACCCTGGCGCGCCAGTAGAAGGCAGTACAGCAAAGTGGACGTATCGCCATCTGCTTCCATCTGTACGGGGATAGTGTTGCCTCCTCGCGCATGTGGGTTTTCTCCGGGTGCTACGGTTTTCTCCCACGTGTTTAATAAACACAACTCAGCATTCACAGGCTCAAAACATCTTCACATAAACGAGTAGATTAACAAGTTAGGCGAGTGCAAGGCTAGGCCACAGGGTTGGAGATAGATGGTGATGAGGGTTAGAGTGAGGGTCAAGTTAGCCTTATGTGAGGATTAAGTAGGCTAAGATGAGAGCCAAGTTAGGTTAGAGTTGAGTTAGCTGAGGGTTAGGGCTAGGCTAGACTTGGTAAGTACGGCGCCGTGGTGACGAGATCTTAACTCCCTTACCTCGTATACAGGAGGTTGTGGGTTCAATCCCGACCCTGACACCTGCTGTATATTTGGAGTTTGCATGTTCTCCCTGTGGTTGCGTGGATTTTTCTCCAGATCCTCCGTTTTTTCCCTCCACATTTATTTGGCTGCTATAAATTTCCACGTGATAAGCCACTTCTCGTTGAGCTATCGTTTGTGGCCAGGTCGCTTCTGAAAAAAGCTATGTAGGTCAGTGGGCCTTGCCTGGTAAGATAAAAATAGTTGAGTGTTAACTGGCGGTGGAGGTTCTACCAGCGGGTGGAGTGGCGCGCCCTGCCGTCGGGCACGCTGCTTGTGCAGTGTCGGGGCGCCGTGCCGACGGGCGCGCTGTGTGTGCAGTGCGGTGCGCAGGACAAGGCGGAGGTCTACTTCGTGAAGGGCGCCTTCGAGCGTGTCATCGACATGTGCTGCTCCTTCCGTGGCCAGGGGCACACGCTGCCACTGTCCGCCCAGCAGCTGGTGCTCTACAAGCAGGAGGAGACCTACATGGGAGCCAGTGGCCTGCGCGGTCAGCCACCTCCCCCCCACCCCCAACCCCTGCTCCCCCCAATTTCTCGGTTAAACAACGTCATGTGTAAATACCGGCCTCAGGCATCATGACGAAGATGAGTGTGACTGCTCTCTCAGCACAAGCAATGCTGGATGAAGGCCACCTCAAGTCGTCGCTATCTCAAGTGGTCATTGGCAGTGACTGGGTGTGCTTTAGAGTCACGGAGAATACCTGGGGGTTACCAGGAACAACTGGCACTGACCGCTAGTGAATGAGAGTGCGTGTAAGCGACTGCGAGTGACTGCGAGCGACTGTAGGTGTCTCGGAGTTGCCCTTCGGCGTGAGCGGCGGGGCCACGCTGGGACTGAGCGGGCTGTGGGGCCTTGTGTCCCTGCAGTGCTGGCCATGGCCTCGGGGCCCGAGCTGGGCCAGCTGACCTTCCTGGGCCTCGTGGGCATCATCGACCCCCCGCGGCCCGGCGTGCGCAAGTCCGTCGCCATCCTCGTCTCCTCGGGCGTCTCCGTCAAAATGGTCACCGGCGACTCCATGGAGACCGCCGTCGCCATAGGTACGGGGGCGACGGGAGGCCGCGACGCCGCGCCGCTCGCGAGGCCGCCCAGCGGCGACCGGTGCCGGCCGGCCGGCACAAGCGAACGTACGGCGCGGACAGCGGCGCCGGCGTCCGGGCGCGTGCGTGTCCCATCTTAGGCGCGCGGGTTCCGTTGCGCCGCGGTCCGTTGTGGAGACGGAGGTCCCCTCGTGGCCGTCTCGCTGACCGTAGCTTCGTGATTTTCGTGGCAGCCAACCGCCTCGGGCTGTCCTCCAACGGCGGCGGAGCCGCCATCTCCGGGGAGGAGATGGACCTGATGGAGACGACGCAGCTCTCCCAGATCATCCGCAAGGTGAGGACGAGCACGCGTCCCTCCCCCACCCCCCGCCAGACCGACACCCCCACTCCGTTGCTGCCAGAGGGCCACCCTCAAATATTTAGACGACCGATAAAATTAGAAACACATGCAACGTGTTACGTGTGGGCGCGCTCAGGCAGGATATGGCGCTGGCTGGGATAACGATAGGGTGGCAGACGAAGTATAGAACGTCTAGCGTGGAGATGGAGCACTGAAATCGGCTCGTCTGCAGGTGCTACGTGGATTCGTGACGGCTTGGGGAGGTCGTCATCCAACAGTTATATTTTATGGCAAACACTATATTTTAATGTTTCAATAATGAGTATTGTTAACGATAATAATCCTGACACGACAGATGCACGAAATATCATAATTTCTACACAAACGGTTTTGAATTCCCAAATTGAATGGCTGTCCTTGAGTGGAGTCAATTTGGCCGCTCCAAAATTGACTGCGTGCGCCACTCCCGCCAGCCATGCGTCGCCCCTCTCTCTCTCTCGATGTGCGACGACGTCCAGCGTGTCCGGGTTTCCCACGGCCTCTCTGTCGCACGCTACCGCTGAACTCGGCCCCACGTGCTCTTCCTCACGTGGAGCTGTTGAGGGTTTATCGGTTAAAGGTGTCGCGGTGTGTCTCTTGCGTAACACGTTTAGCCTGTCGTCCCTCCACTGGTGGATGAAAAGCTCTCCACGCCGCGTCGGCTCTGGGGGTTGCCCAAGCGTGCTCTCTGGTGCCCGGGACCGGGCGGGTCGCACTTGGCTCGCCACTGATGTTAGCCGTGCATCGGAATCGGAGCTTCGGTGCCGCCGTCGCTGATGTTAGGGGTGTCGGGGCGTATCAATTCATCGGTGAATATCGAATCTTAATCTCACGACGATGGCGATCGGGAGTTGAGTGCTGAAACACAAGTACAGTATAGGATGACCCGCAACTTTCAGATAAAAACCAGCACACAAAGGACTTAGCTGGAATATGCAAATGCATATTGCTCTGACGGCTACCTGTCGGCATCCATACCGGTACTCAATATTTCCGAGGAAAAACGCGTGTCGGAAGGCGTTACAGAATCCATGCGCGTGCGTGATTTTTCTTCCTTGATTGTGAATTGCGTTCGCCTTTGTTGTGCTGCAGGTGTCCGTGTTCTACCGAGCTAGCCCCAGGCACAAGCTCAAGATCGTAAAGGTAATTTCAGCCTGCACCCTGTGCCATGGGCCCAGTCACGAGTCCCCTGTGCTCAGTGCCCAGTGCCCATTGCTCACGGCCCAGTGCCCAGTTGTTGCTTGTTGCAATCGCAGCTCCTGGTGACAGCGGCTCCTGGGCCACCGGCTGTCCGTTAGCCGCGTCTCCCGTCCCCCGCTGGTTGCTTCGTGGCACGTCAGTGGACGTGCCTGGCGCACGGCTCGCGGCGGCTCGGTGTTCCGCTCTGCTCGTTACCCGCTGCCCCTACGTATTTTAACGTGCCCTCGTTTCTCATTACGAAGCCTAAGCGTCGCATCGCACCGGGCCAATTATACATCATTGTTCGTGGATGCTGTTTGCTTGGACCCCGACTCTGCAGACGGCGTTTTGTTGCCAAAACGTTTTGCATTTTTCCCCCCGCGGGGCGAGCGCAGCGGCACAGAGATCTCGGGGCCGGCGGCGCCAGGTGAGAGGGTTTCCGTCTGATGGGAATGCCTCGCCGCTTGCCCCGCGCCTCATTAAAGGGACGCGCGACCCGAGAAACAAACAGCGCTAACCCCGCACGCGACGCGTCCGTGCCGCGCGCGTCGGCCTGTCGGGCGAGCGGCTTTTGAAGCTCCGTTAATGAGGCAGCGGAGTCGTAAGTGACGTGCGAGCTCGTCGTTCACGGCCCGTAGCGCCGCGACCGCCGAGGAGGCGTTTGGAATGCTCGCGCCGTCGTGCCGCCGACGCTGGCTGTGACGGAGCCCCCGGCGCTGGCTGTGACGGAGCCCCCGGCGCTGGCTGTGACGAAGCCCCCGGCGCTGGCTGTGACGGAGCCCCCGGCGCTGGCTGTGACGAAGCCCCCGACGCTGGCTGTGACGAAGCCCCCGGCGCTGGCTGTGACGGAG
This sequence comes from Lampetra fluviatilis, assembly GCF_964198595.1. Taxonomy (NCBI): domain Eukaryota; kingdom Metazoa; phylum Chordata; class Hyperoartia; order Petromyzontiformes; family Petromyzontidae; genus Lampetra; species Lampetra fluviatilis. The sequence goes on along the minus strand of NC_136291.1, from coordinate 734,326 downwards.
CCCCCGGCGCTGGCTGTGACGGAGCCCCCGGCCGCGGCGTTAGCGTCGTTCTGTCGCTGTCACGGCTTCAGACGGTCCGTTGGGCAGACGGGGACGCGCGGTGCGGTTCTGACACGTACCACGTGTTGACGATGCAACGATCATCGCCTGAACTTGACGTGGTGATTTTCCACGGCCAATGTTTAGGTGCGGGGGGGAGGGTCTTAGGACGCAAATTAGAACACATCATTCCTTGGCCGAACTAAAAAAAAATCAACGGCTGAAACTGCTTCTTACGTTTGCAATGCTGGCATTGGATTGTGGGTATTAATCTGTCATTTATCGTTTATACAAATGATAAGCTCGCATTACGAACAAGACGGAGCAGATGAATAACGATATAAACGAGTCGGTGAGCACGAGACTCGGACGGCGACCCCCAGATGGCGATGTCCCACAGAATCTCTGTGTCACGGGGCCTCGTGAGCAATCTCTACGGACGCAGCTGCGTCCCCGCCTGGGTGCGTGCGTGGATCGCGATTGTTTCCCTGGCGATGATTACTCCGCAAAAATACTCGGCACTGTAGGAGTGGCCTGGGCCACTCCCGCGCGCCGCCAAACTCGCCGCTCCATCTCCACGGTCTCGCACGGCAAACGTCGCCGAGTAAGCGAACAGTGCGTACGAGACGGGATGACATCGGGGGGAAAATATTAAAACATTTTATGAAACACGCGCAGCAGGTGGGGACCCTGCCGCAGTGTAACGGTCGGCACTCTGCGCTTGCAGAACGTCGCCGATTCGATCCTCCGGCGAGGAAGTTGACCTGGCGGGAAAGGTTTATGAAATCTGCCCGCCGACCCGCAACTGTCGGCCCATCAGTGTGTGAATGGGCGCTGGGAAAAGGGGATCGGCAGGTCACGTGCGGTGGGGCAAAGTGTGGGTATTTTTCCGAGAAGTCTGACGAGCGTGGGAGTGTCGGGGGAAGGGGTGGCGAGCCCCTTTACCGTCGCGCGGTGACGACGCGGGCGGCGAACGTTCGGCCGACTGACGGGCGGGCGGCTCTCCGCGCCGGGGCCCCGCAGGCGCTGCAGAAGAACGGGGAGGTGGTGGGGATGACGGGCGACGGGGTGAACGACGCCGTGGCGCTCAGGGCCGCGGACATCGGCGTGGCGATGGGACGCAGCGGCACGGACGTGTGCAAGGAGGCGGCCGACATGATCCTCGTCGACGACGACTTCTACACCATCATGTGAGCGCTCGCCGTCTCCGTCCGTCTGTTTCCGTCTCCCTGTCCTCGCATGCGTCCCTGTCTGCTGTCTCCCTGTCTGCTGTCTCCCTGTCTGCTGTCTCCCTGTCTGCTGTCTCCCTGTCTGCTGTCTCCCTGTCTGCTGTCTCCCTGTCTGCTGTCTCCCTGTCTGCTGTCTCCCTGTCTGCTGTCTCCCTGTCTGCTGTCTCCCTGTCTGCTGTCTCCCTGTCTGCTGTCTCCCTGTCTGCGGTCTCCCTGTCTGCTGTCTCCCTGTCTGCTGTCTCCCTGTCTGCTGTCTCCCTGTCTGCTGTCTCCCTGTCTGCTGTCTCCCTGTCTGCTGTCTCCCTGTCTGCTGTCTCCCTGTCTGCTGTCTCCCTGTCTGCTGTCTCCCTGTCTGCTGTCTCCCTGTCTGCTGTCTCCCTGTCTGCTGTCTCCCTGTCTGCTGTCTCCCTGTCTGCTGTCTCCCTGTCTGCTGTCTCCCTGTCTGCTGTCTCCCTGTCTGCTGTCTCCCTGTCTGCTGTCTCCCTGTCTGCTGTCTCCCTGTCTGCTGTCTCCCTGTCTGCTGTCTCCCTGTCTGCTGTCTCCCTGTCTGCTGTCTCCCTGTCTGCTGTCTCCCTGTCTGCTGTCTCCCTGTCTGCTGTCTCCCTGTCTGCTGTCTCCCTGTCTCCCTGTCTCCCTGTCTCTAGCCACCTTGTGCAAGCTTCTGTCTTTTTGTATCTGAGCCCTTGCCTGTGTGTGACTTTCCCAGTCTGTGCTCCCATCTCAGTCTGTCTCCCTGTCTGAGTCTGCTTTCCTATCACAATCTAGTTCCTGTCTCTGTCTAAGCTGTCTGTCTCTGTGTGTGAGTGTCTGTCTCCCTCTATCCAAGTTATTGCCAGTGCGTGTCTTTGTCTCCATTTGCTTTTCTCTGTTGTTGTCTCCGTGTCTCAGTCCGTCTCCTTGTCCCGTAGTCTTTCTGTTTGTCTGCCTCGATCTGTCTCTTGTCCGTCGCGGTCCGAATCCCCGTTTGTCGTCTCCCCGTCTCTGCGCATTACTCTCTCAGTCCGAGTGCGTGCGCGGTTCAGTCCGTGTCTGTGTCTCAACAACAACACCAATTTAAATGTTATACAGCAGCTAAATATAACCGCCATCCCAAGGGGCTTCGCAGAAGTGATGGCCTAGGGGAGCTGGGGGTGCAGGGTTCAGTGCAGGGAGAGAGAGCAACACCGCGGCCCAGTGACAATAACAGTGACGACAGCAGTGACGACAGCAGTGACGACAGCAGTGACGACAGCAACGACGATGAGCCCCCATGGACAGCCGGGGCAGCCAGGGTAGCACCGATGAGTGGCAGGGCCCAGGGCTCTGTCTGTGTGTCCTGGTGTCCCTTATCTTATAGCTGTGTGCACGTGTGTCCCTGGGTCAGTCCTAGTCTCTATGTACGGCGTGTGTGCGTGCGTGTGCACGTGTCCGTGTCCGTGTCTCTGTCTCAGTGTGTTTGTCTCTGTCTGTCTGTCTTACCCGGTGCGTATGACGTTGGTCTCTGTGCCGTGCGCTTGCCCTGCAGGTCCGCCATCGAGGAAGGGAAGGGCATCTTCTACAACATCAAGAACTTTGTGAGATTTCAGCTGAGCACGTGAGTCATGTTTGTTTGTTTCTCAGCAGACACGGGACGCATCTGCAGACGGAACGCACTGTCAGAGGGTGGTCATAATTCAACGAGATAAATGCCCTAATTACGCGAACACGAATTACATTTTCTGCCGGTTCCCGCACAGCTAATGACTGATGAGTCTGTTTCGAGACGTCCGTGGCCAAAACATCGCGATCCATCAGCTCATCTTGCATTCTTCATCTGCGCTTCATTAAAATAACAGAGTACCTTGACAACCTCCAATCTCGCGCAAGCGCTTGCAAATCGTGCACGTTGCAACTTAATCGCGTGGAACAGCAAGTCGCAAAACTCCTCGAGCTAAAAATACAAAACGTGCGAAATGGAAAGCGCCACCGTTGTCGTCGTTGTTGTTGTTGTGGATCGCGGCGTTTGACATCGCCGGGGTTGGACGTACGTCGAGCGCTTTAAAGTCGTGTAATTTATTTTGCGCGGCCTCGTTTGCGGGATGACCTCTCCGCGCCCGCCCGCCCGTCCTCCGAGGCGCCGCTCCAACTTCATAAATAAGTGCCGCTCGCCGCGGCCGCCCCGATCGTCACGTCGACGAGGGCAGGGGTCGCGCGTGATGCCGGGATAATTGGGTGCGGTAATCGACTCTGAGCAGGTGGCGCAGCCCACGCAGGGCCGACCCCGGCGCCACGCGCGCTGCGCCCGTCGCTGGAGGAGAAAGCGTGTTTAAGGAACGAGGGAAAAAAAATCCTCTCTCTTTGTTTTGCGCCGCTCGGTTTAATGAGGGCGGTTTTGCCCGGCTGGGCGTCTCGTTTTATCCGTCATATTTACCGACGGCTAAACACGGCAGAGGTCGCCGCCGTCGTCATCGTCAGCCGTGATCGGTCCGCTGTTGGATGAAGGCCTCTTAAAGCCGTCACCGTCTCGCCGCGATCCTGCGCTGTGACGCTCCGACCAGCACCTGCGCACGAGCTGATCTCATTGCTCCATCTCTGCAGTCGATGTGCTCGCCGTTGCATTGTCTCAAGTGCAGGTGCTAGAGGGATTGAGACCTTACAAGCGACGAATAGCAGTGGATCGTTGTTGGCCGACTAGCTATGACGACGATGTTGACGATGTTGACGATGTTGATGATGCTAATGGTGACGGTGACGATGCTGACGGTGAGCCGTGCTTTGCAGGAGCATCGCCGCCCTGACTCTAATCACCCTGGCGACGCTCATGAACTTCCCCAACCCGCTCAACGCCATGCAGATCCTGTGGATCAACATCATCATGGACGGGCCGCCCGCCCAGAGGTACCTGCCCGCTCGCTCATTCGCTCACGTCGCGGCGTCGCCGGCGAGCGAGACTCTGGCCGCGCGTCACGACCGGGCCGATCCCTGCGGGGCAGCTCGGCGGAATTCTCTCCCAGTGTGGTTTCAGTTCCCGGACTCTTGCTTAACGCCCGCAGTGACGTGGGCACATTGACCGTGGAGCCCGCGTACACCGGTGTGTTTTTGGGGGGAGCTTTTAGACGCCACATAAGTCCGCGTCGCGTCGTGTAATTGTATCGGCTCGCAAAGATTTCCATGGAGAACAGTAAACTCGCGTTGAGACGCATGGACGTGCATATAAACAACATTGAGACTCGTAGAAACAAACACAAAACACACTGACACACAACGTGAAACACTTGCGTTGCCAGCACCGCGTCGACTCGGTGTACATGTGATCACTACGTGCCGTGACCCTCGCAGCTAAGACAAAGGTGGGGGGGGTTGGGGGGGGTGGAGGACCGCCGTACCAACATGGTTGAGCATTACTTTACTCTACGACTCCACATTGTGTTGTAATTGTATGCTTGTATTGTGTATTTGTATTGTGTAATTGTATTGTGCAACGAGCGTGTATTTGTTGTTGCCGATGCAGTCTGGGCGTAGAGCCTGTCGACAAGGACGTGATCCGGCAGCCTCCGAGAAACGTCAAGGACAGCATCCTCACCCGCAGCCTCATCTCCAAGATCCTCATCTCCGCCATCATCATCGTCTCGGGAACCCTCTTCGTGTTTTGGAGGGAGGTGAGGGCTTGCCTCGGAAGTCTACGGAGGCGCGAGCGCGTTTCCTTCCAGTCCCCATCCATCTGCGTGCGCGACGCTGGCCGTGCCGCGGTTTACGATCGTTGCGCGCGGGGAGCAGGGTGCTACGCACCCGTGGCGTCTCGCATAAATCACGTCGCTCCCTCCCAGACCACGCTCCGCTCGTAATCAAAATTAACCGTCGTTAATAACGGCGCGCGCGTAAATTGACGACCGCGTCGGCAACGGTGCGCCCCCGCCGCTCGGAAGGTAACGCCGCCGCTCCTCTCGCCCTGCGCGGATGCAGCTTCAGGACAACATGATCACGCCCCGGGACACCACCATGACCTTCACCTGCTTCGTCTTCTTCGACATGTTCAACGCCCTGAGCTCGCGGTCGCAGGTTACCCAGCGCGGACTCCCCCCGCACACACACACACGGGGGCTGCGCGTTAACCGCGCTTGCCAAAAAGATAATCGGTGAAATGTTTTTACGCGCGAGCTGGTTTCATTACCGGCTGCTGTTTACTCATCGAGGGTCAGCGGCTCTGCACAAACACTTTTTAAGAGGCAATCAACACGGCCACGCTTGCTGCGTGAGGACGCATCGTCGTGTGTTGGCAGTTTCTCTCGCATTATGTCCGCACAGATGGCCGCACAATCAGCTTAATAAGTCACTTATTTAATCCCTTTCATTTTCCTTCTCAATAAAATCCCACTACTTTCTGGACAGTGAGAATTTGTGGGAAATCTTCTTTGATTTACAGAGGATTGTGAGAATATAGGGGCCAGGTTTTGAATTCCTCGCTGAATATTTTCTCAGTGAGGCAAGATTGGTGTAGGTGGCACGAGAGAGATAGAGAGAGGGGGGGGGGGGGTATGGTGGGTGCGGTGTGCCGGCGAGCGGCGGCTCTTGACGCGACCGTCCGTGCCGCCCGCAGACCAAGTCGGTGTTCGAGAGCGGCTTCTTCAGCAACCGCATGTTCTGCTACGCGGTCGGGGGCAGCATCATGGGGCAGATGGCCGTCATCTACTTCCCGCCCCTGCAGCAGGTGTTCCAGACGGAGAACCTCAGCGCAGTGGGTAAGAGGATAGCGTGGCGGTGCCACCGCCGTGCCTGCCGCCCCCATCTCCTACCGCCCGCCCTGGTGGCATGTCTGTGTGTGTCATCGTAGCGGGTGTGTGTAGCTATGTGATGGTGTGTGTGGGTGTCAGTGTGTTGGTGTGTGTCATTGTGAGTCTTTGTGTCGGTGTGTTGGTGGCGTGTCTGGTCGCGTGTGTGTGTGCGATGACATGCCTGCGCTGTGCGTATCTGACTGTGTGTACGTGTTGGCAATGTGTCAGCATGGTTGTGTGTGTGCCCGTGTGTCGTTATGTATGTTGGTGGCGTGTCAGGCTGTGTGCGTGCGTGCGTTTGATGATGTGTGCATCTGTGTGAGGATCAGAGGCGCAAAAGGGGCAGTTGCTTTCTGCCCACCCCCTCCACCACGACGTGTCTCAGCAGCAGCCGTCATTTCTTCTGAAGCAGTTTTGAAAAGAGAGTTTGGAAAACATATTTCCAACTTAGCCCTCTTGGCAGCAGAACAATTTGCCCCTCCGAAGTGCTTAGCCGAGTGTTCCACCCGCATGTCGCCTGCCATCGTTGTTGAAAGAAAATCTCGGTAATTTTAATAATTTATCTCCGCCGCCCGTGGCGTCCCTGCGGCTTAGCAGAAAGCAGCATAGATGAAACCTCTCCCCTCCGCTTGACTCGCGGGGAGGGGCGCTACGTGGCGTTACGGTTTCAGAGACGTGCGTACTTTTAATCAGCTTGCCATGCTTGCGGTATTTTAACATTTTGATATTTGAGATGACAGCTCATCCTCGCATTGCCGCAAGCAGCGCTATCCCGGGCTGGTAGTGGTGGCAGCAGATCAACGTGCGCTCATCTGGCTGTAAATAAGAGCCACACTGTTCATTACTCCCAGGACCAGTTGTCTATCGCATCCCTTTTTACGAAAGAGTGGTGGTCCCATTGGTACCTGCCTGAGTTCGAGAAAAATTAAATCAATAATTCGTTCGTTTATTGTTTGCGCGTGCGTGTGTGTAACTGTGTATGCAGGCATGCACATGCGTATGTGATTGTGTGCATGTGTGTGCATCTGCACATGTGGGGAGCGGTCTTGTAATGGTTAGCGCACTACGAACCCGGTGACCCGAGTTTGATTCCTGCTCACGGCCAACACCGGTGACGATTATCTGAACCGGTCCTGGGCCGACTCAGCCTCAAATGAGTACCTGGTGCGGTGTGTAAACATCACCACTGGGGAGACAAAGGCGGCCGGGCGTGGTGCTGGCCACCCACCGCCTCGTGTGCCGTGCCGACCTTTCCAGGTGCTCGCTATTGGCACTTGCCCCAACGGTGCGTTAATGCTACAAGGGAGATCTTTGTCTTTGTGCGCTCGTGTTGACACTCCCTCCAGATCTGCTCTTCCTGCTGGGGCTGACGTCGACCGTGTGGATCGCGTCGGAGGTGATGAAGGCGGTGGAGCGGAGGAGGTTGTTCTCCCGCAAGCACGACGGGGGGGGATCCTTCCTTGAAGTGTGATCCCAGCCGGCGGGGTGGAGGGAGGTGGGGGGAAAGTGGGGGGGGGGGGGGGGCGGTGGTGGGGAGGCCGCGCGCCGGTGCCGAAGACAAAAACCTCGCCGCGGACGACGAGGGCCGTGCGGCGACCTTGGCCGGTTTTGAAACAGATTTTACTTTTATAATGCTCTTATTTTTTCTCCTTTCCCCGCAGTTTTCTCAAAGGGACAATGCTATTACGTTTTATTGCCTTTTCAAGTGGTGATGCTTTCGCACGCGCGGCAGTATTTGTTTGGACGGTCCTTGCACTTGGTTTGGCTTGCTGGCATCATCATCGCGTCGTGTGGAACGCTCGTCTCAGACGTGCGCACTCCGTGTTCCTTGCCGTCGTCGGTTTTTGTTGTCGCGTGCGCATGCGTGCGCATGCGTGCGCATGCGTGCGGGGGCCTCTGTTTTGCGGCCTCGCGTTTATTTTTATTTTCAATCCCACCGCGTCGCTCTCAAAATAGCCTCCGCCTCGTCCGCCGCAGTCCGGTCGACGTGGCGGAAGTGTCAACGCTGGCGGTGACCGATCGTCCACCTCCTGTCCACCTCTTTCCCGCACGGCGACCTCGGCCGTCTCGTCATCGAGGGCCCAGCGCTCCGGAGCCGAAGGCCGCGGGGCGGCGAGCGCCGAAACCGGCCGAGGGTCATCGTCGCGCTGCACGCTCGGAACCCTGAGAGCAGCTTCCAAAGCGGGGACAACCACTTCTGTTGTTTATTACGCCGTCGCTGGCCGCGTTCCGTTGACTTCACCGTTGTATTTATTTCACCGCCCCCTCCGGAGGAAACGCACCCTCCTGATCAAGCGTGCGTATTTACGTCGCCAAAGCAATGATGCGAGTCTGTGCCGTTGTCAAACCGATTAAGTGGCGCGGTGTTGTTACATCTCGTGTTCGTTGTTAGTGTGTGTGTGCGTGCGCGTGAGTGGGACTGTGTTGTGGCATGCTCGATGTGCAAGCCGCTGAACCGTGCGGCCCTGCTCCCGTCGTGGAGCGGAGACGTTGGGCCGTGCGTGCGTCGGGCATTGTTTGCCGCGGTCGTGAGCGGACACGCGAAATCAAAAACTGCTCTTTAAGATAATTCAAAATAAATGCAGCTCGCGCCTTGCATCGCTCCGGAGGGTTCTTTCAAGCAATGTCGCTCGCAGTAGGAAGTGCTGCTGTCGTCTGTTTCACCGTATTCCCTGTAGGAGGTCCGCTTTGTAACGCGTAGATGGCGGCGGTATTACCCTGCGGTATTTGACTGTGTTTCGCTCACCCTTATCCATTCACATTTGGCAGTTTTTAATACCTGTAATTATAGTTGTATCATAGTGAGGAATTTCGGGGTAATGTATTTTCTGATAATTAAAATTATTTGATCCAAGAACGTGCCACGTCCTGCGTTTAATTTCACTTGGGGATCTTGTCGCCGTTGCCGGTCATTCTCTCTCCGCTGCCGGATGAAGGCTTGTCCGCTTGCCGGTGTGTGTGTCTTTCCCCCTCTGGTCCTGCGCGCAACCCCATCTCGCTCCTCCGCGCTCGGGGACTTCGTCGCGCCGTCTCGCACTGTAGATTTGGAGCTCGTTTTTAATTGGCCGTTGACTGCTCGGAATTGACATATGGCTAACGCACTTTGCTAGCAGCAATTAAGGAAGCCCTTGCAGCTCCCGGTGGCGCGACTTGGCACGAGCGAAGAGCATTTTTCTGGGCTCTGTGCCGTGCCTGCCGCGGGACGCCACGGAGAGACCCGCGCGGAGTCGCTGCCGAGTTTGCCGGGCAGATGCCGCGCGTTGACGTGCGGTGACTCCATCGGACTTTGCGCAAGCCGGCCGCGTTTGGTTCGTGGGGCCGCAGCAGAGACGGAGAGTGGTTTAAAAAAAAACTCAGAAAAAAAAAGAATGGGATCGATTTGTTTTTTATTTTCTAACCGCCCGATAGCGACAGATTAAGTGGGAGTCCTTTATCTGGGAAAGCCTCGCCGAGCGACGCTCCTGCGGTAGTGCTGTGCGGCTGTGCGGCTGTGCGGCGTGTAACCCCAGCGCGCCGCCGAGAGCCTCGCCGAGTCGTAGTCGAGGACTCGTCGGGATCCCGTTGACGACGCGCGCGTCAGTGCGCGGTTAGCGTCATCGACGCTTGCGCCCGAGTGGTGCTCGGAGTTCACTGTATTGCCATCGAACGATGCAGCCCCCCGGGGATTCAATGAACCGTCCCCCGAGGGGTCAGATTTCACTTAAACAATTCATTCCCCCTCGTGTCTCCTTCCTTGCGTCTTGTTTGTGCGGTCGTTTCTTCCCCGGTAGTCTCGGTGGCGCATTCTAGAATGTGTGCACGTGGGTGCGTGCGCAGCCCTTAGCCAATCCGCTGCTGGATGACGGCCTCCCCGCACCGTGCCGGCTGTTTCACCGCACGCCACGCCGGTCCGAGTAGGTTGGTGAAGACGGGCATCTTAGACGCGGGCCCATCGAGGTAAGTACAACGACGGGCGTGGTGAAGTATGGTCAAGTAACCCTCGTGACCAAAGTGGCATGAGAGGGAGGTGTCTCATCCAGCAGATCGACATGCGTGCAGCGGCGACATTGCGGTGTTTAGCCAAACCCGTGGACGAGGAACCCAAAGTAGGAAACCCAGGCATAACGACGGGTAACAACGCTCCACACGGATAGATTCAAGAATCCATTGCTCTCCCGCCACCTCCTGGCTACCTTGCAGCCCACGACTACAACTCCTGGTAATTCACGGACGTGGTTCTAACACCGCTGCAGAGCACTCACTTATTAACACCGTGGTTCTAACACCGGTGCACAGCGCTCATTGACACCGTGGTTCTAACACACCGTGGTTCTAACACCGGTGCACAGCGCTCGCTCATTAACACCGTGGTTCTAACACCGTTGCACAGCGCTCACTCATTGACACCGTGGTTCTAACACACCGTGGTTCTAACACACCGTGGTTCTAACACACCGTGGTTCTAACACACCGTGGTTCTAACACACCGGTGCACAGCGCTCACTGACACCGTGGTTCTCCCTTCTTCCACGGCCATTGTGAGGTTCCAGCCCCCCCACCCCCGACGTGGCTGCCGGGTTGTTTGTGTTCCTGCACCGCGGAGGTGGCAACCCCAAACCCACGTAGGCGGCGCGCGGGCGGCAGCGGCACGGACCCAGCGGAGCGAGAGGCGCCGCCGCCGCCGCTCGCGAGGGCAGCCCAGAAAGGTCGCAGACAAATGGACGAGTCGCCATGTCGAGCTGAGTGATGGGCTCGGGCCGCCTCCGCAGGGATGAGCGGCCGCGTTGCGTTGGGAGCGCCGTTGCTAGGACACGGGGACACCTGGCAGGTGAGGGAGCTTGCGGCGGCGGCGGCGGTGGTGGTGGTGGGATCCTGAATCCGCGACTCCTCGAATCCCGGACTCATTGCCTTGATCTCGCTCGTGCTTACGGTCAGGTGGACTCACGTGCGTGTTTGTGGTGAGCTACACGGATGGGTGTTGGTGGTAATTGATGGCTTCCCCGCTTGTGTTGTTGTAAAACCCCGCGGTGTCGTTTCCCACTGCCGCGTGCGCTTTGTGCACGCGCCTCTCCGCTGACAGGCGCCCCGCGGATCGTCCGCTTGGCTCGCGGCTTCTCGAACGCGACGGCTCCGTGAGTTGCAGATATTGAACAATGGGGAGGAGACGCGAGGAGGCTTTACAAATGAAATGTTGACTTCTGCACTAATAGTGGGGGCGTCTGGATTAATCGCACTGTGCGCGTGAACCGGTGGAGGAGCGGCCCCCGGCTGTCGTCAGTGGCGAGCGATGTCCACACCGGCCTTGACTGATCCTCCTCCACCTCTTTGGGTTTTTGTTTTACCCCACGCTGCTTAGCGTGGTGAAGTATGATCAAACAATCCCCCCCCCGTGATTGACAGCGTGTGGAGATGCCTTCATCCAGCAGTGGATTGACAAAGGGCTCCGAGTTAGTATCAATGATGACGACGACGATTGTTTTTTAGACGCACTGAGTCGCGTTTCGCTGTCCACTGGGCACGGGGCGAGGTGACGACACCGCGAGTCCGAGTCGAGGCGCGGGGCGCGGGCAGCCCCCAGGGCAGCCCCCCCCCCCCGGGCAGCCCCCACGGGCAGCCCCCACGGGCAGCCACCACGGGCAGCGGCTCTGCCGCAGCGTGTGGCGGCCTGTCCGCCTTCACCACCAGGCCACTCTGGCGTGTTCATGCCATCGTGTTCATGCCATCGTGTTCATGTCATCGTGTTCATGTCGTCGTGTTCATGCCATCGTGTTCATGTCGTCGTGTTCATGCCATCGTGTTCATGTCGTCGTGTTCATGCCATCGTGTTCATGTCATCGTGTTCATGTCGTCCGCCGTTTGGAGGGGAGGGGGGGCGCTGTCGTTTCTGCGAATGTCGTGAGACGCGTGGGACAGCGGTGTTGGGATCGGGGGGTGGCGTTGGGGGGGGGCGTTGGGGGGGGGGGCGTTGGGGGGGTGTTGTCTGTCGCTGGCTCCAGGGTGACCCTCCGCGGCGCGTGCCACACGTGCCGATTCGCTGACCCCTACCCCGCATCAAACTTGTCACGTGTTAGGTGCTGGGTGGAGGATCCAGGTTGAGGGGGTTACTTTACTCCACTTCGGGGTGAGGATCCAGGCTCCAGGCTCCAGGTTGAGGGGGTTACTTTACTCCACTCCGCGGTTTCCAGTGTCCAGTCTTGGGTGGTGAAGACAACGCGTGCAGGTGAATTCAATGATCACGTGGTTGATGATGATGTGTTTTAAATGGCGATCCTAATTAGATGATGGTGATGGTGTTGATGAAGATAACGATGCTGATTAGATGATGCGATGATGAAACAAGATGAAGCACTGCTCCTGGCCTTGATCAGCCGAGTTTCTCGCGAGACTGCAACCTCTCTCCCTTGTGTGTGCGGTAGATGTGCACGCGCGTGTGTCGTGTGTAGGTCTCCCCTCGGTCGACTCAGCCTCAAATCAGTACCTGGTGTGGTGTGTAGACATCATCACTGGGGGAGATAAAGGCGGTGGTTCTATCCACACCACCCCCACTTGTGCCGTACGCGCCTTTAAGTTGTTGCATTTGTCACAGCAACCCCCAGAGGGGAGTGGGAGCTATGCCCCCCCCCCTATGGACAGCTATGAAAAAGCGCTTTATAGCTCGTCGGATTCCTCCAGTATAAAGACATCATCCTGAAAGATTCCGATTCCGTGCGGCCCTGTGCAGGGGTGGGGGCACAGACCGACGGCCTGGAGCTCCCCACCAATAGCCTGGACAGGGAGGAGGCGGGCAGCAGACGCAAAGTGACTTCGCGTTGACGCGAGCCACGATGTTTTATTGACTCCGTGCACTCTCCACCATTAAAGCAACGTCCTAAGTACACGGCACGTCTATTATCCATATATCATAGATTACTAAATCTATGATAGATCACTAACGATGGACAACGGCGTCACTCGCGCAGGATTTTCAAACCGCGCCCTTTGCACGGTACTTTAAAATGTACTCGCAGAGTGCATTTCGAATTTACGTGAGAGAATTCTCTCTCATAATCATCTACAACACGATATCTACATCACATCACAATCATCTACAACACGCCATAATCATCTACAACACGATATCCACACCACGTCATAATCATCTACAACACGTCATAATCATCTACAACACGTCATAATCATCTACAACACGTCATAATCATCTACAACTCGTCATAATCATCTACAACACGATAATCACACCACGTCATAATCATCTACAACTCGTCATAATCATCTACAACACGATAATCACACCACGTCATAATCATCTACAACACGTCATAATCATCTACAACACGTCATAATCATCTACAACTCGTCATAATCATCTACAACTCGTCATAATCATCTACAACACGATAATCACACCACGTCATAATCATCTACAACACGTCATAATCATCTACAACTCGTCATAATCATCTACAACACGATAATCACACCACGTCATAATCATCTACAACACGTCATAATCATCTACAACACGTCATAATCATCTACAACACGTCATAATCATCTACAACTCGTCATAATCATCTACAACTCGTCATAATCATCTACAACACGATATCTACAACACGATATCTACAACACGATGTCTACAACACGATGTCTACAACACGATGTCTACAACACGATGTCTACAACACGATATCTACAACACGATATCTACAACACGATGTCTACAACACGATGTCTACAACACGATATCTACAACACGATATCTACAACACGATGTCTACAACACGATATCTACAACACGATATCTACAACACGATGTCTACAACACGATATCTACAACACGATATCTACAACACGATATCTACAACACGATGTCTACAACACGATGTCTACAACACGTCATTCATCAAGCGATAGATCCACGAGCTAAGCCCAAAGTATATCAACCGGAACAAAATATACATTTTCAGCAGCACGCTTGGGGACTCCAGGACAGCCTTCCTGGAACCACGGGGACTGTCTAGCTGCATCTTTGGTGACTTTAATGATCGGTTGCAGATATTACACACTGCATCACTCCTCACCCAGGGGTGGAGTCTGTGCCCTCTGTAGGCGACGTTGTATTGGCCGTGGTGGCTCTGCTGCTGCACGTAGTAGCTGCTGCTGCTGCTGCACGTAGTAGCTGCTGCTGCTGCACGTAGTAGCTGCTGCTGCTGCTGCACGTAGTAGCTGCTGCTGCTGCACGTAGTAGCTGCTGCTGCTGCTGCACGTAGTAGCTGCTGCTGCTGCACGTAGTAGCTGCTGCTGCTGCACGTAGTAGCTGCTGCTGCTGCACGTAGTAGCTGCTGCTGCTGCACGTAGTAGCTGCTGCTGCTGCACGTAGTAGCTGCTGCTGCTGCACGTAGTAGTTGCTGCTGCTGCACGTAGTAGCTGCTGCTGCTGCACGTAGTAGCTGCTGCTGCTGCACGTAGTAGCTGCTGCTGCTGCACGTAGTAGCTGCTGCTGCTGCACGTAGTAGCTGCTGCTGCTGCTGCTGCTGCACGTAGTAGCTGCTGCTGCTGCACGTAGTAGCTGCTGCTGCTGCACGTAGTAGCTGCTGCTGCTGCACGTAGTAGCTGCTGCTGCTGCTGCACGTAGTAGCTGCTGCTGCTGCTGCACGTAGTAGCTGCTGCTGCTGCACGTAGTAGCTGCTGCTGCTGCCTGTAATCCCACAATGTGGAGTCGACACGAGGGTTGGTGGGTCACGCACTGATGTTGCGTGAAACTCCCTTCTACTACCCGTGGGTGAGCGTCGAGGTGGTGCCGGGAGAACGCGGTGCAGCAAAGTGCGGACGAATATACACTGCCCCTCTGTGTGGTGGGATCGAGTGTTGCCCCCTCGCACGCGTAGGATTTCTCCAGGTGCTCCAGTCTCCTCCTACACGTGTAAACACACTCACTGTTTGGATGGAAACTCGTACGTATGTATGTTGGACTTCCTTCGCGCCGTACGTAGCCAGCCGTGATAATCGTAGAGGACCGCAGAACTTGGGCTATTTCTGGCAGTGGGGGGCTCCTCGGGCCGCGTGGCTGCGGCGACCTTGACGCTCTGTCCGTGGTTCTGTCGTGAATGTGACGGATGCAATTTGCATGAAGAACAACGATTCCATTATATAATCATCTTCGGCTGTATTCAATCCAACGCTGACATCACTTTAGCTCGCCTGCATTTGTCTTCGGCGACATTCCATTAAGATGAGACTGCATTTAGAACATCGCAGCGGAGTAACATTTAGAATTCCGTTAAATGCCTGGCGGAATATCTGGTGGGGGCGTGGGGAGATCACCAGCATTGTATCGGCGCGTGGGGGCCAAATGTAGTTCATCAAACAGCATCGCTCGAGCGGGGATTGGAATCCATGTCCTTCGCACATTCAGTTAACGGAACATCTCCGTGCAGGGGTTCGAACCGTGCCCAGCCGCTCGGGGCAGAGGTCGCAAACGGGTTTTGATTCCTTACCCGTACCCGGCCGCACCAGGGTCGCAAACGGGTACCCGTACCCGTACCCGGCCGCACCAGGGTCGCAAACGGGTACCCGTACCCGGCCGCACCAGGGTCGCAAACGGGTACCCGTACCCGTACCCGGCCGCACCAGGGTCGCAAACGGGTACCCGTACCCGGCTGCACCAGGGTCGCAAACGGGTACCCGTACCCGGCCGCACCAGGGTCGCAAACGGGTACCCGTACCCGGCCGTACCCTCAGGGGCAGCTGTCACCCCCCCCCCCCCCGCCCAAGAGTCTAAACAAAAGCTAGTGGCGAGCATTGGAATGACTGAGACGAGACGGAAGACGCAAAGAGGCGTCTAAGTGCCAATAAACGCGAATCCTCCGTGAGCACTCCGCGCCCCCCCCCCCCCACTCGGCGAGGCGCCCCAACGCTGATTGCGTTTCCGCGCCCCGCACCCGCGGGGTCATTAGGGGCGTTAATTGAATTAGCTTTCCTCCTAATTGCTGCGTGTCCCATCCTCGAGTAAACTTACCCCAATGTAGCCAAAGCCAATGTCCTGCAACGCAAACGAGCATCGATGTATCGGCGCCCCCCCCCCCCCCCCATTTATAGCCCTGCAGAGCCAGCGGTGGGGCATTCCACATTCCTATGACGGGGCGAGTCTATCCACAGCACAACGACTGCTGGCTTCCCCTACATAGCGGTGCTCATTTGCTCGCCCCCCCCCCCCCTCCGGAGGGATGATGGGCTGAGTCACCCCCCCAAGCGAGATTGGAACTCCCCGCAGGCTTCCGAGCCGCTCGCTCGCAGCGCGACCCCCGCGGGGCCCTTCCCCACACCTCCGACTAGCGCGGGTGGCTCCGTACGGTTGGTGTGAAAGGAGTTCAACATCCGTGCACACACCAGAATCACGACATTTATGAATACATCCCGGCAACTCCCCCTGCCGAGGCTTCTCGTTGTTGCTGTTGTTGTTGTTGTTTATTGTAACTCGCACAGCGGCAGGAGGAGGAGGAGGATGCGGCGGCGCTTGAAGGGGTGCGGCGCTGAGCCGGCGGCCGCGCTCGCAGGAGGCCGCTACGAGCTGCTGGGGCCCCTGGGCCACGGCGCGTTCGGCCGGGTCCACCTGGCGCGCGACACCGAGGCCGCCGCAGAGGACGCCACGTACGTGGGTGCCCGTGGCCACCGCCGCCGCGGGTCGGTTTTGTCGCTGTTAGGACTCCTCAGCAGTCATCGGGGCCCATTGCTGGCCTCGTGCCCGACTCGCGAGACCTGGCAGAGGCAGCGTTACTGTGTGCACAGCGGAGCTAGTGCTCCAGTGGGCGTGGCTATGTACGAGTGGGCGGGGCTATGTACGAGTGGGCGGGGCTTACAGAGGGAGGGGGGGGTGGCTGGCAACTGGTCACGTGTGTCCCTGTTGAGCCTCCCAAGTGTGGAGCAAACGTGTCCCTGCGACCCCAGCGTGGTGCTCAAGGAGGTTCCGCTTCGGGGGGCGGCCCCGGGGCACGAGGCGCGGGCCCTGGCCGAGGCGCGGCTGCTGTCCCGGCTCGGCCACCCGGCCGTGCTGCGCTTCCACGGCAGCTTCGTGCAGGACGCCAGCCTCTACATCGTGACGGAGCACTGCGAGGTGAGCCCACGCGGCGCCCCACGTCCCACCCCACGGCCGTGCTCGCCCGCCCGCCCGCCCGCCCCAGGGCGGCGGAGATCCCAGCGAGGACGACGTCGTCGCCGCCACTTCTCCGGGAGGCTCAACCGGGACACGCGGCCAGCTGTGACTCAGCCCCGCCCACTATCACATAGACACGCCCACAGAAGCATTAGCCCCGCCCATTGGTCGGGTAGCCCCGCCCACCGTACAGGTAGCGCCTCCCTCGGCGGCTCCGTGAGTGGCGCTTGAAGACCAACATGCAGATGACAACAACACACCAGGCAGAGACACCGCGACAGGCAGTTACAAGCCAGCATGACTACCCGCGATAGAGCCGGAGATTTGGTAGCTTTATCTTAGGGATCAGGTGTCATGGTTCACACCTGCTTGGGGGCCGTCCATAAATGACGTCACGTACCTAGGGGGGGTCAGACATTTGTGACGATGTGTGACGAGGGGGGGGGGATTGAGAAATGTGACGTCACGTAAAAATGCGCAACTTTAAATAAATATAGAATTGTTATAACAACACTCCTACAACATCAGAGTGCAGCGCCACATTAAATACACACTACAATGAAGCATGTTTTATTTCAAAACGGAAATATGGAGCTTTGTGACCGTTCCCCTGTCCCCCCCCCCCCCCCCTGTCCACCGCCCCCCTTGTCCACCGCCCCCCCTGTCCACCCCCCCCGTGCACCTCGTGCCTCCTGTCCACGCCGCCGCAGGGAGGAGACCTGCACATGGCTGTGGAGAGGCGGCGTCAGGAGGGCTCCCAGTTCGCGCTGCCGCGCGTCGTGGAGTGGTTCGTGCAGCTGCTGCTGGGCCTGCAGCACCTCCACGACAGGTGGGGGGGGGGGGCCCACCGACCCCGCGTGCCACACTGGCGGCAAGGGCGGGGGGCAGCCGAGGAGGAGCCGAGCAGCGGCCGGCAAGGTGACTTTACCGAAAGAACTAAGAGTAAGAGCGGCTGCGTTGGGGGGGGGGGGGGGCGTGCAGGATGCGAGCGCCGTCCAGGCCCAACGCCGCTTAGCTTCTGTTGGGGTGAGGGCGCGCTGGAGGATATTGCTGCCCGAGGCTGTGAGGGTGGTGAGGCCAATGGCGAGGTGAACGACGATTCTCCCCCCACCTCTCTCTCTCTCTCCACTTGGTGACGTGAATTCATTCTTGCGACGGTGGCGGTGCACGGAGAGGCAGGGGGAACACTGGGGGGGGGGGGGGGGGGGCTGTCCCTGGGAAACGCGGTCACTGGCGATGCAGCTACTTCCTGCTGCTTCTGCTCGTCCCACAGAGAGGGCCACGTGCAGCTCTCCCCTGTGGTTTATGGCCGCGTCGTCGCACGTTGTTCGGTACGATGCCCGACGTTTCGGCTGCGCGTGCTCGAAGCTCGTTCACTCGCTGAAGAACCGCTCCCAGTGGGTGGTGCGAAACGTCGGACATCAAAGCCGATCGAACGCGCGGCGCAACCCGAAAGCATCTCTCCACCCCACCGTCTCTCTCCATCTCATGTCTCTCCATCTCTTCATCTCTTCCGATCCCAAGTCTCTCTCCGTGCGTGTCTCTGTCTCTCTGTGTCTCTCTCGCGCAGGCACATTCTCCACAGGGACCTGAAGACGAGAAACATCTTCCTGAAGAGCGGCATGGTGAAGATCGGTGGGTGGCTGCATTGTGGGGCATCCGGCGCGTCAGCGAATCGGCGAGCGTCGCGTCCGTCGCCGTGCGGCGTCTGACGTGGACCTCAGCAGAGTTCCGCACGCGCAGACAACAAGCGCACGGCCGCGTGCGTCGCGACGCAGCGGGTAGCGCGCTGCCCTGCCAACAGCGGGGCCCCATCCCAGTTGGAGTCACGGCCACGGGTGACATTGAGCGCCCGCCGGAATGTCCGAGTCGGTCTCGGGGCACGCCCTTACAGCGGCCTCAAGTGGCCGGCTGGCGAAGTCCGGCCAAACATCTGCCATGGCCGATGAGGTGTGGAGGGAGCCCTTCATCCAACAGTGGATTGACAAAAGATTGTAACATGTTCATGTAACATGTTCATGTAACATGTTCATGTAACATGTTCACACGGCATGCATTCACGTGCACTAATGTCCGTTATGATATACTACACGTGACACGAGATTAACGTGTTAAGCATAGCGCTGCGCACGCAGTGAACGTTCAGTTCATGTGAAGTGGCCGGGTGGCTGTACGGGGCCTGTGGATGTGACCTGAGACGTCGTTCTATGACGTCTGGGGCGGGTTGTGGGTGGGGGGGTGAGGACGTGGGGAGCGTGGTGGAGGGGGCCCCTTCCCGTGGTAGCTGTCGGCTGTCCCCCACCATCAGTCCCCCACCATCAGTCCCCCCGCGCCTTGGAACTCCCGGCGACATTACCAAGCCCCCCCCGCCCCCCATCTCGCTAAACTCGCGGCGCGGCATTCGCTGAGGAAGCGGAGCAGCTGCTGCTGCTCGCGAACCCGGCGCCCGCTCGCTCGCTCGCCCGGAACGCAGCGAACGCCGCGCGCCTCCACCCCATAAACGCGCCCATAAATAACCCGTAATGAGCACGATTCGAAAGCCGATGGAGACAAATTCAATTTAAACGCAGATAAAATGAATGAGCTGATGTGTGCAGATGGGGCTGAGACCGGTGGCTCGGTGGGGTGAGTTGAGCGTGGCGGCAGCGGTGGTGGTGGTTGAGGTGGTGGTGGTTTGTGGTGGTAGATGGTGGAAGTTGTGGTGGTGGTTGTGGTGGCACGTATCTCCGGAGGAAGAGTGTCTCACTATAGCGGTGTCGGGAAGCGCTACACGGAGTTGCATCGTATTGAGTGGAATATCATCGCTGTTATTGTATGTGTGTTGAACTTCTTTCGTACCGTACGTAGCCAACCGTACTAATCTGAGGTGCGGGGAATGCAACTGCCAAAAACCGGAGTCTTGAATGTGCTGGGAAGACTTGGAGATTTTCACAGGACGCTCCTGGGAAATCCAGAGCAGGTGGCAACCTTACGCACTGCTGGGATCCAGCGGCGTAGAGGCGAGGGTTGGTGGATCACGGAGAGATATGTGAAACCCCCCGAAGCCCGCTGGGCTGCGATGTGGCCGGGCGTGGCAGCACAGCAAGCGGGACTGTGAAGCCGTCCACGTGAATCATCGCGTCGTGGGCTTCCTCACACGTGGAGCCTCACTCCCTCTCGCGAATGGAATTGGCCAAATATCCCGATGAAGCAAGGCCCTACGGGAAACGAGCCATGAGAGGCTTTTCTGGGTACATGAACGGCCTTTCAATCAATGTCCTTCCATCTGCCCGTCTGCGTCGTGACATCTATGCGTCTGGACGTGAATCTGTCACATCTGCTTGTCTGTTTGGCCATTTGTCTGTAGGTAATTAGCCACTCGCGTGGATGTGTGTGTGTGATCCCCCCCCGTACCCACCCACGTGACTGTGTGTGTGTGTGTGATGCCCCCCACCCACCCACGTTACTGTGTGTGTGTGATGCCCCCCCCCACCCACGTGACTGTGTGTGTGTGTGATGCCACCCACCCACGTGACTGTTTGTGTGTGTGATGCCCCCCACCCACCCACCCACGTGACTGTGTGTGTGTGCCTGGGCTCCGCAGGGGATTTCGGCGTGTCCCGCGTGCTGGCGGGGCCCGCGGACCTGGCCCTCACCTTCACGGGGACCCTGCACTACATGAGCCCCGAGGCTCTGCAGTGCAGGGGCTACAACTCCAAGTCCGACGTCTGGTAGGGTCCGGCTCGTTGTCACATCACCTGGCTGCCCATCTATAACTCTGTCCGTCTGCCCTGTACATCTGTTCGTCTGCCCATTCATCCGCCTCCCTGTCCGTACGGCTGTGGGTACGCGTGTCTGTCCGTCCGTCCGTCCGTGCATCTGTCTCTGTACATCTGCCTGTCGCATGTTTTTTATTATCTGGATCGTAAGCAAAAGTTGGGAGCTTACAATCCGATAGGTGGGTGCGTGCGAGGCCACATCTCTTGTGAGCTATTGACACGTGGAACAGTCGACGCTTGGGGTGCGTCTCACGATGCGGACAGCACGAACCCACGTCGCTTTCCTGCGCGGGTGTTCGCCCTCCCCCTCCCCCCCCTCCCCGACAAATCGGCGTCTTGCGCGGAGGCGAGCAGAGCCGTCGATTGACACTCAAAACAAACTGTAAGGAAATATAAAATTAGACATTTAAAACACGACGACGATGAATATTAATCGTATTATTAGACCGCTAGATGGAGGTCACGGGGGGTGCGCAGTCGGTTGGACGCGCAGCGCTAAATCAGAGCCCTTAATTACTCATCACACATTGGCGTTGGCGTCCAATTTGCGAACGAGGAGGAGGTTGGAGGGACGACGCACGCGAGGAGGTTGCTGACGAGGGGCGGTGATGGACGGGAGGGTCTGGCAGTGACTCGAGCTTAATACCACACACACTCACTCACACTCACTCACACACACTCACACTCACTCACACTCACTCACACACACTCACACTCACTCACACCCACTCACTCACACACACTCACTCACACCCACTCACTCACACTCACACACACTCACTCTCACTCACTCACACACACTCACTCACACACACTCACTCACTCACACTCACTCACTCACACTCACTCACACACACACTCACACACACTCACTCACACACACTCACTCACTCACACACACTCACTCACACTCACTCACTCACACTCACTCACACTCCTCACACACACACACACACTCACTCACACTCACTCACACTCACTCACACACACACACACACTCACTCACACTCACTCACTCACTCACACCCACTCACACCCCAAACCACAACCCACTCACACTCACTCACACCCCACACCCACTCACTCACACCCCAATCCACAACCCACACCCCTGTCCACAACCCACGAGAGAGAGAGAGTTCAACAATGAGTGAATACGTCGAATAATCATTTGTTTAGTCATTAAAATGATTAAATCAGTTAGTCAATCAATAAGTCTATCGGTAAGTCAGTCAATTAGTCGATCAATGTCTTAATTAAGTGAACGAGAGCGTAAGTCAGCGAATCGGTCAACTGCAGAAACGAGTCACGCGATCAGCGACGCACTCGACGACTCAACCATCGTCAATGGCAAGATGAGCAGGACAGCCAGCTAACCAATCAGCCACTCGGTCAACGGCCAGCTAACCAATCAGCCACTTGGTCAACGGCCAGCTAACAAATCAGCCACTCGGTCAACGGCCAGCTAACCAATCAGCCACTCGGTCAACGGCCAGCTAACCAATCAGCCACTCGGTCAACGGCCAGCTAACCAATCAGCCACTCGGTCAACGGCCAGCTAACCAATCAGCCACTCGGTCAACGGCCAGCTAACCAATCAGCCACTCGGTCAACGGCCAGCTAACCAATCAGCCACTCGGTCAACGGCCAGCTAACCAATCAGCCACTCGGTCAACGGCCAGCGAACCAATCAGCCACTCGGTCAACGGCCAGCTAACCAATCAGCCACTCGGTCAACGGCCAGCGAACCAATCAGCCACTCGGTCAACGGCCAGCGAACCAATCAGCCACTCGGTCAACGAGTCCGTCAATTAGTCGTCAACCAACCCGCCAATTATCGCGGGGCGCGTCTCTGGCGCGTGAGACGTACACGGAGCGCTCGCGCGGCCCACCGCTCTCTGCACGCGCAGACAAAGACGCCCCCCCCCCCCCCCCCACGTGCTCCACGCGGCGTCTTTGTCTGCGCCTTCTTCAGCACGAGCTGTGCGCTGTGCGAGGCGGTCGGGTCTGAGACTTAAGCCGCCCCCCCCCCCCCCCACTCTGTACCTCCCCATGGACACCCCCCCCTCCTTCCCCCCCACCCCGAATAACAACACAACGAACCCCCCCCACTCCCCACCAGCCACACACCCAGCCCACCCGGCGTCAATGTCAACAGCAAGCCTCGTTCTCATCTG
This sequence comes from Lampetra fluviatilis, assembly GCF_964198595.1. Classification (NCBI taxonomy): domain Eukaryota; kingdom Metazoa; phylum Chordata; class Hyperoartia; order Petromyzontiformes; family Petromyzontidae; genus Lampetra; species Lampetra fluviatilis. The sequence goes on along the minus strand of NC_136291.1, from coordinate 711,260 downwards.
CCGTGGTCAATCCACTGCTGGATGAAGGCCTCCTCCTCTTCCGCAAGCCGCCACCGCCGCCTCCCATCACGGACGTGCAGTGTGACGATCCACCCGGCAGCAGCCGATTTGCACGCCAGCTCATTCCATCGCTCCATCTCCTCGGGCGGTCGTCATCTCGCGTGGGATGCGTTCCACCCCTGGTCTGCCACTCCGTTATCATTCTCGACCATGGGCCATAAACAAAGTGAATATTCTCAGGTTTTTTCGGTAAAGTCACGTAGGTAAAAACATTAAAATTAATGAAAGTAAAATAAAACAAAACAAAATAAAATTCACGACGTTTCGGAGGCAACACAAGTCTCCGTCATCAGGTGGGACCGTCACAGCCGAATTAGCTGCATCAAGTGAAGCAATGATTCAAGATGTAATCCCTTATAAGCAAGTTGAAGGGAGGTGGAGAGGGGGGGGGGAGAGCTTATCAGGCTGTGGTAGCCAATGAATGGAAACGTATCGGGAGGGAGGAGGAGCGGTGATCAAAGACTGCACGCAGTGCTCAACACAATGAATGGAGACGTGTCGGGACGGAGGGCGAGCGGCGATCAAAGACATCACGTAGTGCTCAACACAATGAATGGAAACGTGGCGAGCGGTGATCAAAGAACAATGAAGAGATTACTGTTAAACACTGTGGATGTTAACACTCGGTGAAGTAAATTAAAATAGTGCCTGTCAGATAAGATGGTCCAAAAAGTGTAATTAAGTCTTTTTTGCGTGGTTAATAACATCTTTCCAGTGATTACTGAGTTTGTACCCATCATCACGGTTGAAATTATGTCTGTGTTTGTATATTTGTATGGCTTCGTGTACAAACCTTTGATGGTAGCCCGGAGGTTTGCAGAGAACCTTGGTCTCGGAAAAGACAATTTCATGAGAGCCCGCCGAGTTGTAGCAATGATCGGCAACGGCCGAAGAATCAGTTCTGCCGTGTTTCAGATCTGACTTGTGCTCGCGGACACGATCAGCAACATGACGTTTTGTTTCTCCAATGTAGCAATCACCACAAATGCAACTCAATTTGTAGACTCCAGGATACTGTAAGTCAGGAACGACATCCTTCACAGATGGAATCAGATCCATCTGTGAAGGATGTCGTTCCTGACTTACAGTATCCTGGAGTCTACAAATTGAGTTGCATTTGTGGTGATTGCTACATTGGAGAAACAAAACGTCATGTTGCTGATCGTGTCCGCGAGCACAAGTCAGATCTGAAACACGGCAGAACTGATTCTTCGGCCGTTGCCGATCATTGCTACAACTCGGCGGGCTCTCATGAAATTGTCTTTTCCGAGACCAAGGTTCTCTGCAAACCTCCGGGCTACCATCAAAGGTTTGTACACGAAGCCATACAAATATACAAACACAGACATAATTTCAACCGTGATGATGGGTACAAACTCAGTAATCACTGGAAAGATGTTATTAACCACGCAAAAAAGACTTAATTACACTTTTTGGACCATCTTATCTGACAGGCACTATTTTAATTTACTTCACCGAGTGTTAACATCCACAGTGTTTAACAGTAATCTCTTCATTGTTCTTTGATCACCGCTCGCCACGTTTCCATTCATTGTGTTGAGCACTACGTGATGTCTTTGATCACCGCTCGCCCTCCGTCCCGGCGCGTCTCCATTCATTGTGTTGAGCACTGCGTGCAGTCTTTGATCGCCGCTCGCCCTCCGTCCCGACACGTCTCCATTCATTGTGTTGAGCACTGCGTGCAGTCTTTGATCACCGCTCCTCCTCCCTCCCGATACGTTTCCATTCATTGGCTACCACAGCCTGATAAGCTCTCCCCCCCCCCTCTCCACCTCCCTTCAACTTGCTTATAAGGGATTACATCTTGAATCATTGCTTCACTTGATGCAGCTAATTCGGCTGTGACGGTCCCACCTGATGACGGAGACTTGTGTTGCCTCCGAAACGTCGTGAATTTTATTTTGTTTTGTTTTATTTTACTTTCATTAATTTTAATGTTTTTACCTACGTGACTTTACCGAAAAAACCTGAGAATATGAATCATTGCAGTCACGAAAGCTTCAAATCTAGAACAAAGTGAATAACAACAACAACAACAACGTGACCAACACGGGACCCCACGTGCTGGCAATTGTGTCAGTCCACTGCGAGATAAACCCTCCCGTGGACCCCCCCCTTCCAAGCTTTACTCGTCACGAATGCCAACATTCGTGCTGCTGGATGAGGGCCTTCCATACGCACGCCGTGCGGGTCGTTGGCCCCATGAAGAAGAGCCATTGCCCGAAACGTCACCTATCACATTTCCGTTCAAGACGACTCGCGCGCGGCGTTGTTGACGAGCGTGTTGAGAGATTGTTGTTTGTCACTGTGCGACAAGAATGGCCTAAATATCAACTGCACTTCATCATCATCATCACCAATCTCATCATTCGTGTTCACCCATCCCAGCGCTCTCCAGGCTAGACCTTGCTTTTGCTTGCGTGATTGTGCGTGATGATTGTGCGTAATTGTGCGTAATGATTGTGCAAGATGATTGTGCGTGATGAGTGTGCGAGATGATTTTGCATGATGATTGCGTAATTGTGCATGATGATTGTGCGTAATTGTGCATGAATATGCGTAATGATTGTGCATAATTGTGTATAATTGTGCATGCTGTTTGTGCGAGATGATTGTGCGAGATGATTGTGCGTAATTGTGCGTGACGATTGTGCGAGGAGGTTGTGCTGCAGGCTGCTCACTCGCAGCAGCTGCAGCAGCAGCAGCAGTAGCTGCAGCAGCAGCAGCAGTAGTAGCAGCAGCAGCAGCAGTAGCAGCAGCAGCAGCTGCAGCAGCAGCAGCAGCAGTAGCAGCAGCAGCAGCAGCTGCAGCAGCAGCAGCAGTAGCAGCAGCAGCAGCAGCAGCAGCTGCAGCAGCAGCAGCTGCAGCAGCAGCAGCAGCGGCTGCAGTAGCAGCAGCAGCAGCTGCAGCAGCAGCAACAGTAGCAGCAGTAGCAGCAGCAGCAGCAGCTGCAGCAGCAGCAGCAGTAGCAGCAGCAGCAGCAGCTGCAGCAGCAGCAGCTGCAGCAGCAGCAGCAGCGGCTGCAGTAGCAGCAGCAGCAGCGGCTGCAGCAGCAGCAGCAGCGGCTGCAGCAGCAGCAGCAGCGGCTGCAGCAGCAGCAGCATCAGCAGTGCAAGGGCTGTCACGGCGCTCGCTGTGCAGCTGCAGAGTCAACTCGGGGATCTTAGTCACCTCTTTGCGCGTGGCTCTCTCCCCCCCCTCCTCTGCCTCCTCCTCATCCTCCTCGCTTGTTTGATTTGGCGGGGGGATTGGAGGTCTCGGTGTGGGATCGTCGTGGTTGATTTAGGGATTTGTCACCGCTCGAATGTGCGTGCCTCCTCTTAATGAAACCGGCGGGAAGACTGAGCGGGAGGGAGAAGGCCGCGAGTGGAGTGCGGAGTGGAGACGCCGGGTTTCAGGAATCTCCCCTCTCGCTCGCTCGCTCTGTGTGTCCGTGTCTGGGGGTCGCGGGGAGAGACATCTGTGGGTAGCGAGTGTCAGTGCCGGTAACGGCGTGCGGGGTTACTCATTGACAGGGCAGAGGAGCGACGCGCGCGTTACAGTAATGGGCGTGGTAGCGCGTCCACCCCCGCATGGCTGGTGGAGCCCGCGAGACGGTGGATGAGTGGGTGGTGGAGTGAGCGGGTGAGTGAGTGGGTGGGTTGGTGGGTGGGTTGGTGAGTGGGTGGTGGAGTGAGTGGGCGGGTGAGTGGGTGGGTTGGTGAGTGGGTCAGTGGGCGCACCCGCAGTTCCACTCTCAGACAAAACCAACGAACGGTTGCATCACCGACAGCGGAATCTCTCCACGCGTCGCTCTTCCCCGGCCACGCGAGACAAGAGGAGTGCCCCCGCCCCCCCACCGCTCACGTGACCAGCGCCTGTCCCGGGGGCACGGAGCGAGGCGTCTAATGGGGCCGCCCGCATGCCGCTCACGCGGGCGGCAGCCGGGCGCGCCCGCCGCGGGAATCGCGGCCGCCGCTGTGCGCGGACGGTGTTTACCCCACAGACAGATCCAGCACGATCGACTGTGATGTCTGGCAATTGATGCGAGTGTCTGTGTCTGTGTCTGTTCACTGCTGCTCGTGCCATGGCGATGCGTGTGCCTGTCCGTGTGTGTGTGCGTGGGGAGCGGTGGTGTCGCGGTTAGCGCGCTGCGCTACGAACCTGACGACCCGAGTTCGATTCCTGCTCAACACCAGTGACGATTATCTGTACCGGTCCTGGGACTCCCCTAGGTCGACTCAACCTCAAATGAATACCTCGTGCGATGTGTAAACATCGCCCACTGGGGATACAAAGGCGGCCGGGCGTGGTGTTGGCCACCCACCCCCTCGTGTGCCGTACCGGCCTTCCTAGGTGCACGCTAACAGCACTTGCCCCAATATTCTGTTAATGCTATGAGGGATTGTTATATTTGTGATGATATATGTGTGTGTGTGTGTCACTGTGTGTGTGTCACTGTGTGCGTGTCACTGTGTGTGTATGACGATGTGTGTGCGTGTGATGATGTGTGTGCGTGTGATGATGTGTGTATGTCACTATGTGTACGCGTGTGACGATGTGTGTGTGTCACTGTGTGCGTGTGTGTGTGTCACTGTGTGCGTGTGTGTGCCACTGTGTGCGTGTGTGTGTCACTGTGTGCGTGTGTGTGTGTCACTGCGTGCGTGTGTGTGTCACTGTGTGCGTGTCACTGTGTGCGTGCATGACGATGTGCAGGTCTCTGGGCTGCGTGCTGTACGAGCTGTGCGTGCGTGTGTCACTGTGTGCGTGTCACTGTGTGTGTGTGTGTGTCACTGTGTGTGTGTCACTGTGTGTGTGTGTGTCACTGTGTGCGTGTGTGTGTCACTGCGTGCGTGTGTGTGTCACTGTGTGCGTGTGTGTGTCACTGTGTGCGTGTCACTGTGTGCGTGCGTGACGACGTGCAGGTCTCTGGGCTGCGTGCTGTACGAGCTGTGCGTGCTGGAGGCCGCCTTCACGGCGCGCAGCTGCGTGGCCCTGGCCTTGCGGATCACCCAGGGCCCCACGCCGGCCCTCCCCGCCTCGCGCCCAGCCGCCCTCAACGCCATCGTGCAGAGGTCGCTGCCTCTGACCCCGCACGGCCTCACCGCGTGACCTTCCCCCGTCTATCTCGGGGCCTCACCTCGCCTGGTTCGGACTCAATGGCGATTATATTCGCTCCGCTGACCAACCAGAGTTGGCTTTGTCTGTAACGAGGGGGGGTGGGGGGTCAGGGAAACTCCCGTGGAGTTCATCCGATGCGAGTGAAACTTTGTCGTGAAGTTGCGCTGCTTGTGGGCACTCAAGCCCTGGAGAAACCCAGGCAACATCGATCACAGAGTTATTGCCCAGCCACGTGGAGCCTAATCGCCTCCTGCTAAGACGCCAACGCGATTTGTCGTGACGGCTCCCGGCCGGCTCCCCCCCCCCCCCGCCGCTGACGAATCTCTCGCGAAGACGACGATGGCGCGCCCGGGAAGCCGCGCGCGCCATCGTCCCCGATGTCGCTCGGAGGAGCCCTCGCACGCGACACTGAGACGCCGCGTGCGCTCGGCCCGCAGGATGCTGAGCAAGGAGCCCGAGGGGAGGCCGTCGGCCGGCGACCTGCTCCGGGAGGCGATCGTCGAGAGCGCCATGCAGGTGCCGAGTCGCGCGAACTCGCGGAGAGCGGCGCGGAGCGGCCTCGCTCGTTACGATACAGACGTTGTTGTTGTTGATGTTGCCCGCTTCGGTGAGAAATGGGAATCTTCATTGCCAGGTTGGTGTTGTGTTGTTGTTGGGTTTCATTGTTCTCTTCCGTAAGCGAGGAAAGGAGTGCAGGTCTCCGCTAAATGATTGCCTGGGTCACCTTGAAACGGACCGGAGTAGACGTTGCGTTCCTGCTCGCCATGGCGAGAGGAGGTGTCCTGGGCGCGGCGCAGGAACATTTCCCGCGTCGCTGAGCCGGCTACCGAAACGGAGCCCCCGGGTTGCGAGTGGCCGCGTGGAGCGCTCACCGAGTCGCCCTGTCGCCTCCCCAGGGACTCCGGGACAAGCTGAGCGCGCTGACTGCCAGCGAGGGCGCCGAGCGCGGGTGAGTGGGGGGGGGGAGCTTCGCACGCCTCTCTCGGCCCATTACCCGGGGCGGTTGCCACCTCTGAGATCCGGGACGCATCACGAGAGGGAGGAGCTTCTCACAACAACCGGGACTTGCGGTAGTAGCAGCACCAGCAGTAGTAGCAGAAGTAGTAGCAGCAGTAGCAGCAGTAGCACCAGTAGGAGCCTGTGACGCATGCTCTGCGCGTGACGGCCGCCCGTCCCACGAGTGCAAGGCCAGGCTCAACCCTGCTGAGAATGGATGAGTTCGGTCGCCTTCCGGTTGACCTGGTCACGGGCTTTAATGAAATAAATCATCCACACTGCAAACATCGGCACGCACGCGCACAATCTTGCATTCGTGCAGATCCCGTGCAGTCTGACCGCGTCGTCGTGAGCGCGTGTTTATACCACGTGGGAGGATTGACGGCGCAGCGGTCTGGGCACCGCCGCTGCGAGCCCAGGAACCTGAGTTCGATTCCTGCCACGACTAAGCCCCCTCCCCCACGTCACCAGCCCGCACTGAAGCAGCGTGGCGAAGTATGGCCACACGACCTCCGCGGTCTGCGCGGCGTGGGGAGGAGGCCTTCCCTCGGCATTGGCTCGGCAGACCGAGGGCTGTACATGATTGTTGATGTTTATTTATAGAGCAAGGTGGCTATTCGGTTTGAGAATTGGATATGAATTTTTAATTTGTCGCAGACACTCAATTCCTGGGCGCGGGCTACTTAGCGCCGCTGTCTCCGATCGCATCAATTCGCCGAATCCATTTCCGCGAGTTCACGCGGAGACGACAGCCTCCACAGTCGCGGGGGTTATGCCCCACGTGCACACGCGTGTGCCCCGTGGCGGCCACCGAGGAGATGGAGCGACGAGATCGGCTCGTGATCGGGGTGCTGTGCGGATCGTTACCGATAGCAGGAGCACGAGAGGTGGTGGCGACTGCTCGCAGAAGGCCTTCATCCAGCAGTGGATCGATCATGGATGGTGATGATGACGATGGTGACGATGGCTGGGGGTGAATGGGCGAGCGGGTGGGAATGTAACCCGGGCCGGGTTCACATCGCGACGGCTGAGTACACACGGACGCGTCCCCAGGTCACCCGGGTTCACGCCTCTCCAGGGGTTGGAGCGCGGCGTGAGTCGCCAACAGCGCCCTGCGAACCGATGGCTCGCGCCGCGCTGCGAACCAGGGCCACCCGAGTTCGATTCCCGGCCACGGCTAACAGCGGCGGCGAGTCTGCATCTAGACCCGCCCCCCCCCCCCCAACACGTCCCGTTTTCACGAACCCCACGTTGAGCAGCGCGGTGAAGCGAGTTCAAAGAACCCCCCCGTGACCGACGGGCAGGAGAGCGGGGAGACCTCCACCCCCCCACCCCACCCCCGCATTCATTCAGCAGCGGATCAACAAAAGGGGGGAGGTGGGGGGGGCGCACTCAATAAATCCGCAGCAGAAAAATCTCGCGCTCGTTTCTCCACCGCACCGGCAGTAATTAGCGCAACCTCCACACGCCTCGCGCACATTAGCGGGGGGCGTGCTCACCACCACGCTCACCACCACGCTCATTATCCTGCTCACCACCACGCTCATTATCCTGCTCACCACCACGCTCACCACCATGCTCACCACCACGCTCACCACCACGCTCACCATCACACTCACCACCGCGCTCACCACCACGCTCATTATCCTGTGCACCACCGTATTCACCACCGCGTCGTCACCCTAATCGGCCCAGTGAGGAGCGAGAGGATACGCGGCTGAGTGACTTGCGGCAATGAGCGCCGCTGCTGCTGCTGCTGCTGCGCGGTGCGTGGGTTGCCTCCCGCCCTGGGCGCGCGCCGCGCCGAGGAGGGGGAGGAGGGGGGGAGGAGGGGGGGAGGGGGGGGGAGGAAAGGTCTCGCGCCGCACCGCACGGGGCCCGACCCCGCGTTTATCGGTGACATTTTCAGATGCAGCCGCGGCCACCCAGGGACGGGAGGGGGGCCTGGCGTGGCGGGAGGCGAGGCCGAGGAGGAGGAGGGTGATGGTGGTGGTGGTGGTGGCGGGACGTGGGCGAGTGCCGAGAGCGGGGAGGGCGATTGCGCGCTCCGAACCAAGTGAGACAAATCGCCTCTCTCGCCCCCCACCACTCAACCCCCCCTGATCCCCCCGCCCACCACCCACTCGCACGCCCCCCCCCACCCGGATCCCTTCTTCTCCCCCTTCCCCAGGGTGCGTTCTGCACACACGCCCGGCTGTCCTTTAATGTTTGTGAGAAAGGATGCGGGTTGCGCCGCGCCAGGAATCGGAAGCTCCCGCAAATCCCATCCCCACGGCGGTCGCGGCTCCACCGCTTTCAGCACGCCAAGTGCCGCTCCATTAGCCTCCTCCTCCTCGCTGCTGCTGCGTCGCCAGAATCACGAAGCCGCAGCTGCAATGGGCTTCTTGCCTGCAGTTTGCAAACAGAAATCATCATCATCATCGCAACAATGCGGCGAGTGGAACATTTCATTCCGAACTCGCCGAGCAGGACGCACGCTCAGCCCGGTTGGTGTGGGTCGACGGCCTGGAAATAAATAAATAAATAAATGCCCACAGCGGCACCCCACATCCAGAATGCATCTCGCTCCGGCCGTGACCGTGGCTACTTGCAGTCACGTGCCACCTACTGGGCCCTACCTGCTCTGTCCCCAGCGGTGCTGGAGTGGACGTCTGGAGCGCGCTGCCGCTACTTCTACTGGTAGCCTGCAGCGGCACGTGGCTAAGCGGTAGCCGCAGGGAGAGAGGGGGGGGGCGCTGGATGTGGTGTGCGGAATGATATATTGTTGTATCTGGGTCGCCCCCCTGGTGGCGAAGCCCCTGGGGCCATCGCCAGAGGCGGGCTCCACGATGCCGAGAGCCGCCCCGGGACACCCGCGGAGCGCCACTCGGCGTCAGCTGCTGCCCCCCCCCACCCCGCGCTCTCCGAGCTACCCCGGTGGGCACGGCCGAGATCCCCTCCAAGATAACGGGGGAACGTAAAGGCGCAGCCCTGCAAGTGCTCGCTCGGGCCCCCTTCATGCGGAAGGGGTCTCCACCACGAGGGGAGCTCCGTGCGATCTCCGCCGTAGCCCGGGGGGGTGGCGGTGTGGGGGGGGGGCGCTGGGCTCGCAAGACTCCTGCCGCCGCCGCCGCCGCTGTTGTTACCACTGCCGCGCCGGGAGATGGACTCGAGCCTGGCGCCCTCTGAGCTGCAAGCCCAGATCGCTGCCCCCCGTTCCGCCGCCGCAGCACCAGCAGGAGCATCGCCTTTTACAATAAAGGGGGGCTCGGGAGGAGGGGGGGGTAATCCATAAATAGTGAGCGGGGCTCTACACGGCGACGAGTGGACACTTGGTGGGAGCGGCGATGGGAGCCACCACCGGGACCTGAGATGGTGTCTCTTTCTCTTCCTCGAGCCTCGAATCGATCCACCCACCTCCTCCCCCACCCCCTCCTCCCCCCCTCCTCCTCCCCCCCCTCTCCTTCCACCCCTTCCCCCCCCCCCCTTCTCCACCCCCCTCCTTCCCCCTTCCTTCTCCACCCCCCCTTTCCCCCACCCCTCCTCCCCCCCTCTCCTCCCCCCCTCTCCTCCCCCCCCCCCTCCTCCTCCCGGCGGGGGCCTCTCTCCGCCTCCGCCGCCCCCGTCTCGCAGGCCTGACGCGTCCCCCGTGCGCGTGGGCAGCGGGGGTGGGCGAAGCGAGCGCCGGGAACTCCCCCCAGAGCAGGAGTACTCCACCTCCTCCTCCACCTCCTCCTCCACCTCCTCCTCCACCTCCACCTCCTCCAGCCTCGTGAGCCCGCACGGCACCACTCATCCCAGCCCCCCCCCCCCCCCCTTTGCTTCATCACGAGCCGCGCTCTTGATGACGAGCTGTTCACTGGCGTCGTTAACACAAACGGGGGTGCCCTCCTTAGCGCTGTCATCATCATCATCACAATGCAGATATCATCATCATCATCACAATGCAGATATCATCATCATCATCACAATGCAGATATCATCATCACCATCACAATGCAGATATCATCATCATCATCACAATGCAGATATCATCATCACCATCACAATGCAGATATCATCATCATCATCACAATGCAGATATCATCATCATCACAATGCAGATATCATCATCATCATCACAATGCAGATATCATCATCATCACAATGCAGATATCATCATCACCATCACAATGCAGATATCATCATCATCATCACAATGCAGATATCATCATCATCATCATCACAATGCAGATATCATCATCTATATCACAATGCAGATATCATCATCATCACAATGCAGATATCATCATCACCATCACAATGCAGATATCATCATCATCATCACAATGCAGATATCATCATCATCACAATGCAGATATCATCATCATCATCACAATGCAGATATCATCATCACCATCACAATGCAGATATCATCATCATCATCACAATGCAGATATCATCATCATCACAATGCAGATATCATCATCATCACAATGCAGGTATCATCATCATCACAATGCAGATATCATCATCATCACAATGCAGATATCATCATCATCATCACAATGCAGATATCATCATCATCGCATCGTTAACAGTGAATCACTGCAAGTCTCCTAACCGTCATTGCCACGCTAATGTAAATAGCATATATAATCATGCCCACAATTATCACCATCATCACTACCACCACCATCATCACTACCATCACTACCACCGCTACCACCACTGCCGTCATCGTCGTCGTAAGAATCGTAAATCGTCATTGACCATCGGGGCGGAGCCTCCCTCGGGCTCCCCAATGCCACGGACTCGGGGACACAAACAGCTGGGCACGGCGGTCGCCCATCCAAGCGCTACCCAGGCCCAAGCCTGCTTAGCTTCTGGGACCTGACTTGTTGTCGTTTCTCAGTCGACGCGTTGCGGTAGCCGATTAATCCGCGGATATCGCGCGCCGGGAGCGCGGTCACAATCGCGACCTTGGGCCGGCCGAGCGCCGGTGCCGGGGCGGCCACGTGGAAGCCGCAGCTCCCGGCTCGCGACTCCTGCGGCCGGCATCGATGACACGCGCGGCACGCCGGGGTGGGACGCGACCCTCGCCGCTGAAGAAGCAAAACGGCGGCGACCGAGAGCGCCCTCGGTCGGATCGAGTTCCACTCCGGTGGCGGCACGGACTGTGGGGGGTCAGGGGCCGGTGGCGCGTCAAGGGTGCGAGGAGACGTCCCCCTTGGATAGCGCGGTTCGGGAGGAGGGCGCCTCTCGGGACATTCGCGTGAACGAGGAGGTGCCGCGGATCGGCGGGTACGGCAGCAGCAGCAGGAGGGACGAGCCCCGGGTGCCGGAGCGACGCGGCTCTCCATGACTGTCCCGTGCGACACGGCGAGACGCCGGCGAGAGACATCGCGGGCCCTGCGTCTCACTGGCACGGACACACACAGACACACACAGACACACACAGACACACACAGACGACGCGTGGAAACATCGTCACGCAGACGCACAGACACGTGGAGACACGTGGACACAGCTATGCGGAGACACGGACACGTGGACACAGCCACACAGGAACCCAGCCGCTTAGCGGCGCCTGCTCCGACCCGCTACATTACCCGTGATGCTGCACGAGAAGGCATCACGAGCTCGCGCACTAAATCACATTTTGCGTTGAACGGGGCCCTCTTTGGTTTCGATGGAGCGCTCGTGCCAAATGACGTCTGGCATTTGCTTAACAAACCCGACTGGTGACGAAGCTCAGACGAATGACACCCGCTCTGAGCTTTTGCTCGCTCGGACAGCTGCTGCCTGCGGCGATGTCTGTCCGGAGAGCCGGCAGCGGTCAACTCGAGCTGTCGTCTTCATTCGTGGAGGCTGCTGCTTGCTGCTTGCTGCTGCTGCTGCTCGAATTCATGAATACATCAAGATTCTGATTCTGATCTCTCATCACCCACGATGCCGCGCACCGACGCGTCGTGAGTTCCGGGCAGAGAGAGAAGGGGGAGAGCGAGCGAGCGAGCGATCGAGCGAGTGAGGGGTTGGTGACCCTCTTCTCGCCAACCCTTGGTCACCTCCATTGTCTGCGAGCGCCTATCACTGCTCGCCGCCCGTCTGCCTGTCGGCGAACACTCTTAGCATCGCGGCTGTCGGTTCGCGGAGACGACAAGCGCCGCGTGCTGACTTTGCCCTTTTGGGAAATTACCCGGCACGTGCCGACGGAGAAAGCCGCCTGATTAATTTATGCGCCAGATGTACGTTTAATTGACAGCTTTAAGCGCGAGAGCGAGCGGGAGAGAGTGAGAGAGAGCGCTGCTCGTTTCGCGTCTCCCGCGCCGCGGCTGCCGTGGTGCGGGAGACGACGCGGCAGGCGTTGGTTAAACGTGCGTGTGGCCGCGGCTGTTCCCGCGGCTTTTGAGGCGGCGCAGCGCCGCTTCGGACGCCGAGCAGCGCGGCACCGATGTGGGGATTCAATATCCATGCCCCCCCCCCGGCGGCGCGCCTCTCCCCCCGCGCCTCTCTCCCCGCGCCTCTCTCCTCGCGCCTGCAGGAGGGCGGTGTCGGCGCTCTGCTCGACTGCCTGCGAGGAGCGCTGCGCGGGAGCACGAGGGGTGAGCGACCACGAATCCGCCGGAATTCACGCGCGCCCTCACTCGCGTCTCCGGGCGCCGTCGTTCGGGAGGAAGATGCAGCGTTAAAGCCCCCTTCCCCCCCCCAGCGCGTCTACTGCAAAGTGAGACGAGCAAACCGGGCGCGTGCGAGTCGACTGTACCCACCCGTGCCACCCTGGTCCCAAATCTGAACAACTGTGCCAACCTCGATCCAAAACGCGGCCCCTGCTCTGCCGTGGCCGCCGCGTGCGGCTGCGGCGGAGACTCGGAGCTGGAGCTGCCCGAACGAGAGGCCGCGGGGGTCTCTGGGGCTCGAGTCGCTGCCCCGCCTCATCTCCTCCTGCGACCGTGGAGACGACTTCACGAGTTGTGCCGCTCCCCCCGCCCCCCACGCCAATCCTCCACGGGCATCCCTGAGCTTCTTGATACGGACTCCCCCGTGACTTCCCCCAAATAGAAAATACCTGCACCCCCTCCCCCCCCCGCTCCCCTCCCATCCCACACAGCGGGGGCGGACGACTGTCACGACACCCCCCTCCTTCATTTACCCTCCTCCCACCATTCTCACCGTTCCAGCCAAAATCTCATTTCCGAAAGCGCCATAGCCTTCCTTGCCACCACGGGGAACGTTTCCCATTGTATTTGATTCGCTGTCACCATCGCCGAGGCCCCAAAGCGCCAAGCGGCCAGCAACAAACGGCACGGAGAGGGATCCCACCAGGTTCCCGCGCGGCTTGGAGCAAATGCGGGAGCGCCCCGCCCCCCCCCCCCCCCCCGGCTGTTGATGTCGCCCGGCGTCCCCGGGGCCACGTGGCTTGGGGGGCCCCCGGGGCCCGCCCGGCTCCGCTGGCGCGCAGCCCCCGCGCCGCGTGACTGTGTTTTGCGGCGCGGCGGAATTCCCGGAGAAGGAGGAGGCACAATGGGAGAGAGGACAGAGAGAGAAAGAGATGGAGAGAGAAAGAGAGCGAGGGGGAGAGAGTGGGAGGGGGGGAGAGAGGGGGGGGGAGACGGAGAGAGAAAGAGAGCGAGGGGGAGAGAGTGGGAGGGGGGGAGAGAGGGGGGGAGATGGGGAGAGAGGGGGAGAGACACTCGCTTCGCGGGTCCCCTTAGGTCCGTGATAGATTCTCCCTTTTCCCCATCGCGTGCTTACTCTCTCTGTCTCTCTCTCTCTCGCACGCTCTCGCTCTCTCTCGCTTTCTATCTATCGCTCGCTCTCTCTCTCTCGGCAAAATTTGCAGGGGAATTGTGCCGAAACAAAGTGGCCTCGTTTGCCGAATTTCTCGGGGGACGCGCGAGGCGGAGGGCGCACGGCCCCTCTGTCCCCGGCCACAATCAGAAAAGAACGAACCGCGCTCGTTTGCCGGGGAAGAGATGTCTCAGTGTCTCGGCTCGAACTGGGGGGGGGAGACGGGGTGGGGGGATAGAGTGGGCGGTGGGGGCGGGGGTGTGGATTGAATGGGCGGTAGGGGAGGTAGATCGACCGACGTGGATGTGTGTGCGTGACCCCGCCATGACCCCGCCGTGACCCCGAGGGTGGCACGGATCGGCTGTGCGCCCGTGACCCCCACGAGTCGGCCTTGCTCGGGCGGGGGGCGCGAGGGGGGTGCGAATGTAACATTTCTTAAAATATTGCCTGTCGTTAATTGACAGCTCCATTCCAGAGGAATTGAAGAACGGGTCTCTGTTTTATCCAATTCTGAAGCAGCCGTCCATAGGTTAAGAAATGCGATATTTTTTGGCTGCCACAATCTAATGAGAATCGCTGTGTCACACCGCGCGCCCGTGACGTTATTATTTAATTCCGCCCGGTGTTTCTCTCCGTCTTCTTTTTTTGCGAGACGCTGCTGCAGCCACGGCGACGGAGCACGGGGGGGAGCACGGGGGGGGGCACGTGGACGCCCCGAGCCCCCCCTCCCCGCTAACGGACACGGATAACTCGTGAGTCGCTGCTGCTGCTGCTGCTGCTGATCCGTGGAAGCGCTAACGAGGACGAGGGCGGCTCTGAGGTCGCTTTAAAAGCGGGAGGGATGCAGCCCCCCCCACCCGCCACTCCCCCCTCCCTCCTCCCCCAGCCGCTTCTGTGCACCCAGCAGCATGCATCGTGTCCACAGTCCCGTGTGTTGGGGTCAAATGTGGGTCGTCGCTACTTTTCCAAGACGTCTGGCCACGTTGATTCCACAAACCCCCCTGATCATCAAATCTTCAATCGAACCGGCATAACAGTGTGTTCACTCTCTCGTTTGCATCGCTTCTGTATCGTCTGGCCCCATCAATTTTCTCTGCTCTATGAACCTTGATGGAATATGAGCATCATCGGCCATTATCCATCCACTGCTGCATGAAGGCCTCGCCAAGCCGTCACTGGCGGTCCTATGACGCAACAAAGCGCGTGGCTCCGCCGCTTGAGCCCATCCATGCGAACCAGAAAGAGCTGCACCTCACGGAGGGATCGATCCACGCATCGCGAGCACGCGGATCTATCGCAGTCGATCAATGTCATCAGGGCTTCGTCACTCACCGCACGAGGCAGGGACGGGCAGTGTCGGGTTGCGGTGCGGTAGTGGTGCGGTGCGGTGTGGTGGTGCGGTGTGCCAGTGTGGTGCGGTGGTGCGGTGCGGTAGTGGTGCGGTGTGACAGTGTGGTGCGGTTGTGCAGTGGTGGTTGTGCGGCTGCGATGCGGTGTTGAACGGTGACGTCGACACGTGCCGGGTCGCAGGCTCGGCGCGCCGCGGTGGCGTCCGTGGGAGGGGGGCACCGGGGGGGCGTCGCGACCGGCGACGGGCGGACGGGACCCGGGGGCTCTCGACTCGGGGGCCCTCGACTCGGGGGAGGGCCCCACGCTCCGGGGAGACGACCCCGCGGACTCCTCCTCCTCCTCCTCTTCTGCCGCCGCTCTCCTACAGCTCCTCTTCCTGCAGAAGCTCAGCCTCACCCTCGACTCCGCGGCGTCCGCCCCCAACGGGGGCAGCGCCGACTGAGCGCGCGGGCATTATCGTCGTCATCATCATCGTCGTCATAATCGTCGTCATCATCATCATCGTCGGTTGCTGTAGCCACGGCCATAGCGGGAGGTACGATGGGCGTGGTGTGCCGGCCAAGCACTATTTTCCAGGTCGCCTACCCCCGACAAACCCGGGTGAATGTCATGTCCACGACCCCGTACGCCACCGTTGGTGGCGGTAAACGGACACGAAGCTGCGGTCGTGCCCACTCCCAGAGTAAGTTCATCCGCGCGCTGACCGCACGGCTCCTGCTCTGGGTCCGTGCGGGGAACGGGGCCGCGGCTAACACGGACGTTGGGGGCCAGATTGGCACCCGGCCACGTCGGTTCGGAGAGGGCACTTCGTCTTTGCGGCGATGCCGAGGTCAGGGCCCCCTGTCGCGGTGCCATGGTCAGCTCGCTGGACTTGCGACCCGGGGTCGCCGGTTCGAACCTGCGGCGAGGCAGCCGTCGCGGTGCAAGCTCCTGGAATCCCAACGCCCGCCTTTGTCCACGCAGCCGTACGAATGCGCTCGCTCCCACGAGTCTGTGATGGGCAGGTCGTGTGTGGTGGGGTAAAGTGTGGGGACTACGACCATTTGTTTCCGATGCGTCTGGGCCAGCGTCGAAGTGTAGGTAAACACATCCGCTGTGGAGGCGCGCTCTGGGGCTCCCCTCGAGTGGAGGCGCTTCCGCTACCCGGGGCGTGAGACAGCAGAGGCACTAATTTCGCGAAACGCAATTGATCGCAGACGCGCTGCGTGTAATTGCAGCTTTCAGTCTTTAACATGAAATGTGATGAAATAAACATCAATAGTGACGCATTACTTATTCACAAGTTTGCCGTTCTGAAAAATCTCGACAATGGTCTCAGATAACACAACGACTGTCGAAAACATTGGAGAAGGGGCGGTGTGGAAAGTGGGGAGGGGGGGCTACTAATCCCCCCCCCCCACCTGGGTGGGGTTCACAACCCCCGCCCCTCCCCGTCTCCCCCAGCGGGGTGGCGCTGTGGCCGAGATGAGACTCACGCGTGATGGCTCCACGCGGCTCCCACGTGGAGCCACCACGCTTCCTGTCTCCAGCGCTCCGCCTGCGGAGGCGGTAAGTGCCACTTGGTGCCACTTGGTGCCACTTGGTGCCACTTGGTGCCACTTGGTGCCACTTGGTGCCACTTGGTGCCACTTGGTGCCACTTGGTGCCACTTGGTGGCACGGGGGGGATGGCTGTGGCTGATTGCACGGCAGGACAACAAGGCCCGTCCCCGGTACAGACATTCATCACTGATGTTGGCCGTGAGCGTGAATCGAGCGTGGCGCGGTGCGCTAACCACGCGTTCACGTGGAACGAAACCGGAGCACCCGGAGACATCCCACGCCTTGCGCGACTCGGCAACACTATCCCAGTACAGATGGAAACAGATGCACGTACACACACGTGTACAACGTACACACATACACGTGTGTGTGTGTGTACACTTACACGTGTGTACACATACACGTGTGTGTGTGTGTGTACACTTACACGTGTGTACACATACACGTGTGTGTGTACAAAGACACGTGCTCGCCGACACAAACACCCACGTGTGCCCAGGTGCTCCCACCTGTACCCACGTGTGCCCAGGTGCTGCCAACTGTACCCACGTGTGCCCAGGTGCTGCCACCTGTACCCACGTGGGTACAGGTGTTGCCACCTGTACCCACGTGTCCCCAGGTGCTGCCACCTGTACCCACGTGTGCCCAGGTGCTGCCAACTGTACCCACGTGTGCCCAGGTGCTGCCACCTGTACCCACGTGTCCCCAGGTGCTGCCACCTGTACCCACGTGTGCCCAGGTGCTGCCACCTGTACCCACGTGTGCCCAGGTGCTGCCAACTGTACCCACGTGTGTCCAGGTGCTCCCACCTGTACCCACGTGTGCCCAGGTGCTGCCACCTGTACCCACGTGTGCCCAGGCGGCTCCCTCCGAGCCCCCGGGGGCTCCCTCCCGCTGGGGCTCGTGCTGATCACCGCCTCATTAACGAGCGCCAGGGCTCGGGGTCGGCCGCGAGGTTTTTCATTTTTATTTTTGTTTCAAACGGGATCAGGGCACGCCGTGTACGGCGAAGAGAGAATTTGATTTTGCTCACCGGTCCAGATCGCCATCGTCACAATCATCGTCACAATCATCGTCATAATTATCGTCACAATCATCACAATCATCATCACAATCATCGTCACAATCATCGTCACAGTCATCGTCACAATCATCGTCACAGTCATCGTCACAGTCATCGTCGTTGTTGCAGCCGCCACCGGTGCTGCGGGGAGTGGAGGCCCAACTTAACCCCCCCCCCCCCATCTTAGTCACGGTGCGTCTTATAATCCGGAAGCTCTGTGCGCGTGTGTGAGACCAGATCTGTATAACCGTGTTGACACCAGTGAGACACACGTTTTGTGGAGCGTCTTATAATCCTATAACCCGTCTTGTAATCGGGAGAATTATGTAGAAAAAAACCAACGGTTACCATAATTAGATTGATGTTGATGTTGGTCAACATGCGGGAGTGGCAGTGGGTAAGATGCCGAGTGGATTGGGACCACGGTGATGTGGAACTCTGAGTGGAATTCGGGTTTTTGTGTTGTTCGAGAGCTGGGGGTCAGCATAAATAAAATATCTGGTGTGGGAATTATTTTTTGCAGCCGGTTTTTTTTTTAAATCAGCCACCATCACCATTAATGCTGTTGTTGTTGTTGTAATCATTCCAGCCAAGCTGCGAGCGCTGTAATTATTGATGTGGGCGCGCGGGTGCGACTCTGTCACTTGCGAACCGCGCGCTAATGATGAGGAGGATGATGGCCTTGCCTTGGGCGAGTGTCGGCGTCTCCGTCAATAACGCATCCAATTGGGCTCTGTCGTCGTCACGGCTTGAGGCGAGAACGCCACCGTGCTAATTTTAAGAAAACCAAAATAATTAATTGATAAATAAGCGCATGCATTATTTAGAATGCCTCCCATCGATGTATCGAGTTGTCGCGGCTGTTGCAATCGTAAGTGAGCGGTAAGTGAGCGGTCAGTGAGCAGTAAGTGAGTGGTCCGGGAGTGGTCAGTGAATGGGCCGCCTTCAGCCCGTTTCCCAGAACGTTTCACAGGAGCAGCTGCAGTGGACCAAGATGCTCGCTTAACCTCCACGAGTTGGTCCCGAGCTCGAAATAGACTCGGTGGGTGGCGTTTAAGGTGAGGACCTTCAAACGAAGCACAGCTTCACAATCTCACGTCTCGAATCTCAAAATCCCACAGTCTCACGATTTCACATTTCTAAATCTTCGTCTCAAAATCGCACGGTCTCATATTAAATATCAAAATAATAGTCTGAAAACGCAACCGTTTCACAATCTCGAATTGAGCAATCCCACAATCCCGAGTCAAACCTCACGATCACAGTGCAACAACAATACCAGTCATAATCCCACAATCTCGAACCTCACAGTTTCACAATCTCTAAATCTCACATGGCCGCTGTCTCAAATCTCACATCTCAAATTTTCAGTCTCGAAATCTCACAATAGTTTCATCTCACAGTTTCACATTCTCGACATCTCACATCGCCACAGTCTCAAATGTCACGGTCCGAATTCTCACTGGCGCCTTGTGCCCTCGTGTCCGTGTCGCGTCGCACCCTCGTCGCCCAGTGCGACTGGACGTGCCTGGGTGCACCCTTCATTGCCAGGCCGTCGTCAACTGAGCGCGCGAAACGGTGAATTCCATCAACAACATTAATGACAGCGATGAGATGTTCCTGCCAACATCTCCCCCTCGTCCCTTGAGTGCGGCGTGTGAGGCTCCACCCGCTAATTGTCGAGCCACCGATTAATCTTTGCTGCCCCACATTCCGCGTCCTCAGCTCTGCCTGGGCCAGAGGCGTGGCTAGGGGGGGGCAGCGGGGTACATATGTCCCCGGGCGCCAAGGTAAAGGGGCGCCAAAATGAGGCTTACAACGTTACATTATAACTTATTGCGGCGGGCGCGGCAGCCTGAAACTACTGCACACATCTACACCTGAACCTAAAAGTTTATATATCCCGCCACACACAGCCTACATGTCATGTAATTACATTTTGGTACGCGCGCCTATTAAGAACTTACATGGAAGAACGTCCCAAACAACAGACAGGCGCAGTCTTTCAGCCTTAGTCACTGGCCTGTTTCTTGGTGGCGGAAACTACGACGGCCTGAAACACGCTGGAGTGCACGATCAGAAACTGTTAAAGCTATCTATGAAGGACTGGATGAACTAGTAGGGCTGCTAGACAAATTATCGGAGGACGTAACTATGACGCCTGAAACCAGAAGTGATGCAGAACAGTTACAGGCATGCGTATTACATTTTTACTTCATAGTTTTATTACATTTCTGGAATGTCATTCTTGGAAAAAATGTATCGTGTTCAGAAGCGCTTACAGGATCCTACTATGAATTTCAAGGAAGCAGCAACTGATCTTGAATCTTTGGAGCATGAATTTGTCAAGCTTCGTGATGATTTGAGCCAAGTTGCTGTAGAAAACGCCAAAACAAGATGCACAGCCTGGGGGATCGATGTGGACAGAAGAATTAGGCGACGTCGGAAGATGCCAGGAGAACTGGCAAGAGATGCAGGACTTTCAGCAGAAGAAGAAATTGTGCACGTTATGAAGAGCGTATTTTATCGACTTCAACAGATGTCAACACGGTTTTTACGACTAAAAGACCTGAAAACTAAATTTGGATTTCTGCTGGACGTCAAAACTCTTCTATCCGACACAGATGTCGATGCAATTCGTCGAAATTGCAAAGATTTAGGAAATTTCTATGACACCGACATCAATGGCCACGAACTTTTCACAGAAATTGGAGATTGCAAAATGCTGCTCAGTAACCGGAATGAAGTTCTACCAGAAACTCCTTTGGATCTTCTTGGTTTTATTGTGTTTTATGGAGACGACATATTTCTGAATTTGCGAATTTCACTGCAAATTTTATTAACAATAGCAGTTTCAATTGCAAGCTGTGAGCGGTCGTTCAGCAAATTGAAACTTATTTTGTCGTATTTGCGGCTTCAACGGGACAAGATCGTCTCAGTGATCTTGCTCTTCTTAGCGTTGAAAGAGAAACATTGGAAAAAACAGATTTTGATTACGTGATTGACCAGTTTGCGACAGTGAAATCAAGAAAAAAGAATCTTTTGTAGACTATGTCAACCAGTCTACGACAGTGACTGAGTGAGCCATGTAATATAATTTCTATAAATTTGCTTCTTTAAATACAATGTTTCATTAAAATTAAAATTATTATTCCTTATTCGATGTAATAGGAAAATGTGATTAAACGGGGGGGGGGGGGGTGGGGCGCCAATTTTATAGTTCGTCCCCGGGCGCAAAATATCCTAGCTACGCCTCTGGCCTGGGCCCTGGAAATTATGCAGACCTGGGAAATCGGACCTCCAAAGCATAAACATGCCCACGTGTCGCCTTCAACTAGGTCAATCCAAGCAACGTGTTCACTCGTCCGAACTGCGGCTCTCGCCGTGCTGTCTATTACCTGTCGCTTGGCGTTCTTGAGCTACGTGTCCTGTGCTAAGCAGCCGTGATGAAACAACCAAAGGTCTACTGAGGCAAGTGCTGTTCGCGAGCACCTATTAAGGCCGAGCCTGGGCACGTGAGGGCCGCCGTGCTGAAGGCTTCAGTCGACCTAAGGGAAACCCCGGATGCACTCGCCGCTCACGTACCAAGCCGTGGTGGGACACTGAACCGAGGTGGCGCGGTTTGTGGCGCAGTGCGCTACCCGCGGGGCCACAGGCGAACTCCGCGGACGCACGCGCCCCGTTTTATTGATGTCGACCCAGAGGTCGACGACCCCGGGTGGAAGACCGGTGGCGCGGCGTCTCGTGATGAGGCTGTCAGCGCGCTCCTTGGATGCCTCTGCGGCGATGTGAGCGCGACAACAACGGCGACCTCTGGCAGGAGGGAGGACGGCGAGCAGCGGGCGGCGGCCAATGCGAGGAGCGGCGCCCACCGCCGCGCTCATCACAAATTTCGTTCGAGCAAATTTGTTGTTGACTCGGATACTTCAGCAGGGTGGAGGGGGTGTGGGGCGCTCGCCCCTCCCCCCACCCCTCCCCCCTCACTGGGGCTGGATGCTTCTGCTGCTGCTGTAAAGAGACTGATTAGTGGCATTTAAATGCCACTGCGAGGCGCCGCGAGGGAGCACGTGGTGGTGTTTCCGCCGCGTATTCGTGCGCCTCGAAGCCGCGTGGCTCCGTGAGACCAGTGGCCCAGCACCAAATGTGCATCAGTTATAATACATCGTAATCATCATTATAATCATCATAATCATCGCAATCATCATAATAAGCAATCATTCACCACAGCAGCAGCCATGATCAATTCGCCGCTGGATGAGGGACTCCGCAAGCCATCCCCCATCCCTCACGACGGCCACGCGATGTCTCGCGACGCGTCTTCTCCAGGCCAGCCGAGCTGTCGTTACAGTCAATGTGAAGTCTTTGACCTGCGCGTGTCTTATTGAATCCGCGAGTGGTAATCTCTCTGCCTCTCTCTCTCTGCCTCTCTCTCTCTGCCTCTCTCTGCGTATCGGTGTAATTCCAAGCCTGCACCTCTCTACGCCCCCCCCCCCCCACATCTTTCAATCTTTGCACACTGCCAATCCTGCCCTTATTTACGATCCGTACGGCACAGTCGGCAGATGGGCCGCGTTCTCTTTGATGCTGGCGCACGATGGCACCACCAGGAGCCAGTAGCAGCAGCGGCAGCAGCAATCTGCTCCAGGAGCGAAGTGCCAAAGTCGTATGCTGCCAGCCAGCACGACGGGAGAGGCGGTGTTCATTGCTTTACAATTCGTAGTCCGCACCGACATCGACTTCGAGACATTTGGAGGACGCGCGCGTGCGCGCGTTGGAACGGGTTTACAGCGGGATCCATGCGTGTGCACGAGTTTCCTTCCTGCTTCTTCCTCGTGTGATTACCTCGGCACATCTGTAGGCGGGGAGCAGGAGGTGGTTGTGGTGGAGGGGGAGGAGGAGGGTGGAGGGGGTGATTAGTTGGCGCTTCGTTAAGCCCTGGGGGGGTAGGGGCGGCTGTTGCTAATTTATTTTGGAGGCGAATGCAGATCCGTGGTTCTGCGCGTTGTTAATTACAGCGGCGCGTGCACCGATGTTGCGTCGCTTTGGCGTTCGCGGTGAAGCGACCTGAGCGCCACTGCTCGCGGTGCCATCGCCCCGGGCAGCAATCCGCGACGAGTCGCCAACAGCAGCGTGTGCATGCACATACAGACAAAGATCCCCCGTATAGCCTCACCGGACTGGCGGGGGCAAGTGCTGAGAGCGAGGGCCTATGAAAGCCTGCACGGCACACGTGGGGGTGGGTGACCAGGACCGCGCCCGGCCGCCTTTGTCTCCCCCACTGTTGATGTCTTCACACCGCACCAAATGCTCATTTAAAGCTGAGCTGACCTAGGCGAGGCCCAGGACCGGTTCAGATATTCGTCACTGATGTTGGCCGTGAGTAGGAATAGAACTTTGGTCGCCGGGTTCGTAGCGCAGCGCGTTAACCATTGCTCCCAAGTCCCCACATATCAGAATACCTCGCACTGCCCTGAAAACAGCTGCTAACCCGAAGCATGATTCACTCACGTGTTTCACACCCCACCGCTCACCCCACCGCTCACCCATCACTCACCCCATCACTCACCCCACCGCTCACTCCACAACACATCCCACCGCTCACCCCACCGCTCACCACACCGCACACCCCACCGCTCACCCCACCGCTCACCCCATCACTCACCCCACCGCTCACTCCACAACACATCCCACCGCTCTCCTCACTGTTCACCCCATCGCTCACCCCACCGCTAACCCCACCACACATCCCACCGCTCACCCCATCACTCACCCCACCGTTCAGCCATTCACTCTCGCCACGACGCACCCACCGCACACCCCACCGCAGCATGACGAGACAAGGAAGGCAGCGAGGTGCCTGTGGCCGGGTGCCAAAAGAATTCCCGAAGCAGCGTTCAGGACTCTTCCGGCAGAAATTAACAGAACCCATTAATGTCGGCCGCTGCCAACGCCGAGGAACCCCTCCTGTGGGCAGAGAGAACGAGAGAGAGAGGGGTGGGGGGATCCAATAATGTGCGGACAGTCGCATCGATTCTCGACGTTAAATGCTTTGCATCTCACGCGCACGCTGGCTCGCGCGGGCGCCGGTGCGAGCTACAATTTCAAAGCGTCGCGGGGGGCCTTCGAGAAGCGCGGACTTGGATTTGGCAGTGCACATGGGCACGAGGCTCCAGACGCCCTGCGGGGGGGGGGGGTGTTGTACGACGCGTTGCTGGGATTAGTTGAGATGAGAGATGAGAGAGAGTGGGCTTGGGATGACGCCCGCTGGTCGGGACTGATGACGGAGCGGCTGCCAAAGGAGGGAACGCGCCCTGAGGACGTCCTGCAACTCGCGGTGGGGGCTACGACGTCGGCTCGCGCGTGCAGGCGCGCGGTGGATAGACGCGGAGTCACGGGCCGGGAGTGTGCGCGTGCGAGAGAGCGTGAGCGTGCGAGACAAAGATCCCCCGTGTAGCCTCAACAGACTGTTGGGGCAAGTGCTGTTAGCGAGGAGCACCTGTGAAGGGCGGCCCTGTGGCACACGAGGCAGTGGGGGGCCAGCGCCACGCCCGGCCACATTTGTGCTGGAAGCGGCCGCGCAGTGATTAGCGCACTGCGCGGGGGTGCGAGGGGGGTAGGAGGCGGGGGGGGGGGTCACGTGTTGCATGAATCGTCCCCACGTGGCTCCTGCACGTGGAGTGGAGATGGCGCGCGGAGAGAGGCTCTGCGTGTGATGATGAATCGTGCATTCATCTCGCGCCGTCATCCATCGCGCCTCTAAATCTTCATTAGACGCAGCTCGCGCTCTCGGTCTCAGACACGTAACAACAATAGAGGCAAAGATCACCCGTATGGCCCGACAGAACGTTGGGACAAGTGCTGTTGGCGAGCACCTGTTAAGGGCCGGCACGGCGCACGAGAGGAGAGCAGAGTGTGGCCAGCACCGCGACCCGTCACGCCTCGGCATTAGCACGTGCTGACCTTTAGATACAGCACCGGGCACTCGTCTTAAAGGCTGAGTAGACCTCGACGAGACTCAGGAACGGTTCTGATCTCTGCGTCGAATGTTCGTCGTGCACATCATTCAGGTTACGGGTCGGTAGCGCGGTGCACTGATCACTGCGCCACCGCTCCCCGCACAGGCGCACGCAGCCCTCGACAATTTGACTATTTCGTCGAATTGGCCCCGTCATACGAAGGTGGAACTGACATCGTTGGCTCAGCGGCCTCGCGCGCGTTCCGCCCCCCCTCCGTGCTCTACCCGTGCACCACGTGATCACTTAATCCCCCCCCCCACAAACGACCTCATTACGTGAACCCCGCTCGCTAATAGCGGCGGCGCGCAGCGGCTCCCGGCTCTCTGGATAATTCGGGTCATCGGGTTTCCACTCTCAACATCTTCCTCCTCCTTCTTCCTCCTCCTCACCCCCATGATTCTTGTTCCCCGCGGGGAGTGGAGGAATCAATGAGTGACGCCCACAGAGTCCATGTGCGCTCCAAGTCCAGAAATTTCAAACGTTTTAGGCAGGTTCCCACTTTAATGATTCACTGGTGAATATCAATAAAATACCAATTGTAGGTGTCTCAAAAGAGAGGGGGCGGGGGGAGGGTGGTGGGAGGGTGGGGGGCACCCCCTTCGCACCCCCTCCCCCCGCCCGGATCCCACACTGACCCAGGACGAATATTGTTGGAACCACCCGAGACACCGACACGGGTTAAATCGCCAATACCAGTGACTGATGCTCCGGCCTTGTTTGAGATAGCAGCCCCCACCCCCCACACCCCCTCCCCACGGTGACGAGACCTTGGGCCCCCTCCCCCCTTCCCCCACTTTGTAGCTCCGCACCGCGCGACACGTGACAGCTCCTGGCTCGTGTCACTGAACACGCGGCGCCGAACACGCGGATCCCAAATCCGCTCCGGGCCTCTGGCGGGGACCGCCTCGGAGTGTGGCCGCGCAGAGCGGCCAGCGAGGCACGAACGAGACCGGAGCTCGCTAGCAAACAACCCGCCGCGTTTCTCTTGAACGGAGCGCGGCTATCGAGACGCGTGGGTGTCAGCCGGCAACGCGCCCGGCCTCGCCACGTTGTTCGAGGCCGGACTGTGCTTGAATGGGCCACCTCGAGGGAAGGGCTGAGGCCGCAGAGGCGGCCGAGCTTCTCTCGTGTGGCCTCGGGTACGGGGCAGCGTCACTCGCGTCCCGTGCAGCAGTGGAGAAGCGAGGGGTGGAAGCCGCGGGGCATTTCCACCCCCACCTCCTCCCTCCGTTTCTCGTCGTGGCGCCACCAACGCCCTTGATTTGGAGCGCAGCCATCTAGAGGCGGCATCTAACGAGACGGGAACTCTCTCCCGAGAGATTTGTGGCGGCCTGGGGTCGTGGCCTGGAAGTCACAAAACCAGCGCAGCCCCCCTCCTAAAGACTCCCCCCCCCCCACCCCCTCCCACGGAGACGAGTCCCTGGGGGGCGCTCCGGACCCCAGCCACTCGACACGTGCCGGCTCCTGGCTGCGAGTTGAGTGCGAAGCGCGCAGACGGCTCCGCGCGGAGTCGCGAGCTGCGACACTCGCAGAGACGAGGGTGGGCACGGAGGGGGCAGTGGCTGGCGGGATCGCTGGGTGGGGTGGGCAGCAGGGCTCCTACTACCTGGTTGGTTAGGGGTGGGGCGAGTCCTGGAACCCGGGTGGTGAGAGGCAGGGGTAGGAGGGGTAGTACTCCTGGCTCTGTGCGGGTGCTGGGATCTCCAGGGTTGCTCCACACGAAGCGCGATGCTCGTGAACCACACGGGATCGGTCAAACTTCCCCACGTGGTCAAGTGACGATGGGACTCGGTGATCATTCCCGAGTCGAAGAACCCCGAATTCACGGCGGTGAGCCCAGTGGCTCGGCGGGGTGTGCGCGCGCCTCCCCCCCCCCCTCTCACCACACCGCTCACCACACCGCTCACCACCCCCCCTCCCAACTCCCCTCCGTACCAGATGGAATTGCGGCGTGACGCCGCTGAAAGCAGTCGGCACGGCAGCTTCCCTCGTGCCGCTGACATTTCACTCGGCATTGTGTCGCCTGCCCTTGAGCTTTCCCTGTACAGTATTCAAGAGGGCACCACCTCCAAAAAGACAAAGATCCCCCGTATAGCCTGTGGCAGACTGTAGGGGCAAGTGCTGTTAGCGACCACCTATGAAGGCCGGGACGGCACACGAGGGGGTGGGTGGCCAGCATCCACGCTCGACCGCCTTTGTCTCCCCAGTGTCGACGTTTACACACCGCACCGGGTACTCATTTGAGACCGAGTTTACCTAGGGGAGGCTCAGGACCGGTTCAGATAATCGTCACCGGTGTTGACCGTGAGCGAAATTGAACTCGGGTCGCTGGTTTCGTAGCGCAGCGTAGCGCTAACCGCTACACCACCTCCACCCACCCACCACCCACCAATCTACCCACCCACCAATCTACCCACCCACCAATCTACCCACCCACAGACAGAGACAGACAGAGTGAACGCGGCGACCCAAGCAGGCGTGTGGCGGCAGCGAGCTGGAGGTAAAACCCCGCACACACACACGCACACACACACGCACACACACACGCACACACACACACGCACACACACACGCACACGCACACACACACGCACACACACACGCACACACACACACACGCACACACGCACACACGCACACACACACACGCACACGCGCGCGTGGGCGTTGCTGTGACGGCTTCCGCACGCGGTTGTCCTCGGACAAATGTATGAATGAGCAGAGCGGCTGTCAGCGCGGAACGCACTTGCAGATTTGCGCAAAGAGTTAAATTAGCGCTCGTATGTGTCCACCCCGCACCCCCAGCGCAGTTGCACCGCCTGCACACTCTGAGGCTGTGTCACTGGCCGTGAGTTCCATCGTAGTCGTGCTGGTCGTGCTGGTCGTGCTGGTGGTGGAGGCATGGTCGCCTTTCCAAGCAGCGGACGGAGAGGCATGCCGTGCCACGCAGTCACGGATGCAGCAGGCAAGGTTGAGTGAGTCTCAGGGCTCGTGCAGGAGGGTCCTGCTACTGCGGGATGTTTGGCCATGCGCGCCAGGAGTAACGAGGACATCGGAGGACTGGGCTGTATTCGAGGGGGATGCCACTCACAGCTCCGCACAGACGGATGCAGTAATGCACTCCTGCGCTGCCACCTCCATGCACAAGCCTACGACCGCACCTACAGCAGAATCGACAACTAACCTGTAAACTTTGTTTGTTTATTTTACCAGGTAAGGCCCACTGAGCTATATAGCTCGTTTCAGAAGCGACCTGGAAATCACAAATGATAGCTCAACGAAGTGGCTTATCACGTGGAATCTATCGCAGCCAAATGCTCTAAACGCGTGTTTGACAAATGTGGAGGGGAAAACCCGGAGGACCCAAAAAAAAATAAACCACGCGACCACGGGGGAGAGAGAGAGACACGCAGATCCCAAATGTGCAGGCGTCGTCAGGGTCGGGATCGAACCCACGACCTCCTGCACACCGAGCGAGGGAGTTAACATCTCCTGGCCACCGCGGTGCCCCGGCAGGTGCGGGCCAGGGTCCCCTGCTTGGCACGGGGCCGCGCTCGGAGCGCGCTCCACAGCCCGCTGAGCCCTGCGGCTGCGGCCGGGCGCACGACCGGCGCGCGTCTCTTCACGACCTCGGCTAACCCAGTTGGCGCACGGGCGCGGGCTCCACGTCATTATGCTAATAACCCGCCGCCGGCTGCTATCTACTGCTGCTGCTGCTGCTGGGTAATAGATGGGGGTAGGCTTCTCATAACGGGACCCGCGTCCCTAACCTCGTGATTGATGAGCGCAATAACCAGGGACCCGAGGCCGCGTGGGGGGGGGGCGGGGAGGTTATGGAGGAGGGGGGGGGTGGTCGTGGGGAAAGGGGGGGGGGAGATGGGGAGCGGGGGAGGAAGTTGCGAGGTGGTGCGGTAGGCGAGGGGGCAGAGATCGTGGGGGTCGGAAGTGAGTGGGATGGCGCTGGGGGAAGTGGGGGTCAAGGTGGGGGGGGGGGGGGAGTTTAGTGGTGGGGAGATGAGACGAGGAGGAGGATGGGGGGGGGGGGTTGAGCGTGAGAATTGGGGCAAGTGGAAGTGCAGGAGTGGATCGGACTGCACTGCGCTACGAACCCGGCCACCCGACTCAGATTCCCGCTCGAGATCCATAACAATGGCGAATATTTGAACCGGTTCTGGGCCTTGCCCTAGGTCAACTCGGCCTTAAAGTTCGCACAGCACCTGCTACGGTGTGTAAAGTATCGGCGCTGGGGAGACAAAGGCGGCCAGGAATGGGGTGATGGCCACTCAACCCCCTCGGTCGGCACGCCGGCATCTGTAGGTGCTATTCGCTAACAGCACTTGCCCCAACAGTCTGTTGAAGGCTACAGGGGGATCTTTGTCTTTGTTGTCTTTGGTGTGAGGGGGGGTGCAGCAGGTAGCTCGCTGCTCCCCACTCTCCTCCCTCCACTCTCCTCCCCCCTCCCTCCTCCCTCCTCCCCCCTCCCCCCACCCCATCCCCCCACTCTCCTCCCCCCCACCCCCCACTTTCCTCCCCCCTCTCCCCACCCCCTCCCCCCACTCTCCTCCCCCCACTCTCCTCCCCCCCACCCCCTCCCCCCACCCCCTCCCCCCCACTCTCCCCTCCCCCCACCCCCCTCCCCCCACTCTCCTCCTCCCACTCTCCGCCCCCCTCTCCCCACCCCCTCCCCCACTCTCCTCCCCCCCACTCTCCTCCCCCCTCCCCCCACCCCCTCCCCCCACTCTCCTCCCCCCACTCTCCTCCCCCCACCCCCTCCCCCCACCTCCTCCCCCCCTCTCCTTGCTCGTAAATCACAGCGCCGGGAGTCACTTTATTTTTAGCCGAGGTCTGCCCCCCCCCCGCCACCCCCGCCCCCCTGTCTGCTGCTCCACGCAAATCACTCCGCGCCTCTCTTTCCGTGGCCTCGTTGCATAAATAATTGGGTGGTGGAGCCCCCCCCCCTGCTGTGCGGGGGGGGGCTGAGACGCACGTGGGAACGAGCCCCCCTCCTTCTCGCCCCCCCCACACCCCCCACCCCCCCCCCCCACACCCCACCGCCCCCCCACCCCCACCCCCCCCCCACACCCCCCCACCCCCAGCACACCCCACCCACCCCCACCACCCCCCCCACCACGCCTCCCCCACTCCGCACACGTGGACGGACCACCACTGACGCGGACGTCTCAGCCCGAGGCGATCTCACGACTCGGCGGCAGCCACCGCAGGTTCAGCAGCGGCGACTCCGCCCGGGAGATAGACGCCGGTGGGGGTGGAGGGGGAGCGGTGGCGCAGTGGTTAGCGCACTGCGCCCGATGAAAAACGCCAGGATCAGTGGCGAGCGATGACATCCGAAGCGATGCTGGGCAGCCATCGCGTCGCCTGCAATCGGAGCCTCTTTCCAACCTCAAACTCGAGCGGAGACGTTCGAGAGAGATACAGACATAGAGACTTTTTGGACTTTTAAGCATCTTTTATTGCCAGCCAGCTGCAACTGCACTGGAGGCGATTCCGATACGAAATACACAAAGTCACCAGCAACACAAATAACAAACACTCTACATCCACGCGCTGTGGCGCCTAAAATGCGCCGCGCACAACACGACATAAAAGCCACGTGGTGGTGGTGTTTGTGGTGGCGGTGGTCACCGCGCACGCCACGGTGACGAGCGAGCGCTTCAGAAGGTGAACACGAGGGTACCGTCCACGCTGCTGCAGAGGGCTTTTTCGGCTCCCCAGCGTTCGAAGAAGACGCGCACATCACCGACATGTGTGTGGTAACGCGTGCTCCAACCGGAGCCGCGCCTTGAGCAGGCCCCTGAACACTGGAAGCACAGAGCAGCCGTCAGTGTCACCTTGTAGCATCTTTTTCCTCGTTCTGTACACCGCCATCTTCGCCTGAGCACAGGCGAAGTTGGCGAGGTCATGGCGCTTGTTAGCCAGGTAAGGCACCACCCCACATAAGAAGGGCACCCCCAGTTTACTGAAGATGTCCCCCAAAAGGCGGAACATTGGTTTGAGCTGCTGGGGAGCCGGAAAAGCGTGGACGGCACCCTCATGTCCACCTGCAGCGCTCGCTCGTCACCGTGGCGTGCGCAATGACCACCACAACCACCATGTGACTTTTCTTTCGATACAGACATAGCGAGAGAGAGAGATACAGACATAGAGAGAGATACGGCGATAAAGAGTGAGACGGGGATTTAGGGATTGGAGTTGTGTTTAGAGTTGGAGTTTGTGTCAAGGTGGAAGCTTGGAGTTAGGGTTCGGGTGGGTTAAGGCTGAGGTTGACATTGTTGGTGAGTTTAAGGTTGATGTTCGTGCCGTGGTTGTGGTTGATGTTCGTGCCGTGGTTGTTCGTGTCGTGGTTAGGGTCGTGGTTCTGGTTGTGGTTGCCATGTTGTGGTTAGGGTGGTGGTTATGATTGTGGTTTATGACTGTGTTGTGGTTAGGGTGGTGGTTGTCCGTGTTGTGGTTAGGGTGGTGGTTGTCCGTGTTGTGGTTAGGGTGGTGGTTCTGGTTGTGGTTGATGTCCGTGTTGTGGTTAGGGTGGTGGTTGTCCGTGTTGTGGTTAGGGTGGTGGTGGTTCTGGTTGTGGTTGATGTCCGTGTTGTGGTTAGGGTGGTGGTTGTCCGTGTTGTGGTTAGGGTGGTGGTGGTTCTGGTTGTGGTTGATGTCCGTGTTGTGGTTAGGGTGGTGGTTGTCCGTGTTGTGGTTAGGGTGGTGGTGGTTCTGGTTGTGGTTTATGTTCGGGTCGTGGCTTTGTCGGCGGCTGCTCACGCGCCCGAGAGGAGCCGCTCGAGACGCGGATCGATCCGCGCGTCATCGACCCCCGAGTCCCGCGCGGCCCGGGGGCTCTGCTGCTCAGCGGGGGGATCCAATGATCGACCCCCCCCCCCCTCCACCCCTCGATTTCACGTCTCATGGGGTTGGATGGGACCCTAACCCCAATGACGAACCCTAATGCCTGACCCTACCCACAACCCTAAACCCGTACCCCAACTCGAACCCTTCGTCTCCGGACTCGCGCGGAGAGAACCTCAGCGGCAGGGAGCGGGACTGGGGAGTCGTAGGGAGGGGGGGGGGGGGCGAGGGGGGGAGCTGTAGGATGAGGGGGGGCGAGGGGGGGGAGCTGCAGGATAAGGGGGAGGGGGGCGAGGGGGGGGAGTTGCAGGATGAGGGGGGGGGGAGTTGCAGAATGAGGGAGGGGGGGGATGCCGCGTTGGTGACCTTTAACCTCATGATGTGGAATAGGGGGCGATGGTGCTACTGCTCAATATGCTGCTGCTGATGAAGTTACTGCTGATGATGATGATGTTGCTGCTGATGAAGTTACTGATGATGATGATGTTGCTGCTGATGAAGTTACTGCTGCTGATGAAGTTACTGCTGATGATGATGTTGCTGCTGATGTTGCTGCTGATACTCACGATGGTGGGAATCGAACCGACGTCGCCAGGTTCATCAGCGCAGTGGCGCGTGAATACAAAGACAAAGGTCAATCATGTAGCCTTAACAAGCTATTGGGGAAAGTGCGGTCCGCGAGCACCAGTGAAGGTCGACAGGGCGCACGAGGAGGCGCCACGAGCCTCTGGAGGTTGAGCCGATCGAGGTGATTGCCAAAGACCGGTTCAGATATTCGTCACCAATTTTGGCCGTGAGCGGGAATCGAACTCGGGTCGCCGGGACATTAGTGCGGTGCGCTAACTACTGCACCACCGCTCCCCACATGAACACACACGCACGCACACATATAGATATATCGGTATCCACGCACATCCACACACACACACACGCATTCACACTGCCCGTACACAAGACATGCATAATACATTATGGCACACCGGGGCATGCATAAATACATGAACACAACGCATTACATTCACACGCGGGTCTCACACGGAGGGGCGGTTATCTGAATACATTAATCGGTAACGTCGCAGGAGCCGTCGGGAAGACGCGCAGGAATCACTTTATCTCCCCGCGCGGTGCGTGAGCGATGATGGGCGGGAGGGCGGCATCAGCACGCGTGGAGTCTGGCACGGCGAGGACACTTGAGAGGCGGCGGCAGCGGATTCATCCAGCGGTGGATGGACCATGGCACGATGGTGATAGATATTGTTGTGGTTGTTGTTGTTAGCCGAGCCTGCAACTTCCCACTGCTGAGCAATGGCCTCCCCCCGTTCATCATCCATTCCTGCCCATCCTTGGTGAACGCAGCAGCAGCAGCGTCGATTTGCATCGCCCGCAAATTCATCGAGATACAACTGCGGGCACGAGGCGTCCGAGTATCACGTGAGCGCCTCCTCGTACCCCTCGAGGAGCCTTTGAGGGCGGGAGGGGTCCCTGGCTGCACTCACCACGCAGTGTGGACGCCGCTCACGGAGAGTGCGGGGCATGGAAGCAACGGTGCTGATGAGCCGCGGAGGTGGAAACCTTGGTTTAGGGTTTTGTTTGACTCGTCGGTGATGTCGTCTCCGCCGCGCCTGCTACCTCCGAGAGGGGCCCAGTAAAAGCACATGTAGTTGAGTTTTATTTGTACACTTTTAAGTGATTTGATTACATTTCCGACACTTTGCGCTCCTATCGTGTCTCTGTATAGTGTGTTATCGCGACGTTCTGAGCCGCCGCTCCTGGACATCTGTGGAAAAGAGCTTTATAGCTCATCAGATTCCTCCAGTATGAATCAATAGTCCGATTCTCATTCATTGAGACGTTGTACTGACGAGCAAAGTGTTCCCCAGGTCTCGCGCAGATGTTGTGTGCCATGAGCAAGGGCCATTGCCTGAAACGTCGCTTAGTATCTATCTAGTTTCCTTTCAAGGTCGTGTTGAGTGGGTTTCCTTGTTGTTGGCTGTGCTTGTGCACCACTGCCATCGCAGCAGCATTACCAAAGATAATTAGTATTTGATTTGCTATAATCTGTAATTGGCGAGCGCAATTGCAAGAGGCAGATTACCAATTAGAGGTTTGTAAACACGGTGGTGGTGGCGGGGGGCATGGAGAGACTCGGGCTGAGGATCGCACCGAGAGGCAGAAGCGAGGAACACGCGGATTATAGGACCACGATCCTTTAATGACTCCATGCGCGAGCAGGACGCGGCACAGCGAGACGGAGGCGCGACGCTCAAGAAGGAGAACGACGCGGGGAGGCCGCGGAGCAACCCGAGGAATAGAATGCGTCCGAGAGAGGGACGTCCCTCGTGGAGATGGAGCGATGGATTCGACTCAATTGCGAGAGACGGCGACGGCTTGGGTGAAGCAGCGCTTCTTCACGCAGCAGTGGGTGAAGAAGGGCTTCTTCATGCAGCAGTGGGTGAAGAAGGGCTTCTTCACGCAGCAGTGGGTGAAGCAGGGCTTCTTCACGCAGCAGTGGGTGAAGCAGGGCTTCTTCACGCAGCAGTGGGTGAAGCAGGGCTTCTTCACGCAGCAGTGGGTGAAGAAGGGCTTCTTCACGCAGCAGTGGGTGAAGCAGGGCTTCTTCACGCAGCAGTGGGTGAAGCAGGGCTTCTTCACGCAGCAGTGGGTGAAGAAGGGCTTCTTCACGCAGCAGTGGGTGAAGCAGGGCTTCTTCACGCAGCAGTGGGTGAAGCAGGGCTTCTTCACGCAGCAGTGGGTGAAGCAGGGCTTCTTCACGCAGCAGTGGGTGAAGAAGGGCTTCTTCACGCAGCAGTGGGTGAAGCAGGGCTTCTTCACGCAGCAGTGGGTGAAGCAGGGCTTCTTCACACAGCAGTGGGTGAAGAAGGGCTTCTTCACGCAGCAGTGGGTGAAGCAGGGCTTCTTCACGCAGCAGTGGGTGAAGCAGGGCTTCTTCACGCAGCAGTGGGTGAAGAAGGGCTTCTTCACGCAGCAGTGGGTGAAGCAGGGCTTCTTCACGCAGCAGTGGGTGAAGCAGGGCTTCTTCACGCAGCAGTGGGTGAAGAAGGGCTTCTTCACGCAGCAGTGGGTGAAGCAGGGCTTCTTCACGCAGCAGTGGGTGAAGCAGGGCTTCTTCACGCAGCAGTGGGTGAAGAAGGGCTTCTTCACGCAGCAGTGGGTGAAGCAGGGCTTCTTCACGCAGCAGTGGGTGAAGCAGGGCTTCTTCACGCAGCAGTGGGTGAAGCAGGGCTTCTTCACGCAGCAGTGGGTGAAGAAGGGCTTCTTCATGCAGCAGTGGGTGAAGCAGGGCTTCTTCACGCAGCAGTGGGTGAAGCAGGGCTTCTTCACGCAGCAGTGGGTGAAGCAGGGCTTCTTCACGCAGCAGTGGGTGAAGCAGGGCTTCTTCACGCAGCAGTGGGTGAAGCAGGGCTTCTTCACGCAGCAGTGGGTGAAGCAGGGCTTCTTCACGCAGCAGTGGGTGAAGCAGGGCTTCTTCACGCAGCAGTGGGTGAAGCAGGGCTTCTTCACGCAGCAGTGGGTGAAGCAGGGCTTCTTCACGCAGCAGTGGGTGAAGAAGGGCTTCTTCATGCAGCAGTGGGTGAAGCAGGGCTTCTTCACGCAGCAGTGGGTGAAGCAGGGCTTCTTCACGCAGCAGTGGGTGAAGCAGGGCTTCTTCACGCAGCAGTGGGTGAAGCAGGGCTTCTTCACGCAGCAGTGGGTGAAGCAGGGCTTCTTCGCGGCTGACGACGGTGCCGAGGGTGGTGACATCGCCCGCGCTCGCGGCGGTAATTGGCGGCCGTGCCCAATTACGCGAGAGGCGATTTGCCAATTAAGCGGTGGAGCGCGCAGGCGCGCCCGCTGTGAGACGAGCACGTGGCCACAGGGAGTGATTCACGGGGAGGAGTGATTCACGGGGAGGAGTGATTCACGGGGAGGAGTGATTCACGGGGAGGAGTGATTCACGGGGAGGAGTGATTCACGGGGAGGAGTGATCCACGGGGAGTGATCCACGCGGCCGGGAGACCTCGCGGCGTCAATGTCCTTGCAGCAGCTTCGCGCGCCGCCGCCGGCGTCACAGTCGCGAAATCTCCACCGCGACCACCCCCACACCCCCCCCCCCCAGACATAGCCCCCCCCCCCCAGACATAGCCCCCCCCCAGACATAGACCCCCCCCCCAGACATAGCCCTCCCCCAGACATAGACCCCCCCCCTCAGACATAGCCCCCCCCCCAGACATAGACCCCCCCCCAGACATAGCCCTCCCCCAGACATAGCCCCCCCCCCCAGACATAGACCCCTCCTCCCAGACATAGCCCCTCCTCCCAGACATAGACCCCCCCCCCAGACATAGCCCCCCCTCCCAGACATAGACCCCCCCCCCAGACATAGCCCTCCCCCAGACATAGCCCCCCCCCCCAGACATAGACCCCCCCCAGACATAGCCCCCCCCTCCCAGACATAGCCCCCCCCCCAGACATAGCCCCCCCCCAGACATAGCCCCCCCCCTCAGACATAGCCCCCCCCCCCAGACATAGACCCCCCCCCAGACATAGCCCTCCCCCAGACATAGACCCCCCCCCCCTCAGACATAGCCCCCCCTCCCAGACATAGCCCCCCCCCAGACATAGCCCCCCCCCCCCCCTCCCAGACATAGCGACCCCCCCCCCCAGACGTCCGGGCTGTCGACTCCCCTGCACGCGGTCACATTCCAGGTTCCAATTGGCGACCTTCCCCTCTGTGGCGACGCGCTCGCCGCTGTGTCTCGCTGCTCGTGCATTGCGTGTCCACGGGCGACTCTCCCGCGGAGTGTGACGCTAAAGCCGATAGAATGCACGCACGTGGAAGTATACAGACACACACACATGTGTCTACGTATGTTGAACTTCTTTCGCACCGTACGTAGCCAATCCTGTTAATCGGAGGCGCGGGATATAATCGGCAGCAGCAACATCAACATAATCATCGATCATCACCACCATCATCACCACCATCATCATCACCACCACCACCATCATCACCACCACCACCACCATCATCACCACCATCATCACCACCATCACCACCAGCAGCATTAACTCCAAAGATCCCCCGTATAGTCTCGCGAGCATTGGGAAATGTGCTGTTAGCGAGCACCACTTCCACGACCACCACGACTACAACCAACACCACCACCAGAACGTGCACCTCCACCACCAGACAAAGACCCCTGTGGACCCCAATGAGCTATCGGGACAGTTCTGTTCACGTCGGAACGAGGGGGTGGCGTGGACGCGGGGTCATGCTGACCTCTCAGCTCCATCCCTGACCTCTCAGCTCCATCCCTGGCCTCGCTCCATCTCCTCATGACAGACACCAACAGTGAGTCAGCGGCAGACGCGGGGAGACGGACACGCGGTCACACGGACCGACAGACAGACAGACACATCACAGACAGACACACACACAACACATCACAGGCAGACACACACACACACAACACATCACAGACAAACACACACACACACAACACATCACAGACAGACACACAACACATCACAGACAGACACACACACAACACATCACAGACAGACAGACACACAACACATCACAGACAGACACACACACAACACATCACACACACACAACACATCACAGACAGACACACACACAACACATCACAGACAGACGGACAGACAGCCACACACAGATGCAATCACAGACACACGGATAATCACAGACAAATACAAAGACAAACACCCCCTTATCGCTTAACAGGTTGTTGGGGCGAGTGTACGGCGCACCAATGGAGGCCTGCACGGCACACGAATGGGTGGGTGGCTAACAGCACGCCCGGCCGCCTTTGTCTCCCCGATGCTGATGTCCACACACCGCGCAGGGTACTTCGCGAGGCTGAGACGACCTGGAAGAAGGCCCCGGGACCGGTTCAGATCTTCGCCATCGCTCACGTCCGTTAGCGGGCAGCGAACTCGGGTCGCCGGGTTCATAGCGCAGTGCGCTAACCACTGCGCCACCGTTCAGATAGACGCACACGGGGACACAGACACACGCAGATGCAGTCACGGACAGGCGGAGCAATCAGAAGAGACGTCGCTGGGTGCGCCGCGTGTCCACGGTGGGAATGCGCCAACTCGCAAACCACAGAGGCGCAGCACTCGGACCTCTAAATTGATCCCCCGCCCCTCCCCTCCCTCCCCCCTCCCCCCGCACTCGGGAGCGGTGACAGCGAAATGAGCGGGCAGGGAATCTGAGAGCTGAGAGGCTCCTGACGTGAGCGGTGAGCGGGCTTTGAATGTGAGCGTGGAGACTCGTGTGGTGGTGGTGATTGTGGTGGTGATTGTGGTGGTGATTGTGGCGGTGGTGATGGTGGTGATTGTGGCGGTGATTGTGGTGATGGTGATGGTGGTGGTTATTGTGGTGGTGGCGTTGACGGTGGTGGCCGCAACCGCTCGCAGAGGGTGGGTGATGGTGGTAGTGGTAGTGGCGGCGCTGCTGCTGCTGCTGCTGCTGATGACCAGCCATGGTCAATCCGCTGCTGGATGAAGGGCCGCCGTCGCCGCGTCTCGCGCCCTCGCCCCAGGCGCCCGGTGCACCGCCAGCGCCGTGGATGTGCCAGCGGATTCGACTCGCTGGCACATTAATTCTCACTTCCTCGCACTTATTCTGCTTCCCTTTCAATAAGAAGGTATATCTTTCTTTCTTTCTCTCCGTCTGAATTTGCATGTGAATGTGTGCAAATTAATAGGTGCGGATGCGGTTTTTGTGTCTGTGAATAAAGTCTGATCTTCTGGGCGATGATGTCTTCTCGGGTCCAAAGGGCCGCTCGCGTTTCCCCGAGCCCCGTATCTCATTAGGAGCAGCAGAGCATGAGTCCGCCCTGCCAAATATTCTCAAAAAAAAGTTCCGTGGTGTGAGATGTAATACACACACACACTTGTACTCGCGCGCGCGTGTGTGGCTTTTATAATATTGGAGCAGAGTTTGTGCGAGCTAATTCAGCTGCCGTGTGTCTCGCTGCCCGGGTAGACAGAAACTCCGCGGTGCACTTCATTTGACAACTTGTGAAAGCAATATATATGGGATACAGGATTATAGAGACCGACCGAGCGAGCGAGAGAGAGCGAGATACATTAAGTGTCTCGGAATGTTTGCGTCTGTCCGCATGTTCAACTCACGCCCGACTCCTCCGGAGCGACCGATAACACCGCGCGTTTGACTGACAACGCAAACCGAGACGGGTGGTCAGTCAGCTGGTGCGGAAGGGAAGCTTCTGGAAGAATTGACGCAGAGCCTCATAGATTCAGTGTTGGGACAAGTGCTGTTAGCGAGCACCTATGAAGGCCGGCACGGCACAAGAGGGGGTGGGTGGCCAGCACCATGCCCGGCCGCCTTTGTCTTCCTAGTGGCGATGTTTACACACCGCACCAAGTACGGCAAGCGGTGGCTGGGCATGCGGGCTACGTGACCCAGCCAGCGCAGCCTTGCCTGCCTCCACGAATCTCCAAGCGAAGGCTGCGTTAAGCCTCCTCGTTTTGCGATGTTGGATGTTCTAGACACTGACACACACACACTGGCCCAAGAACAACAACCGCCATTCGCCACTAAGTGGCGGTGACGTCACCACGACGCTTGTGCCAGGCTATGTGCACGTTGAGGCCACGTGAAGTGTCGAACGCCCGCCGGCAGGAAGTCACGGGACAGACCCAGCAGGTGCCACGGGTTGCCTGACTGAGATGAGTGGCCGATGCAGCACCTGTGCCCCCCTACTGTGCCAACTTGCTGTGCTTTACACGCCCGGCGCTCCGCTCGTTGTTGTGAGCGTCGCTCCTCCGCCCTCCGTTGTTGTTGGAGGGCGACTGCCTCCAACTGCCCAGTAGCGTCCTTCACGAGCCTCCTCCACGTATAGCCTCAACAGACTGTTGGGGCAAGTGCCGTTAGCGAGCACCTATGAAGGCCGGCACGGCACCCGAGGGGGTGGGTGGCCAACACCACGCCCGGCCGCTTTTGTTTCCCTAGTGGCGACGTTTACACATCGCACCAAGTACTCATTTGAGGCTGAGTCGACCTAGGGGAGGCCCGGGACCGGTTCAGGTTATCGTCACTGGCGTTGGCCGTGAGCGGGAGTCGAACCCGGGTAGCCAGGTTCATAGCGCAGCGCGCTAACCACTACACTACCGCTCCCCACCACACACCGACACACACTGACACACACACACTGACACACACAGACACACTGACACACGCGTGTGTTCTATGGCAGTTCTGGGTGGGGGAGGGGTTCTCAAACTCGCAGCGGACGAGGAGGAATGCGCCTCGCTCCGTCGAGAGGACTCCACTGAGATTCTGCCGCGGACTCGGCGACCCGAGTTCGATTTCCGGCCACAGCTGACATCGGTGGCGAGTGATGTCTGGCCCAGCCTGTCCTGGGTGCCCCCTCCCTCTCTCCCCCCCCGCCCCCCGCCCCCATTGCGTGGAGCGCGGGGAAGTCGCCGCGAAGAGCAGCCGAGCGGCGTGCGCCAGGAAGGGCGCCATCGCCCCCGGCGTGGCACCCGCGACGGCGTGGCCGCGGGGGGGGTGGCCGCGGGGGCAGGGAGGTGGAGAGGGGGCGCAGGGAGAGAGTTCAGGGAGAGGCGAGAGAGGGCAGCGGGAGGAGAGTTCGCAGAGAGTTCGCGGAGAGTTCGTGGAGAGTTCGCGGAGAGTTCGTGGAGAGTTCGTGGAGAGGAGGCGGTGTGAGGGGGATGAGGAGAGAGGAGACAAGAGAGGGATTGGGATTTTCTCTGAATTCGAGGAGATCGCCCCCCTCCCCCTTCCCCCCCCTCCCCCCTCCCCCCCCCTCCCCCCCCGCCTCCCGCTTCGACCGCGCGCGGCTGGGCGGGGATCAATGCCGCGCGGAGTCGAGTTTCCGAGAACAGAGAGGAGGGAGGATGCACTCTCATCGTCACCTCGTCACTCCATCACCTCGTCACCTCGTCGCCTCGTCTCACCGCCGTCTCGGCTCCACGTGGTCGCGTCGTCTCGTGATGCTCGTCGCGTCGACTCGTCACCTCGTTGAGAGCTGCGGCACCTCGTCCCTGTCGGACTGGATGCGTGGAGTCGCGTTGCCCTCCGTGCCCCTGCAGTGTGTGCGGTGACTGACGCGGCTGTGATGCTGCCTGTGTGTGTGTCTGTGTGTGTGTCTGTGTGTGTGTGTCTGTGTGTGTCTGTGTGTGTGTCTGTGTGTGTGTCTGTGTGTGTGTGTCTGTGTGTGTGTGTCTGTGTGTGTGTGTGTCTGTGTGTGTGTGTCTGTGTGTGTGTGTGTCTGTGTGTGTGTGTCTGTGTGTCTGTGTGTGTCTGTGTGTGTCTATGTGTGTGTGTCTGTGTGTGTGTCTGTGTGTGTGTGTCTGTGTGTCTGTCTGTGTGTGGAGTGGGGAGCGGTAGTGTAGCGGTTAGTTTAACGCTGCGCTATGAATCCTTTCTACCCGAGTTCGATTCCCGCTCACGGCCAACACCGGTGACGATTATCTGAACCGGTTATGGGCCTCCCCAAGGTCGACTGAGCCTCAAATAAGTACCCGGTGCGGTGTGTAAACATCGCCACTGGGGAGACAAAGGCGGTCGGGCGTGGTGCTGGCCACCCACCGCCTGGTGTACCGTTCTGGCCTTCATAGGTGCTCGCTAACAGCACTTGCCCCAGCAGTCTGCTTAGGCTCTACTTGAAGCGTGGTCCTTGTTTGTGTTGTTGTGATGCTCTCTCTGTAGTTGTTGTGGTTGTACCTGTGTTGTTGTTGTTGCTGAGATCTGACCGCTGCGTGGATGTGTGTGGGGTGTTTCATTTGCGCGAATGGCCTCTGCGTTCCGAGCTGGGTCCACGGGCGTCGCGCTGTCCGACTGAGTGCGAGCGGCGCTCACAACAACGAGCGGAGCGCCGGGCGGATAAAACGCAGCGAGGTGGCACAGCAGGTGGCGCATCTGTCAGTCACCCCCTGGCACCTGGGTCTGTCCCGTGACCTCCTGCACCTAGCCTGGCACAGCAGTCAACCAGGAACGCGTGGCTCTGTCCCGTGACCTCCTGCACCTAGCCTGGCACAGCAGTCAACCAGGAACGCGTGCCTCTGTCCCGTAACCTCTGAGCTCTACCTGGAGGCCGCTTTCCTCGCTTGACGCGGCCTCAAGGTGCACAGCGCCTGGCACGCGCCCCCTGGCCGAGGACGCGCGCGATGAGCGCGTTTGTTTCATGAACACAAAATAAGACCACGTCAATCACGTGGTGTGGTGGAGTGGTGGTGTGGTGGAGTGGTGGTGGTGGAGTGGTGGTGGTGGAGTGGTGGAGTGGTCGTGTGGTGGAGTGATGGTGGAGTGGTGGTGGAGTGGTGGAGGTGGAGTGGTGGTGGTAGAGTGGTGGTGGTGGTGGTGGAGTGGTGGAGTG
This sequence comes from Lampetra fluviatilis, assembly GCF_964198595.1. NCBI lineage: Eukaryota > Metazoa > Chordata > Hyperoartia > Petromyzontiformes > Petromyzontidae > Lampetra > Lampetra fluviatilis. Next base: position 669,109 of record NC_136291.1, on the reverse strand, counting down.
GTGGTGGAGTGGTGGAGTGATGGTGGAGATGTGGAGTGGTGGTGGTGGAGTGGTGGTGGTGGAGTGGTGGAGTGGTGGTGGAGTGGTGGTGGAGTGGTGGAGTGGTGGTGGAGTGGTGGTAGAGTGGTGGAGGTGGAGTGGTGGTGGTAGAGTGGTGGAGTGGTGGTGGTGGAGTGGTGGTGGTGGAGTGGTGGTGGAGTGGTGGTGGTGGAGTGGTGGAGTGGTGGTGGAGTGGTGGTGGAGTGGTGGTGGAGATGTGGAGTGGTGGTGGTGGAGTGGTGGTGGAGTGGTGGTGGAGTGGTGGTGGAGATGTGGAGTGGTGGTGGTGGAGTGGTGGTGGTGGAGTGGTGGAGTGGTGGTGGAGTGGTGGTGGAGTGGTGGTGGAGTGGTGGAGTGGTGGTAGAGTGGTGGAGGTGGAGTGGTGGTGGTAGAGTGGTGGAGTGGTGGTGGTGGAGTGGTAGTGGTGGAGTGGTGGTGGTGGAGTGGTGGTGGTGGAGTGGTGGTGGAGTGGTGGTGGAGTAGTGGAGTGGTGGTGGAGTGGTGGAGTGGTGGAGTGGTGGTGGAGTGGTGGTGGAGTGGTGGTGGAGATGTGGAGTGGTGGTGGTGGAGTGGTGGTGGAGTGGTGGTGGAGTGGTGGTGGAGATGTGGAGTGGTGGTGGTGGAGTGGTGGTGGTGGAGTGGTGGAGTGGTGGTGGAGTGGTGGTGGAGTGGTGGTGGAGTGGTGGAGTGGTGGTGGAGTGGTGGTGGAGTGGTGGAGTGGTGGTGGAGGAGTGGTGGTGGAGTGGTGGTGGAGTGGTGGTGGAGTGGTTGAGTGATGGAGTGGTGGTGGGGTGGTGGAGTGGTGGTGGAGTGGTGGTGGGGCGGTGGAGTGGTGGTGAAGTGGTGGTGGAGTGGTGGAGTGGTGGAGGAGTGGTGGTGGAGTGGTGGTGGAGTGGTGGCTGCTGGGTCCTTGTGGAGTGGTGGCGCAGTGATTGATTAGCGCGCAGCGCTACGAACCCGGCGACCCGAGTTCGATTCCCGTCCAGCCATCAATCTCTCAGTGGCCTCCACGATCCGTTTGCTCGGCCACCCCTCCCGCTCTTGTGCAGTGCGCGCCTTTACAGGTGCTCGCCAACGGCACTTTCCCCAACAGTCTGTGCAGGCTACACGGGGGACCTTTGTCTTTGGTTGCTCGCCCCCCCCCACCCCCGCTATCCGCAGCCCCTCCACGCCGCGTGGTCGCGTCATTAGCATCATCGTCGTCATCAACATCATCAACGTCATCAGCATCGTCATCATAACCGTCATCATCATCAACATCATCGTCATTAACATAATCAACATCATCATCAACATCATCAACGTCATTAAGATCATCAAAATAATCAACATCACCAACATCATCATCATCAACATCAAAAACATCATCGTCATCCTCATAACCAACATCATCAAGATCGTCATCAACATCATCAAAATCATCGTCATCCTCATCATCAACGTCATCGTCATCATCAACATCATCAACATCATCAACATCATCGTCATCAACATCATCATCATCAACATCATCATCAACATCATCATCAACATCATCAACATCATCGTCATCAACATCATCAAAATCATCAACATCATCATCAACATCATCAACATCATCGTCATCAACATCATCAACATCATCAACATCATCGTCTTCAACATCATCAACATCATCATCAAAATCATCAACATCATCATCAACATCATCATCAACATCATCGTCATCAACGCGCCGCTGTCAAGAGGTCGCCTCGATACAGTGCGAGACGAGGCATTGCATCGTATTAAACAATAATAATAATTTATTTATTGTTACCAATCCTACAAACACAAATAGAAATTACAAAAAAATAATTGACGACGCGTTTTTAAATATCCTTGGCGTTACCACTGCTCCGACTCCTATACAAAGATCCCCCGTACAGCCTTCACAGGCTGTTGGGGCAAGTGCCGTTAGCGAGCACCTACGAATGCCGACACGGCGCACGAGAGGATGGGTGGCCAGCACCACGCCCGGCCGCCTTTGTCTCCCCAGTGGCGATGTCCACACACCGCACCAGGTACCCGTTTAAAGACCCAGAACCGGGTCGGATAATAGTCACCGGTGGGAATCGAACTCAGGTTGCCGGGTTCGTAGCGCAGCGCGCTAACGGCTCCACCACCGCTCCCCCTCCCCCAGGCTGGGCAATTAGTGCCGATTGGTGGGGAGCAACAGCCCCTCCCCTACCCACCTCTCATACCTTCCCTCCACCGCTGCTCTTAGGGGGGGTCACCCCCCTCTCCTCCTCCTTATTGTTGCCCCCCCCCTCTCCCGCCCCCTCCCGCCCCTCCCGCCCCCACGCGCACGTGAGCAGCGTGGGAGGTCCACGCGCGTCACGGGGCTCGCTGCGCGCTGCGCTGCCAGTGGAGAGTCGCGAGTGGAGCGAGTGGAGAGTCGCGAGTGGAGCGAGTGGAGAGTCGCGAGTGGAGCGAGTGGAGAGTCGCGAGTGGAGCGAGTGGAGAGTCACGAGTCGTGAGAAGAGCGGCCCTCGCCATCCACATCCATCATCATCACCATCGTCCCCATCGGCATCGTCGTCGTCCAAAACATCATCGACACCAACAGCGTTGTCGTCATCATCATCGTCGTCGTAATTATCATAAATCACATTAGCGTAATCACTACCTTGATCATTGTCACTCACACCATCAATCTCATCATCAACACAACTCACATCATCAGTCTCACCGTCGGCGTCTTCGCAATCGACGCCGTCGTCATCGTCATCATCGCTACCAGTCCCACCCCCCCCTCTCCTGGCAAGACGGGCGCCAAAGCGAAGCAAGAGTCGCGTGGAGCGCTCGGCGCCTCATCATCCACCCCCATCCGTCACCTGTCCCACTCCCTCCCTAGCGAGGGGCACGAGGAGGTGGTCGTGCCGGCACGGGGAGGGAGCGCAGCGTCTTGGATCGTCGTTTCACCATCATCACCATCACGACCCTCCGCCTTGTCAACAACAACAACATCATCATCACCTGCCGCTTGCTTCCCCCCGCCATCCTCCGGTGAGGAGTAGTGGTGAGGAGTGGTGGTGAGGAGTGGTGATGAGTGGTGGTGAGGAGTAGTGGTGAGGAGTAGTGGTGAGGAGTGGTGAGGAGTGGTGGTGAGGTGGTGTGGTGAGGAGTAGTGGTGAGGAGTGGTGGTGAGGTGGTGAGGAGTAGTGGTGAGGAGTAGTGGTGAGGAGTGGTGGTGAGGAGTAGTGGTGGTGAGGAGTAGTGGTGAGGAGTAGTGGTTAGGTGGTGTGGTGAGGAGTAGTGGTTAGGTGGTGTGGTGAGGAGTAGTGGTTAGGTGGTGTGGTGAGGAGTAGTGGTTAGGTGGTGTGGTGAGGAGTAGTGGTGAGGAGTAGTGGTGAGGAGTGGTGGTGAGGTGGTGAGGAGTAGTGGTGAGTAGTAGTGGTGGTGAGTAGTGGTGGTGAGGAGTGGTGGTGAGGTGTGGGCTGCTCCTCCTGCGCGTGGCTGAGTCGGGGCGGCTTCTCCAGGCTCCAGGCTCCTCTTCCGCATCCAGCGCAGGTAAGCGGGGGGGGGGGGGGGGTGTAGGGGACAGGTGAACGGCGCTCACCTGAGTGATGGTGAACTCACCTGAGTGATGGTGAACTCGTCTTTGTGATGGTGAACTCGTCTTTATGATGGTGAACTCACCTGTATGATGGTGACCTCACCTGAGTGATGGTGAACTCACCTGAGTGATGGTGAACTCACCTGAGTGATGGTGAACTCACCTGTGAGATGATGAGCTCGTCTTTGTCATGGTGAACTCACCTGAGTAATGGTGAACTCGTCTTTATGATGGTGACCTCACCTGAGTGATGGTGAACTCACCTGTGAGATGAGGAGCTCGTCTTTGTCATGGTGAACTCACCTGAGTAATGGTGAACTCGTCTTTATGATGGTGACCTCACCTGAGTGATGGTGAACTCACCTGTGAGATGAGGAGCTCGTCTTTGTCATGGTGAACTCGCCTGTGTGGAGCGCACGGGCACGGAGCGAGACCCGTTCCTTGAGCCGCGTGCGAGCGGCGTTGACTGAGACTCGGCTTGATGACGATGGGATTTTATCATCATTATTATTATTAGCCTGGCTCATGGGACCGGATATTATTGGACCGGCTTCACGGGACCGGCACTGTATACGGGGGACCGCTATATGGGACCGGCTCATGGGACCGGGTCATGGGACCGGCTCATGGGACCGGTATATGGGGCCGGTATATGGGACCGGTATATGGGACCGGTATATGGGAGCGGTATATGGGAGCGGCCCGGCTCGTGGGAGCGGCTCGCGATGGCTCTGGCTGATCGCGAGCGGCTGGGAACGCCGCGGGGGCTGCCGGGAGGCCGAGAGGCGCAGTGGGCGGTGGGCACCGCGTCCCTGAGTTCGATCCCCGAACACGGCGGACACAGAAGTGGCGAGTGGAATCTGAACCGGTCCTCTGACCTATTCAGTTTACGTTGACTCAGCCTTAAATTTTAAAGTTCCCGCTGCCGTGTGAAAATGTCAGCGCTGGGGAAACAAAGACGGCTGGGCGTGGTGCTTGACAACCGTCTATATGTCTTGGTGTGTCTACATGTGTTTGTGTGTGTTTGTGTGTTTGTGTTACTGCCGTACAAGTGTGTGTGAAGGTTTGTGGCCTTCGACACTTCACGTGACCTCAAGATGCACCTAGCCTGGCACAAGCGCTGTGGTGACATCACCGCCAATTAGTCGCGAACGGCGCTGTTGTTGTTGTCTGTATGTACACGTGTGTGTGTGCTTGCTGTGTGCGAGTATTTGTAGCGTGGGGAGCGGTAGTGTAGCGGCTAGCGCTCTGCCCTACGAACCCCTTCCACCCGAGTTCGATTCCCGCTCACGGCCGACACCGGTGACGATTATCTGAACCGGTTCTGGGCCTTTCCTAGGTCGACTCAGCCTCAAATGAGTACCCGGTGCGGTGTGTAAACATCGCCACTGGGGAGACAAAGGCGGCCGCGCGTGGCGCTGTCCACCCACCCCCTCGTGTGCCGTCCTGGCCTTCATAGGTGCTCGCAAACAGCACTTGCCCGAACAGGCTGTTAAAGGCTACACGGGGGATCTTTGTCTTTGTAAATGTCGTGCTGCGTTACGAACCAGGCAACCTAGGGTCGATACCAAACCTCTGCCGGGATTCCCCTAGGTCGACTCGGCGTTAAATGACGACAACACAGCAGGGAGACGAAGAGGGCCACGTGGTGTGCCGGTGTCGGCCTTTGTATTTGCTCACTCACAGCCCTTGCCCCAACATTGTCTGCCCGTACGGGGCAGCTTTGCCTGTGTTCGTGCGTGGGAAGCGGAATGCGCTGCGAACGTTGCGACAACAGATTCAGTCGCGCTCACGGCATTCACGAACGCCTGAATCGGCCACGTGCCTCCTCTAGGTCGGCTCGGCCTCAGTGTGTCACCGGCGCCCTGTGAGTGTGTGGACAAGACGTCTCGTGCGCCGTGCCGCCCTTCACAGGTGGTGCTGCTGCTGCTCGCGAGCAGATCGGGGGGAGAGACTTTGTGTTAATGATGGTGATTGTGATCACACCACCACCATTCACCATGATGATGGTGATTGTGATCACAACACCACCATTCACCATGATGATGGTGATTGTGATCACAACACCACCATTCACCGTGATGATGATGATGATTGTGATCACACGACCATCATCCACCGTGATGATGATGATGATTGTGATCACACGACCATCATCCACCGTGATGATGATGATGATTGTGATCACACGACCATCATCCACCGTGATGATGATGATTGTGATTGTGATCACACCACCACCATCCCCCGTGATGATGATGATGATTGTGATCACACGACCATCATCCACCGTGATGATGATGATGATTGTGATCACACGACCACCATCCACCGTGATGATGATGATGATTGTGATCACACGACCATCATCCACCGTGATGATGATGATGATTGTGATCACACGACCATCATCCACCGTGATGATGATGATTGTGATTGTGATCACACCACCACCATCCCCCGTGATGATGATGATGATTGTGATCACACGACCATCATCCACCGTGATGATGATGATGATTGTGATCACACGACCACCATCCACCGTGATGATGATGATGATTGTGATCACACGACCATCATCCACCGTGATGATGATGATTGTGATTGTGATCACACCACCACCATCCCCCGTGATGATGATGATGATTGTGATCACACGACCATCATCCCCCGTGATGATGATGATGATTGTGATCACACCACCACCATCCCCCGTGATGATGATGATGATTGTGATCACACCACCACCATCCCCCGTGATGATGATGATGATTGTGATCACACGACCACCATCCACCGTGATGATGATGATGATTGTGATCACACGACCATCATCCACCGTGATGATGATGATTGTGATTGTGATCACACCACCACCATCCCCCGTGATGATGATGATGATTGTGATCACACCACCATCATCCACCGTGATGATGATGGTGATTGTGATGACACCACCATCATCCACCGTGATGATGATGGTGATTGTGATCACACGACCACCATCCACCGTGATGATGATGATGATGATGATTGTGATCACAACACCACCATTCACCGTGATGATGATGATGATGATTGTGATTGTGATCACACCGCCATCATCCACCGTGATGATGATGATGATTGTGATCACATCCCCACCATCACCCCCCGTGATGATGATGATTGTGATTGTGATCACAACACCACCATTCACCGTGATGATGATTGTGATTGTGATTGTGATCACAACACCACCATTCACCGTGGTGATGATGATGATTGTGATTGTGATCACAACACCACCATCCACCGTGATGATGATTGTGATTGTGATCACAACACCACCATTCACCGTGATGATGATAATGATTGTGATTGTGATCACAACACCACCATTCACCGTGATGATGATTGTGATTGTGATCACAACACCACCATTCACCGTGATGATGATTGTGATTGTGATCACAACACCACCATTCACCGTGGTGATGATGATGATTGTGATTGTGATCACAACACCACCATTCACCGTGATGATGATGATTGTGATTGTGATCACAACACCACGCGCTCGATGCGTCGTTCCGACCACCTCAACAGGTGGTCGCCGAGTGCACTTGCCCCGACAGCCTGCCGCGTCTACCTGCGAGATCTTTGTCTTTGTCGCGCGAGCCACACACAACTCACACACACAACAACACTCACACACACACAACAACACTCACACACAACACTCACACACAACACTCACACACAACACTCACACACAACAACACACACACAACACACACAACACACACCACACACACAACACACACACATACCACACACAACACACACAACAACACACACACAACACTCACACACAACGACACACACACAACACTCACACAACACACACACACAACACACGCACGCGGGTGTGTGCAGCACGCAGCGCTAGAATTGATGCGTCCTCTGCAACGGAATTCGCATCATTGCCCCCCCCCCCCCCCCCGTGTCATCCGGGTCATTAACGCAACAACAGCCCCCCCCCTCCACCAAATAGCAAAAGTGGTTTTCGCACCAATTACGACTGCGCTGACACGAGCTGGCGGATCGCCGAGCGCTCCCCTAATTAATATCGCTCCCGCTACGGGCACGGTGTCACACGCTCGCTGCTGCTGCTGCCGCTGCTGCTGCCGCTGCTGCTGATGATGTTGTTGTTGTTCTTGTTGGTGGTGTTAATCATGAGCGGATATCCGCGGTGGGAGGGGAGGGGGCGGTTTAAGCCTTTTGCCTCCGCTAAGAGACCCCCGCAGTGAAGCGTTCACGAGAGGCGCGTCAACAGCCGCGAGCTCGTGGTGAGCGCCTCGCGGCGACAACGCGCCGGGGAGAGGAGGGAGCCCCCACCAACTCCCCCCACCAACCCAGCCAGCCACCAACTCCCCCCACCCACCCACCCACCAACTCCCCCCACCCACCCACCAACTCCCCCCACCCACCCACCAACTCCCCCCACCAACCCAGCCAGCCACCAACTCCCCCCACCCACCCACCAACTCCCCCCACCAACTCCCCCCACCAACCCCGCCACCAACCCACCACCAACTCCCCCCACCAACCCACCCACCAACTCCCCCCACCAACTCCCCCCACCAACTCCCCCCACCAACCCCGCCACCAACCCACCACCAACTCCCCCCACCAACTCCCCCCACCAACTCCCCCCACCAACCCCGCCACCAACCCACCACCAACTCCCCCCACCAACCCACCCACCAACTCCCCCCACCAACTCCCCCCACCAACTCCCCCCACCAACCCACCCACCAACTCCCCCCACCAACCCACCCACCAACTCCCCCCACCAACCCCGCCACCAACCCACCCACCAACTCCCCCCACCAACCCACCCACCCAGCCACCCACCCAGCCACCCACCCCCTCATGCGCCTTGATAGGTGCTCGCGAGCGGCGCTTGGCCCCTGACAGTCCATCTAACGACTACACGGGAGATGCCTCTAGTGTGCCAGGGTGCGTGTGCGTGGTTTGTGTGTGGGGAGGGGTATTAGGGAGACAAAGGCGGCCGGGAGTGGTCACGGCCACCCTACCCAGCTGTGCCCAGTGCAGACGTGAGCGGGTGCTCACTCCGAGCGCGGCGCTCCCACGGTCGACGCAGGCGACACGGCGATCTGTGTGTGTCTGTGTGTGTCTGTGTGTGTCTGTGTGTGTCTGCCTGCGTGTGTGTCAGTGTGTGTGTCTGTGTGTGTCTGTGTGTGTGTCTGTGTGTGTCAGTGTGTGTGTCTGTGTGTGTCTTGGTACGGGGAGTGGCTGTGATGGTGAGGCGGGAATGGAATCTGTGTGTCAGGTGTGCGTGTGTGTATGTCTGTGTGTGTGTCTGCCTGCGTGTGTGTCAGTGTGTGTGTATGTGTGTGTGTATGTCTGTGTGTGTGTCTGTGTGTGTGTCTGTGTGTGTCAGGGTGTGTGTCTGTGTGTGTGTCTGCGTGTGTCTGTGTGTGTCAGGGTGTATACACGCCGTGAATGTGTATATTCTGTGTGTACACGAGGTGTGTCTGTGTTTGGTACGTGCCGTATACATTGTGTATACATTGTGTATACATTGTATGTGTGTGTCTGGTACGTGCCGTATACATTGTGTATACATTGTGTATACATTGTCTGTGTGTGTCTGTGTGTGTGTGGTACGTGTCGTATACATTGTGTATACATTGTGTATACATTGTATGTGTGTGTCTGTGTGTGTGTGGTACGTGTCGTATACATTGTGTATATATTGTGTATACATTGTGTATACGCTGTGTATACATTGTGTGTGTATATTGTGTGTGTCTGTGTTGGGTGTGTACACGAGGTGTGTGTGTGTTCGGCGTGGATGTTTTTCGATGCAAGACGCTATATAAATTCAAATCGTATTGTGTTGTCATTTTTGCATTGGATGTGTATGGATGTGTTGTGTGTGCGCGCGTATGTTCGCTCTACGTGTCTATGCTATGGGGAGCGGTGGTGCAGTGGTTAGCGCACTGCGCTACGAACCCGGCGACCCAAGTTCGTGTCTCGCTCACGACCAAGACGAGTGACAGTGACTATGCGAACCAGTTTTAGGGTCCCGTAGGTCGACTCACCCTTAAGCATGAGTCCCTGCTGCGCTGTGTAAACATCACCACTGGGAAGACAAAGGCGGCCGGGCGTGGTGTTGGCCGCCCACCCACTCGTACGCCGAAGGCTACACGTGGGATCTTAATCTGTCTGTTTTGGTGTGTGTGTGTATATAGTGTGTGTATATCGTGTGTGTGTGTAGTGTATCGTGTGTGTGTTAGGTGTGTGCGTATATATTTAGTTGCTGTGTATGTTGTCACCTGTGTTACATTTATGCTCATGAACCTCACCTGGACCTCCTCTAGGTCGACTCAGCCACAAATAGGTATCGACAGCGTTCCGTGGACACAAGCTGTCAATCGGCCAGGGCGTGGTGACCACCACCACCACCACCCTCTCGTGCGCCGTTTAACCCAACATCGGTGCTCGCTAACAGCACTGTCCCCAACTGCGTCTGGGATGGCCCAGACGGCGCGGGGGAGGCCTTCATCCAGCAGTGGGTCGCCCGAAGGATCTGTGACTCGCCCCGCTGATATTCTCGCTCCGCAGCGCGGCGAGCAACTCCAGTGGCCACAGAATAAACACGGGGACGCAACCCATTCTCGCGCTTCCCGACTGCGGATTACTTGTAGCCAGCAGCCCGGACGTCCCTTGGACGTGGCCGACCATCACTCCCTCCAGCCAACCAGGAAGCCAGCCAGCCAGCAAAACTTGTTTCTAATATAGCATGCTGTTTCACGTGGTTTTACTCATCATCCAAGTTGCGCGGATGTTCAGGTACCCCCGTCGCCCCCGCTGGAGGCCGGGCAAGCGGCGCCCAGCAGCGGCAGCATGAGCCGCTCGGAGAGCGGAGCCCCGACGACGACGACGACGACGCCGCCGCCGACGCCCCCGGGAGAGTCCCCGGCGGCACCGCTCCCCGCGGCCGGGCCCGGGGCCGTGGCCGTGCCGCCCAGCCCGTGCCTCTCCAAGGTGGAGCTGCGGGTGTCGTGCCGCGCGCTGCTCGACCGGGACGCGCTCTCCAAGTCCGACCCGTGCGTCATGCTGCTCATGCAGTCGCGCGGACAGTGGGTGGAGGTGCGTGCGCGTGCCCGCGGCGGCGGCGGCGGTGGTGGTGGTGGTGGTGTTGGGGGGGTAGGTGGTGGAGTTGTGGTGGTGGTGGTGGAGTCGGTGGTAGTGGTGGGGTTGGTGGTGGTGGTGGTAGTGGTAGTGGTGGGGTTGGTGGTGGTGGTGGTGGTAGTGGTGGGGTTGTTAGTGGTGTGGTTGGGAGAGTGGTGGTGGTGGAGTTGGTGGTGGAGTTGGTGGTGGTGGTAGTGGTGGAACTGGTGGTGGTGTGGTTGGCAGAGTGGTGGTGGTGGATTTGGTGGTGGAGTTGGTGGTGGAGTTGGTGGTGGTGGTGGTAGTGGTGGAACTGGTGGTGGTGTGGTTGGGAGAGTGGTGGTGGTGGATTTGGTGGTGGAGTTGGTGGTGGAGTTGGTGGTGGTGGTAGTGGTGGGGTTGGTGGTGATGTGGTTGGGAGAGTGGCGGTGGTGGTGAGGGCCCTGTAGACTGTCGGGGCAAGTGCAGACACAGCGCTCCCAGACGCAATCACAGCCACGACCCTGCCCCGCCCGTCAGCCTCAATGCCACCGGTCTATTCCAATCACCGAAGCTAAGCCGGTTGGAGCCTGGTTAGCCCGTCGATGTGCGACCGCTTCGTATCCACGGCCCTGGGTACAAGACAGAAGCACGTGCGGCTACAGTGCAGAATCCCCCCCCCCCTGCCGCCGCGCACGAAGACCCGGCGAGGCTTTCGTGGAAACATGAATGAAACGATCGCAATTGTCGCGCTTGTGACTCTGAGCACGGACGGGGAGACGACTGCCGTCTTCATTTAGAACGCGGCGCTCGGTTTTTAATTTGCGCGATTCGAGTTTAAACGCGGCGCGAGTGCCGTGCAAGTGTGCGGCGGCTGTCAGCCTCCTGCGTCAGCCACGGTGATGATAATGTCGTCATCATCATCATCATCTTTAGCCATGGTCTATCCGCTGCCAGATGAAGGCCTCCCTAAGCCATATCGAATGTGTTTGTTTGTGTTTACCGGACTTCACCACGCTGGTCAGTGCGGGTTGGTCAACGGGAGGAGGGCAGGACCGGTTCTGGTCTCACTCGACGTCAACCGCGGCCGGGAATCGAACTCGGGTGCGCCTGGTTCAGAGCGCAGTGCGCTTACCACCACACTGCCTCGCCACTCCCACGACTCCCAAAGTCGACGTGATCACGGTCCGTGGCCTGTCCACTGCTGGATGAAGGCCTCCTCCGTCACGCCGACATCGACCCGCGTCGCCCCTGGAGGGGACGTGGGGGACGTGGGGGACGTGGGGGGGGGGGGATGTGGGGGGGGGGGCGCGTCCCCCGGGCCGCGGGGACGGCGTCGCGTTCGCCGCGAGGTGTCTCCGTGAACGGGACGCGGCCCCGTTCGGGGCGGGCACTCTGACTGCGGCGGCGGCGCTAATCCCTGTTCGGCATTTCTGAGCGTCTCGTGGAGATTAGACGTTCATATGCCGGGGCATATTAACGTGTAATTCATATGCCGGGGCACACGATATTCCGCGGGCACTTCCTTCCGAATAATCTCACACCGCATCAAAGACAATCAAACTCCCTTCCGTGGCGAAGATAATAGAGGAGTGTCCAGGCGGTACAACTGCCGATCGCGCGACGCGGCAGCGGCACGCGTCGCGTCTCTGCAACAATCCGCGCGCGAGACGTTCCGAGCCACGCCGCTGGGGACGTCTCCGCACCTCGTCGTTGGGGGCGCTATCAGGAGGCGCGCGCGTCTCGTGCACGCGCGCGCGTCTCGTGCACGCGCGCGCGTCTCGTGCACGCGCGCGCGTCTCGTGCACGCGCGCGCGTCTCGTGCACGCGCGCGCGTCTCGTGCACGCGCGCGCGTCTCGTGCACGCGCGCGCGTCTCGTGCACGCGCGCGCGCCGTGGAAGGAGCCGAGTCGCGCCCGTCTGCTGCTGATGATGATGGCGGTGTTTGGTGATGATGGCGATGATGATGATGGCGATGCCTGCTGATGGTGATGAGGGCGGTTTTGGTGATGGTCCTGTTCACCGCCATGTATTCACGTGGACCCTGTACAAACATGTGACTCCCGCCACTCGCACGCGCCCACTGCATGCTCGCGTGCCCCCGTGTCCCCCCCCCCCTCACGTGTCCCCACGGCGTCCCACCCCCCCCCCCCCCCCCGTGTGTCCCCCCGGCGTCCCACCCCCCCCCCCCCCGTGTGTCCCCCCGGCGTCCCACCCCCCCCCCCCCCCCGTGTGTCCCCCCGGCGTCCCACCCCCCCCCCCCCCCGTGTGTCCCCCCGGCGTCCCAGGTGGAGCGCACGGAGGTGATCAAGAAGAACCTGCACCCCGTCTTCTCCAAGGTCTTCACCATCGACTACTACTTCGAGGAGGTGCAGAAGCTCCGCTTCGAGGTGTTCGACATCAACAGCAGCAGCAGCAGCAGCGTCCCCTGCGGGCCCCGCGAGGACGACTTCCTGGGGGCCGCGGAGTGCACCCTGGGGCAGGTGCGGCGCGCGCGCACAGAGACAAAGATACAGACAAAGGTCCCTCGTGTAGCCTGTACAGGCTGTGGCGACAAGTGCTGTTAGCACGCGCTACTCGTTTAAGGCTCAGTCGACCTAGGAGGAAGCCAAGTACCGGTGCAGAGATTCGTCGCTGGTTGACGCGGGTCGAGACAGACAGAGAGACAGAGTGACGGACAGACAGACAGACAGAGAGAGAGAAACAGAGAGACAGAGAAACAGACAGAGAGACAGAGAGAGAGAAACAGAGAGACAGAGAAACAGACAGAGAGACAGAGAGAGACAGACAGAAAGACAAAGAGACAGGGAGACAGAGAGACGGACAGAGAGACAGAGAGAGACAGAGAAACAGACAGAGAGACAGAGAGAGAGACAGAGAGACGGACAGACAGACAGAGAGACAGAGAGAGAGAAACAGAGAGACAGAGAAACAGACAGAGAGACAGAGAGAGACAGAGAAACAGACAGAGAGACAGAGATAGGGAGACAGAGAGATAGGGAGACAGAGACAGAGAGACAGACAGACATAGACAGACAGAGAGACAGAGAGAGACAGACAGAAAGACAAAGAGACAGGGAGACAGACAGAGAGACAGACAGGGAGACAGAGACAGACAGGGAGACAGAGAGACGTCCTGTGCTCCTCGTGGAGCGAGTTGCGGCCCCTCCTCTCCCCCGCACTGTGGCCTCGACTCGGAGCGCAGTCCGCGTGACCTCGTTAACCCAGCCCCATCACCCAGCCCCATCACCCAGCCCCATCACCCAGCCCCATCACCCAGCCCCATCACCCAGCCCCATCTTCTTCACGCAGCCAGGCAGAGAGCGCCTTCCCGGCATTCGCAGTGCTCGCAAGCAGCCCTTGCCCCACCAGTCTGTCAAGGCTACACGGGGGATCTTTGTCGCCGTGCGGTGAGAGGGGGGACAGGTGGGAGGGATGGGGCTGGGGTGGGAGGGATGGGGCTGGGGTGGGCGGGGCGTGTGAAGAACCGGGGGGGTAGAGGAAAGGGCGGGGGGGGGCAAAATTAAAGGGGGGGCGGGGTTGGGGTGGCGGGGTGGGGCGGGGTGGGGGCGGGGGGGCTCGTGAATAATTGATGAGCGCTGATGGGCGAGGAGCTGCGCGGCGGTGATTTGAGTCGCGGCGGGGGGGGGGGGGCACGCGCCCTTCATTACGGGACCCGGTCCATCACCCAACATCACTCACCCATCACCCAACATCACTCATCCATCACCCAACATCACTCATCCATCACCCAACATCACTCATCCATCACCCAACATCACTCATCCATCACCCAACATCACTCGTCCATCACCCAACATCACTCATCCATCACCCAACATCACTCATCCATCACCCAACATCACTCGTCCATCACCCAACATCACTCATCCATCACCCAACATCACTCATCCATCACCCAACATCACTCCCCCATCACCCAACATCACTCCCCCATCACTCCCACATCACTCAACATCACTCAACATCACTCCCACATCACCCATCACCAATCGCGCATCATCCAACATCACCCGACATCACCCAACGCCACTCGACGCTGGTGGGGTCAATCGTGAAGATTCCGTCCGCTCCATACTTCACCAGTCTCGCTCCTCCACCCTCCTCTCCCCCGGCACACCCCCCCCCTCTCTCTCGTCATCGACTCTCTCGAGCCGACGACTCTCCGCGTGGTTGACTGGCGGCGTCCTCTGCCTGACAGATCGTGTCGCACAAGAAGATCACAAAGCCACTGGTCCTCAAGCATGGCAAGCACGCGGGCAAGTCCACCATCACAGTGAGTCCACCATCACAGTGAGTCGACCATCACATTTATTGTACAACAAACACCGCCCCTTTATGGACGCCAACATCCATGATCAATCCACTGCTGGATGAAGGCCGCCCTCCCCGAACCGTCTCCATCCCTCACCGGTCACGTGATGCAACCAACAGTCAATCCTTCTCGCTCCTCCTCGCTGCTCGCGATCCGATTCCATCGCTCCATCTCCGCGTGCCCTATGCAAGCAGCTGGTGCTCGTCGAGGTGGTGGTGGTGGTAGTGAGCGTGGTGGTCGTGGTGGTGGTCGTGGTGGTGGTCGTGGTGGTGGTCGTGGTGGTGGTCGTGGTGGCAGTGAGCGTGGTGGTCGTGGTGGTGGTGGTAGTGAACGTGGTGGTCGTGGTGGTGGTCGTGGTGGTGGTGGTGGTCGTGGTGGTGGTCGTGGTGGTAGTGAGCGTGGTGGTGGTGGTGGTCGTGGTGGTGGTCGTGGTGGTGGTGGTCGTGGTGGTGGTGGTGGTGGTCGTGGTGGTGGTGGTCGTGGTGGTAGTGAGCGTGGTGGTCGTGATGGTGGTCGTGGTGGTAGTGAGCGTGGTGGTCGTGGTGGTGGTGGTAGTGAGCGTGGTGGTCGTGGTGGTCGTGGTGGTGGTCGTGGTAGTGGTGGTCGTGGTGGTGGTGGTGGTGGTCGTGGTGGTGGTGGTGGTCGTGGTGGTGGTGGTCGTGGTGGTGGTGGTCGTGGTGATAGTGGTGGTCGTGGTGATAGTGGTGGTCGTGGTGGTGGTGGTCGTGGTGGTGGTGGTGAGCATGGTGGTGGTGGTGGTGGTGGTCGTGGTGGTGGTAGTGACCGTAGTGCAGGTAGCGGACCTCCTTCCGACTGGACTGCTCATTAATGAGCACATCCCGCAGACGGAGCCGCTCATCAAAGCTCCGAATCCCTCACCGGTCACGTGATGCAACCAACAGTCAATCCTTCTCGCTCCTCCTCGCTGCTCGCGATCCGATTCCATCGCTCCATCTCCGCGTGCCCTATGCAAGCAGCTGGTGCTCGTCGAGGTGGTGGTGGTGGTAGTGAGCGTGGTGGTCGTGGTGGTGGTCGTGGTGGTGGTCGTGGTGGTGGTCGTGGTGGTGGTCGTGGTGGTGGTCGTGGTGGCAGTGAGCGTGGTGGTCGTGGTGGTGGTGGTAGTGAACGTGGTGGTCGTGGTGGTGGTCGTGGTGGTGGTGGTGGTCGTGGTGGTGGTCGTGGTGGTAGTGAGCGTGGTGGTGGTGGTGGTCGTGGTGGTGGTCGTGGTGGTGGTGGTCGTGGTGGTGGTGGTCGTGGTGGTGGTGGTCGTGGTGGTAGTGAGCGTGGTGGTCGTGGTGGTGGTCGTGGTGGTAGTGAGCGTGGTGGTCGTGGTGGTGGTGGTAGTGAGCGTGGTGGTCGTGGTGGTCGTGGTGGTGGTCGTGGTAGTGGTGGTCGTGGTGGTGGTGGTGGTGGTCGTGGTGGTGGTAGTGACCGTAGTGCAGGTAGCGGACCTCCTTCCGACTGGACTGCTCATTAATGAGCACATCCCGCAGACGGAGCCGCTCATCAAAGCTCCGAATTGCTCCGTGGAGTTAATTGGTGCCCTGTGCCGGCGCACACCATCAGCGCTCCAGCGGCTCGCTCATGCGCTGCGACGAGGGCGCGATCCGGACTCCTCCACCAGAGTCCAAGCAGCGGAGGCAGCTCGAGTCGCGGTGCTCGCTAAGGCGCTTCTTTCTCTCTCTCGAGTGATGCACAGAGAGCGTGATCTGTGAGGAGGGCGAGCCGGGGAGATTGTGCGCGTGTGTGTCTGTGTGTATGTTGGACTTCTTTCGCACCGTACGTAGCCAACCGTGCAAATCGGAGGTGCGGTGAAGGACATAGTGTAGTTGGGGAGCGGTGGTCTCTATCTCACTCTCTCCCTCTGTCTCTCTATCTTACTCTCTCTCCACCCCCCTCTCTACCTCTGCCCCTCTCTCTCCTCGCTCGTCCAGGTGCCCGGCGTCAATGTCCGCGCCCTGCTCGACCCGCGCCCATTCCGCGCGTCCACCACCAACACAGGCCACGTGACACTTCGGCTCTTCGACTTGATTAGCAAACTCACTCTGCCCCCCTCCTGCCCCCCTCCTGCCCCCCACACTCTCAGATAATCGCCGAGGAGCTCTCGGGCAACAACAACTACGTGGAGTTGTTCTTCAGCGCGAGGAAGTTGGATGACAAGGTGAGGGGGGGGCAGGGGGGGGGGCATTCATCACAGTCCGCGTGGTGGCAACGTCACGCCGCGTGACCAATTACCGCGACCAATTACCGCAGCGCGTGCTCGGGGAAGGAGTGCGAGGGGGGTTGATGGAAAAGAGGGGGGGGGGCTATGATAGTGCCCCCCCACCCCATTGTCTACAGGATGAGTCAAGGGCAGAGGCTGTTGGGGGCATTGTGAGCGATGAGACGCCGCAGCGCCACGCGCGCCCTACACACGCGCACCGCCTCCCTCTCCCTCTCTGTCAGCACAACGACAACAACTTCCGCCGCCGTTCGCTACTACCGTTGTGGTGACGTGACCACGACCCTTGTGCCAGGCTAGATGCACCTTGAGGTCACGTGAAGTATCAAAAGCTCACGAGCAGTAGGTCACGGGACAGACCCAGGTATCGTGGATTGACTGACCGGGATGACTGACAGATGCACCACCTGTGCTCCCCAATGTACCAACTCGCTGCGTTTTAGTCGCTCGCTGCTTCGCTCGTTGTTGTGAGCGTCGCTCCTCTGCCCTCCGTTTTTGCTGGAGGGCGACTGCCTCCAACTGCCCAGTAGCGTCCTTCACGAGCCTCCTCCACAGAGGTTGATCTTGACACCGCTGGTACCAGTCATCGGCAAGTCCACTCAGCTCCATATCCTCCTGTACCACATCACTCCATCTCTTCTGTAGGCCGTGCCGCGCCCGTTTAGCCCCCTCTATCCGGTCAAACGGAAGCTGCTTGGGCATGCGGTGACTGGGCATGCGGGCTACACGACCCAGCCAACGCATCCTCGCTTGCCGGAGGAGCTCACCGATGATGGGACTGTGTCGGGATCTGTCAAAGATCTGTGAGCTCGCACAATCCAGCCTGGTTAAATCCAGGATGGATCATTGGCAGGCCAGTCTGAATGTTTCAAACCAGTGCATACGTTCCTTTGGAGAGATCCACGTTTCGCAAGCATAGAGAAGGGAGGACATCATTGTGGCCGATAAGAACCGGAGCTTCGTGTGAAGCGACAGGCCAGGTAGCTTCCAGACAGCCGTGGGCAGCTGAGGCATCATCATCGACAGCGTCAACATCATTGACATCATCAATATCATCATCATTAGTATCATTCACATCACTACCATTATCATCACCATCATCGTAATCATCACAAACCTAATCATCATAATTGACATCATCACTACCATCATCATTGTCATCATTTATATTATCACCACCTACATCACCATTATCACACATTTAATCATCATCGTTGACATCATGACTACCATCATCATCACGATCATCATCACCACCACCATCGGCATCATCATCATCGCCACTTATCATCGGCATCATCATTCGTTGCTGTTGCGTTACATTAAGTTATCAGTGCCTCCACCTGCGCGCAATATCACGACCGGAAATCGCAACGCCTGGAGTGGAGTGCGGAGCCTCCACGGAGCCCGCAGTTGCCGCTCTGCCGGCGGCTGGAGCCGAATTTGATTATAAAAAAATAAATAAACAGCCACACGGAGCATCATGGGCGGGGGGAGAGGGAGGGAGCGGCCTTCATTATCGCGGAGGAATAAAAGCAATTTTCAGAAATGTCAGCAAATGTGTTAGAGATTTAGAGATAATGTAGTTGGCGTGCGAGAGAGGGGATTGTGTGTGAGGCCCGCGGGGCGAGGGGGGGCAGAGGGGGTACAGGGGGGAGGGAGTAGAGGGGGGAGTAGGAATGGGAGAGAGGGGGTACAGGTGGGGGGGGATAGAGGGGTAAAAGGGGTGAGGAGAGAGGGGAGGGTATGGAGGGGAGAGGGTAAATAATGGAGTGGGAGGGAGAACGGGAGAGGGGTAGGGCTGGGAGGATGATTGTTGGGATCGGGATACGGGTTTCGTATTGGGATGTCGCCACTCGTGAGGGGTCCCCTGGACGTGACGTCACGAACAGACCACCACCGGTCACGCGAACGATCCCTGTCACCTTCCGCCACGGTTCAAGCGGGGTCCGGGCCAGGGGGTCTGTACCCCTCGACCCGCGATCCCCAACTTACACCCACCCCGCGCCCCGCCCCCACCAGGACCTCTTCAGCAAGTCGGACCCCTTCCTGGAGATCCACAAGCTGGACGACGACGACACCTTCCAGCTGGTGCACAGGAGCGAGGTGCGGGGGGACGGGGGGAGGGGGGGGGGCTCCTCGCGCTGCCGTTGCTCGCCGCGTTGTCCACAGCCTCGGCCCGCATTTGTTCAAAGCAAAGAATGTTCACCAACCTGCAGTAGTAGTATTGTTGTTAGCGCGATTAGCGATACCCCAGCGTAGCCCTCCTATACTGCTCATACGAAAGGAATGACGCTGTCGGGAACGCATCCCCATACACATAATGGTATAATGACCCCTGTTAGCGCTGACTTGAATAGCGCTCCTCACCTCTCCAGAGATCTGCCTGCACTCTCCACGTGCGAGTGAATACCGCAAGAGTTGTATGATTCACTCCTGATTTTATTGAGGGGGGGGGGGTCAGATCGCATAAATAAAATGTGTCGTAAACCCTCCCGCACCCGACACGGCCGATTAATAAACGTCATAACGTCATCACATTGCTCGCGAAAGCCGCGTGCGTGTCGGTAGGCCGTTGTGAGTCCACATCGGCCGGCCGGCTGCTCCGCAGACCGAGATGTTGTCTGGAAGCGCTCACGAAACTCGCGCCGCCTCCCGCTCCCTGGGCCTCATCAGCAGAGTCAGGCTCGGTGGACAGACGCTGCCGGGTCACGGGGATGTTCTTGGCACGAGCCCTCCCTCGACACCCCGTGGCACCGATAACAATGATGGGCACGTGATTCTCGGCTGTGATGACGACTGCGTACCAAGACGCGTTACAGACGGAGTGTGCCACAGATGTCACACCATCGACATCACCATCGGCCATGGTCAATCCACTGCTGCGTGAACTCATTCATCCCCCTCCCACCACCGCTCTCATGATCCTCCATCGTAGCAACCCACCGAGCACCTAAAACTAAAGTAAACTATGTTTCATTTCCCCAGGTAAGGCCACTGAGCTATATAGACGTGTTTTCAGAAGCGACCTGGCTATCACCAATTATCGCTCAACGAAGTTGCCAAATGCTCTAACCGCGTGTTTCTAAATGTGGAGGGAAAACTCGTTGAGCTCATCGGCGCTGCGGATTCACCGTCCACTTCCCTCCATCCGATGCACGACGACCCCGGCCTGGGAAGAGTCCCACGTGACTCGGGCTTCGGACGTGGCAGTGGGGGCGGGGGGGGCGGGGGTAGAGCAAGTCGGGGTGGTGGGGAGGGGCTCCGGAAATCCTCCCTCCTGGGGGAGGGGAGGAGGGGAGGGCGCGGGGGGCTGTCTCTGAGCAGGAATATTAACGCGGGCAAGGTCGGAGGAGGGGGGGGGCCTGACGCGGCCGCCAGCCCCACGCCTCCCTCGAGGCGACCGACGATAGTCTGACGTCACAAAGACACGAGTCGGCCATACTGTGGCGGCCTCAAGGCCGATGTCTCCTGCCGTGGTGACATCGCCATGACACCGAACAGTCACCGGCCCCCGACTGGCAGACGCAGCCCGGGCTTGCAGGCCACCTGCTCACTCACGGCGACACCACTGTGACGGCACCGCTGTGACGTCACCGCTGTGACGGCACCGCTGTGACGTCACCGCTGTGACGACACCGCTGTGACGACACCGCTGTGACGACTCCGCGACTCGCTGTGACGGCACCGCGACTCGCTGTGACGTCACCGTGACTCACTGTGACGACACCGCTGTGACGACACCTCTGTGACGACACCTCTGTGACGACACGGCTGTGACGACACCGCTGTGACGACACCGCTGTGACGACTCCGCGACTCGCTGTGACGGCACCGCAACTCGCTGTGACGACACCGCTGTGACGGCACCGCGACTCGCTGTGACGTCCCCGTGACTCACTGTGACGACACCGCTGTGACGACACCTCTGTGACGACACCGCTGTGACGACACCGCTGTGACGACTCCGCGACTCGCTGTGACGGCACCGCGACTCGCTGTGACGTCCCCGTGACTCACTGTGACGACACCGCTGTGACGTCACCGCGACACCGCTGTGACGACACCGCGAGGTCATGGCGAGGCTGCACCGCGGGGGTTGACGTCCCCTGGGCCCCCCTCCCCCACTCCTTGCCGTGTGCCCAGGTGATCAAGAACAACCTGAACCCCGTGTGGGCGCCTTTCACCATCTCCATCAACTCGCTCTGCAGCTGCAATTACGACAGACTAATTAAGGTAATTAGCCGGGTGGTGTGGGGGGGGGTCTTGGGGGGAGGGGGGGTTTTGCCCAAACCTCGCGGAGTTTCGCCTCCTCCCTCCCCCGGAGTGTCTGAGTCGGTGAGCCGAAGTTGTGGTTTTGTATTCGTGACTGTGGCTGTTTTCGTGGGGTGGCCGTGTTGCCTGTGGTGATGACTGTGGCCCTGGTGGTGATGACTGTGGCCCTGGTGGTGATGACTGTGGCCCTGGTGGTGATGACTGTGGCCGTGGTGGTGATGACTGTGGCCCTGGTGGTGATGACTGTGGCCCTGGTGGTGATGACTGTGGCCGTGGTGGTGATGACTGTGGCCCTGGTGGTGATGACTGTGGCCCTGGTGGTGATGACTGTGGCCCTGGTGGTGATGACTGTGGCCCTGGTGGTGATGACTGTGGCCCTGGTGGTGATGACTGTGGCCCTGGTGGTGATGACTGTGGTCGTGGTGGTGATGACTGTGGTCGTGGTGGTGATGACTGTGGCCCTGGTGGTGATGACTGTGGCCCTGGTGGTGATGACTGTGGCCCTGGTGGTGATGACTGTGGCCGTGGTGGTGATGACTGTGGCCCTGGTGGTGATGACTGTGGCCCTGGTGGTGATGACTGTGGCCGTGGTGGTGATGACTGTGGCCCTGGTGGTGATGACTGTGGCCCTGGTGGTGATGACTGTGGCCCTGGTGGTGATGACTGTGGCCCTGGTGGTGATGACTGTGGCCCTGGTGGTGATGACTGTGGCCCTGGTGGTGATGACTGTGGTCGTGGTGGTGATGACTGTGGTCGTGGTGGTGATGACTGTGGCCCTGGTGGTGATGACTGTGGCCCTGGTGGTGATGACTGTGGCCCTGGTGGTGATGACTGTGGCCCTGGTGGTGATGACTGTGGTCGTGGTGGTGATGACTGTGGCCCTGGTGGTGATGACTGTGGCCCTGGTGGTGATGACTGTGGCCCTGGTGGTGATGACTGTGGCCCTGGTGGTGATGACTGTGGCCCTGGTGGTGATGACTGTGGCCCTGGTGGTGATGACTGTGGCCCTGGTGGTGATGACTGTGGTCGTGGTGGTGATGACTGTGGCCCTGGTGGTGATGACTGTGGCCCTGGTGGTGATGACTGTGACCCTGGTGGTGATGACTGTGGTCGTGGTGGTGATGACTGTGGCCCTGGTGGTGATGACTGTGGTCGTGGTGGTGATGACTGTGGCCCTGGTGGTGATGACTGTGGCCCTGGTGGTGATGACTGTGGCCCTGGTGGTGATGACTGTGGCCCTGGTGGTGATGACTGTGGTCGTGGTGGTGATGACTGTGGCCCTGGTGGTGATGACTGTGGCCCTGGTGGTGATGACTGTGGCCCTGGTGGTGATGACTGTGGCCCTGGTGGTGATGACTGTGGCCCTGGTGGTGATGACTGTGGCCCTGGTGGTGATGACTGTGGCCCTGGTGGTGATGACTGTGGCCCTGGTGGTGATGACTGTGGTCGTGGTGGTGATGACTGTGGCCCTGGTGGTGATGACTGTGGCCCTGGTGGTGATGACTGTGGCCCTGGTGGTGATGACTGTGGCCCTGGTGGTGATGACTGTGGCCCTGGTGGTGATGACTGTGGCCCTGGTGGTGATGACTGTGGCCCTGGTGGTGATGACTGTGACCGTGGTGGTGATGACTGTGGTCGTGGTGGTGATGACTGTGGCCCTGGTGGTGATGACTGTGGCCCTGGTGGTGATGACTGTGGCCCTGGTGGTGATGACTGTGGCCCTGGTGGTGATGACTGTGGCCCTGGTGGTGATGACTGTAGCCCTGGTGGTGATGACTGTGGCCGTGGTGGTGATGACTGTGGCCGTGGTGGTGATGACTGTGGCCCTGGTGGTGATGACTGTGGCCCTGGTGGTGATGACTGTGGCCCTGGTGGTGATGACTGTGGCCCTGGTGGTGATGACTGTGGCCCTGGTGGTGATGACTGTGGCCCTGGTGGTGATGACTGTGGTCGTGGTGGTGATGACTGTGGCCCTGGTGGTGATGACTGTGGCCCTGGTGGTGATGACTGTGGCCCTGGTGGTGATGACTGTGGCCCTGGTGGTGATGACTGTGGCCCTGGTGGTGATGACTGTGGCCCTGGTGGTGATGACTGTGGTCCTGGTGGTGATGACTGTGGTCGTGGTGGTGATGACTGTGGCCCTGGTGGTGATGACTGTGGCCCTGGTGGTGATGACTGTGGCCCTGGTGGTGATGACTGTGGTCCTGGTGGTGATGACTGTGGCCCTGGTGGTGATGACTGTGGCCCTGGTGGTGATGACTGTGGCCCTGGTGGTGATGACTGTGGCCCTGGTGGTGATGACTGTGGCCCTGGTGGTGATGACTGTGGCCCTGGTGGTGATGACTGTGGCCCTGGTGGTGATGACTGTGGTCGTGGTGGTGATGACTGTGGCCCTGGTGGTGATGACTGTGGCCCTGGTGGTGATGACTGTGGCCGTGGTGGTGATGACTGTGGCCCTGGTGGTGATGACTGTGGCCCTGGTGGTGATGACTGTGGCCGTGGTGGTGATGACTGTGGCCGTTGTGGTGATGACTGTGGTTATGATGCTCCGTGGTTGGTGACGGTGGTCATGTTGTGATTGTGGTTATTGTGGTTATTGTGGTTATTGTGGTTATTGTGGTGGTTTACTGATGGTGGTTGTGTTAATGGTTATGACTGTGTTTGTGACTGGTTGTGGTTGTATTTATGGTAGTTGTGGTTGCGGTGGTTGTGGTGGTTGTGATCTCAGTTTGTGGTGTTGCTGGTGGTGGTGGTTGTGGTGGTGGTTGTGATCTCAGTTTGTGGTGCTGGTGGTGGTTGTGGTGGTTGTGATCTCAGTTTGTGGTTGTTGTGGTTGTGGTGGTTGTGATCTCAGTTTGTGGTGGTTGTTGTGGTTGTGGTGGTGGTGGTTGTGATCACAGTTTGTGGTGGTGGTGGTTGTGGTGGTTGTGGTGGTTGTCATTTCAGTTAGTGGTGGTAGTTGTTGTGGTTGTGATCTCATTTTGTGGTGGTGGTGGTGGTGGTGGTTGTGGTGGTTGTGGTTCAGTTCGTGGTGTGGGACTGGGACTCAAGTGGGAAGCACGACCTCATCGGGGAGTTCTCCTCGACATTCAACGAGATGCTGGGAGCCCGCGATGGCAAACAGGTACCATCATCATCAACATCATCATCACCATCATCATCAACATCATCATCACACATTACCATCATAACATCATCATCATCAACATCATCATCAACATCATCATCAAGATCATTATCATCATAACATCATCATCAACACCACCAACACTACCAGCACCACCATCATCACCACATCATCAACACCGACATCATTATTTCCACAACCACCATCACCACCACGAACATCAATCATTACCAGCTCCACCATCATCACCATTAAAATTATGTTTCCCAACTCTCACCACCATTACCACCACCACCACAATGATCATCACCATCACCATTATCCCATCATCATCAACGTAACAATGACCACCACCATCAACACAATCATCAGTATCGCTATCCCCCCCCCCGCTGCCCCCCCCCCCCTTGCAGGTGCAGTGGAACTGCATCAACCCCAAGTACAAACTCAAGAGGAGGAATTACAAAAACTCTGGGGTCGTGATCCTCACGCAGTGCAGGGTGAGCGGCACCCACGTGTCACCACACCGCCGCGGTCACTGCTATTACCTGGTGGATTGCTGCTGTTGTTGTTGTTATTAACAACATCATACGACGCACACAATAACAACGGTGGCTTATTACCGAGACCAACGCAGCAGCATCCTGGATGGTTTGGCTCTCTGGCTATCGGAGGGCGTTGACGTTGAAGGACGCAGTAGACGTGGAAGCACAGAAGTACAGCACAACGGTGGACTTGGCGGCCCTGCCCTCACCCTAACCCTACTCTGGGCCACAACCTCGATCCGCGATGTCCTGCGACTCAGCGTTGCAGCATAGTCCCTGCACGGCGCGGAGTGTACACATCAGCACCGTGCGTATGTTTGCTGAACTTCTTTTGCACCGTACGCAGCCAACCCTGATAATCGGAGGTGCGGGGGAGACAAAGGCGGCCGGGCGTGGTTGTGGCCACCCGCCAGCGTGGCGAGCACCATCGTCCGTGCTCGATAACAGCACTTGCCCCAACAACCTGTACAGGCTACACGGGGGATCTTTGTGTTGGTGTGTGTGTGGGTGCCCCCACCCCGTAACTCGTGGCCAGCCCCCCCCCCGCTACACCACCCCCCCCCCCCCCACACTCCCCCCCTACACCACTCCCTGCTACACCCCCCCCCCCCCCGCTACACTCCCCCCCCCCGCTACACCCCCCTGCTACACCCCCCCCCCCCGCTACACCCCCCACGCTACACCCCCCCGCTACACCGCCCCCCCCCTCTACAGCCGCCAACTCACGTCGGCCTCCCCGTCCCGTGGAGCGCCTCTTCTCTAACGCCCCCCCCCCCCCCACGTGTCTCTCTCCCTCGCGCGCGCCCCGCAGATCCAGCGAGTTTACTCCTTCCTCGACTACATCATGGGGGGCTGCCAGATCCAGTTCACGGTGAGGACGCGCCTCGTCCCACTCACCCTCCTCTCCCTCCTCGCCCCGCTCTCCCCACTCTCCCTCCTCGTCCCACTCTCCCCCCTCTCTCTCCTCGCCCCGCTCTCCCCACTCTCCCTCCTCGTCCCACTCTCCCCCCTCTCTCTCTTCGCCCCGCTCTCCCCACTCTCCCTCCTCGTCCCACTCTCCCCCCTCTCTCTCCTCGTCCCACTCACCCTCCTCTCCCTCCTCGTCCCACTCACCCTCCTCTCCCTCCTCGTCCCACTCTCCCCCCTCTCTCTCCTCGCCCCGCTCTCCCCACTCTCCCTCCTCGTCCCACTCTCCCCTCTCTCTCCTCGCCCCGCTCTCCCCACTCTCCCTCCTCGTCCCACTCACCCTCCTCTCCCTCCTCGTCCCACTCTCCCCCCTCTCTCTCCTCGCCCCGCTCTCCCCACTCTCCCTCCCCGCTCTCCCCCCTCTCCCTCCTCGTCCCACTCTCCCCCCTCTCTCTCCTCGCCCCGCTCTCCCGACTCTCCCTCCCCGCTCTCCCCCCTCTCCCTCCTCGTCCCACTCACCCTCCTCTCCCTCCTCGCCCCGCTCTCCCCACTCTCCCTCCTCGTCCCACTCTCCCCCCTCTCTCTCCTCGCCCCGCTCTCCCCACTCTCCCTCCTCGTCCCACTCTCCCCCCTCTCTCTCCTCGCCCCGCTCTCCCCACTCTCCCTCCTCGTCCCACTCTCCCCCCTCTCTCTCCTCGCCCCGCTCTCCCCACTCTCCCTCCTCGTCCCACTCTCCCCCCTCTCTCTCCTCGCCCCGCTCTCCCCACTCTCCCTCCTCGTCCCACTCTCCCCCCTCTCTCTCCTCGCCCCGCTCTCCCCACTCTCCCTCCTCGTCCCACTCTCCCCCCTCTCTCTCCTCGCCCCGCTCTCCCCACTCTCCCTCCTCGTCCCACTCTCCCCCCTCTCTCTCCTCGTCCCACTCACCCTCCTCTCCCTCCTCGTCCCACTCACCCTCCTCTCCCTCCTCGTCCCACTCTCCCCCCTCTCTCTCCTCGCCCCGCTCTCCCCACTCTCCCTCCTCGTCCCACTCTCCCCTCTCTCTCCTCGCCCCGCTCTCCCCACTCTCCCTCCTCGTCCCACTCACCCTCCTCTCCCTCCTCGTCCCACTCTCCCCCCTCTCTCTCCTCGCCCCGCTCTCCCCACTCTCCCTCCTCGTCCCACTCTCCCCCCTCTCTCTCCTCGCCCCGCTCTCCCCACTCTCCCTCCTCGTCCCACTCTCCCCACTCTCCCTCCTCGTCCCACTCTCCCCCCTCTCTCTCCTCGCCCCGCTCTCCCCACTCTCTCTCCTCGCCCCGCTCTCCCCACTCTCCCTCCTCGTCCCACTCTCCCCCCTCTCTCTCCTCGCCCCGCTCTCCCCACTCTCCCTCCTCGTCCCACTCTCCCCACTCTCCCTCCTCGTCCCACTCTCCCCACTCTCCCTCCTCGTCCCACTCTCCCCACTCTCTCTCCTCGTCCCACTCTCCCCACTCTCTCTCCTCGCCCCGCTCTCCCCACTCTCCCTCCTCGTCCCACTCTCCCCACTCTCTCTCCTCGCCCCTCTCTCCCCACTCTCCCTCCTCGTCCCACTCTCCCCCCCTCTCTCTCCTCGCCCCGCTCTCCCCACTCTCCCTCCCCGCTCTCCTCTCTCTCCCTCCCCGCTCTCTCCCCGCTCTCCCCGCTCTCTCCCCCCGCTCTACCCCAGCTCTCTCTGCTGCACGTGGCGAGTCACCCAGCGCTGTCGAGGCAGTGAAGGTTCGTCTATACTCCTGATGCCGCTACTGCCGCTGCTGCCGCTGCTACAGCTGCTACTACTGCTGCTACTTCCGCTACTACTGCTACTACTGCCGCTACTACTGCTGCGACTGTTGCTGCTGCTACTGCTACTACTGCTGCGACTGTTGCTACTACTACTGCTGCTACTGCTGCTACTACTACTGCTGCTACTGCCGCTACGCTACTACTGTTGCTACTACTGCTGTAGCTGCTACTACTGCTACTACTACTGCTACTACAGCTGCTACTACTGCTACTACTGCTGCTACTACTGCTGCTGCTACTGCTACTACTGCTGCTACTACTGCTGCTGCTACTGCTACTACTGCTGCTACTACTGCTGCAACTGCTGCTACTACTGCTGCTACTGCCGCTGACACAGCTGCCACTCCGTTGCGGCCGCATGCGGATGAGATTCTGCAACGGTCGATTCCCCACGCAGGTGGCGGTGGACTTCACCGCCTCCAACGGGGACCCCAAGAACTCGTGCTCGCTGCACTACATCCACCCGTACCAGCCCAACGAGTACCTCAAGGCGCTCGTGTCCGTGGGGGAGATCTGCCAGGACTACGACAGGCACGGCAGATCGCAGGACGAACCCCCCCCCCCCTTGCCCCCCCCCCTCTCACTTCTCAGAGTCTGAGACCCTAAGCGATCTCCTGCTGCCCCCGTTAACAATTCGGGCATTGGGTGCCGATCGCCCGTTTGCAGCCCTCCAGGGCCAGTGGTGGGAATTCCCCCTTCCCTGTGGCGGGGGGTGAGTCGATCCACGGCACAACCGCCGTCGACCTACCTGCAAAGTGGTACTGATTTTTTGCACCCCCCGCGGGATGATGGACCGATTCGAAACCACCGCCAAACGTGATTTCAACTCACGACCTTCCGAGTGGCCACACAAACCACGTGGGGGCCGGAGAAGTCGCGCGAGTCGGGTCGGGGGCGAGCAGGGGACACACGACCCGGACACAACGGGGACGCGATGGGCAACGCAAGCACACGACGGTTTATAAACGAGCAACCCGTGTACCACGTGCCTCGTGTACCACGTGCCTCGTGTGTCACGTGTACCATGTGTCTCGTGTACCACGTGCCTCGTGTGACACGTGTCTCGTGTACCACGTGCCTCGTGTGACGCGTGTCTCGTGTACCACGTGTCTCGTGTACCACGTGTCTCGTGTGACGCGCGTCTCGTGTGACACGTGTCTCGTGTGACGCGTGTCTCAATGTACCACGTGT